>NW_006921606.1:19691974-19697147 GCF_000298275.1 Orycteropus afer afer
ACTCAACGGCACTTAACAACAATAACAACAACATATTTTTCTTCCATGTTGCATAGTATTCCATTGTGTGAATGTACCACACTTAGGTTATCCATTCCTTGCTTGATGGGCACTTAGGTTGTTTCCATCTCTTAGTTATCATGAATAATGCTGCGAGGAACATGGGTTTGCGTATGTTTTTATTTGTGTCCTGGCTCTCACTTCTTTAGGATATATACCTAGTAATGGGATTGCTTGATCAAATGGCATTTCTATTTCCAATTTTTTAAGGAATTGCCATACCAATTTCCACAGTGGTTGTATTATTTCACAGTTTCACTAGTAGTGTATGAGAGTCCCAATCTTTCTACATCATTGCTAGCATTTTTAATTTTCTGTCTCATTAAACTTTGTTATTATGCTGTGGTGAGATGGTATCTCATTGTTTTGATTTGCATCTCTCTAATGGCTAAAGAGGAGCTCTGGTAGCATAGTGGCTAAGACACTTGATTGGTAACCAAAAGGCTGGCGGTTCCAACCCACCAGCCACTCCTGGGAAGGAAGATGGAGCAATCTACTTCCATAGTGATACTGCCTCAGAAACCCAAGGAGAGGTTGCTATGAGTCGGGTCCGACTCGAAGGTACATAACAACAACAACAACAATGGCTAAAGGGGAGCTCTGCTGGCATAGTGCCTAAGGCATTTGACTGCTAACTAGATGACTGGGGGGTTCAAACCCGTAGCCACTCCTTGGAAGGAAGGTTGGGCAAATCTACTTTCATAGTGATACCACCTTGGAAACCCAAGAGGGGTTGCTATGAGTCGGATCTGACTCTGTGGCAGTGAGTTTGGTTTTTTTGGTTTAATGGCTAAAGAGGAGCTCTGGTGGTATAGTGCCTAAGGCACTTGACTGCTAACCAGAAGGCTGGTGGTTCAAACCCACCAGCAACTCCTCAGTAGGTTGGGCAATATACTTCCATAGTGACACTGCCTCAGAAACCCAAGGAGGGGTCACTATGAGTCAGATATGACTCCATGGCAGTGGTTTTTTTTTTTTTGGTTTTAATGGCTAAAGGTTGTTAATATTTCCTCATGTGCTTGTTCGCTGCCTGAATATCTTCTTTGGTGAAGTGTCTGTTCATGTCTTCTGCCCATTTTAAAATTGGATTGTTTGTCTTTTTAATGTTGACGTGTGAGAGTTTTCTATATATTTTAGAGATAAGTCCTTTGTCAGACATGTCATTGCTGAATATTTTTACCCACTCTGTAGGTTCTTTTTACTCTTTTGGAGAAGTCTTTTGATGCACATAAGAATTTAATTTTTAGAAGGTCCCAAGCATCTAGTTTATCTTCTGCTGTCTGTGCATTTTGGGTTATGGTTGACAGTCTATTTATGCCATAAATTAGGGCCCCTAGGGTTGCCCCTAATTTTCCTTTGATGAACTTTGTAGTTTTAGGTTTCACATTTAGGTCTTTGATCCATGTGGAATTAGTTTTTGTGTAGGGTGTGAGGTATGGATCTTGTTTCATTTTTCTGCAAATGGATATCCAGCTTTGCTAGTACCCTTTGTGAAAGAGACTATCTCTTCCCCATTTAATGAATTTTGGCCTTTACTCAAAGATCAGCTGACCATAGGTGGGTCGATCTATTTCTGCATTCTCAGTTCTGTTCCACTGGTCTATGTGTCTGTCATTGTACCAATATCAGGCTCTTTTGACTATTGTGGCTATATTGTAGGTTTTGAGATCTGGGAGTGTGAGATCTCCTACTATGTTCTTCATCAGTAGTCCTTTGCTTATCTGAGATCTCTTTCCTTTCCATATAAAATTAGTGATTCATTTTTCCATGTCTTTAAAGAATGTTGATGGAATCTGCATTGGGATTACATTGAATGTATAGATTACTTTGGATAGTATTGACATTTGCATAATGTTCACTCTTCCTATCCATCAGGATGGTATGTTCTTCCATTTATGAAGATTTCCTCTAGTTTCTTGAAGTAGTGTTTTGTAGTTTTCTTTGTTTATGTCTTTTGTGTTCCTGTTATGATTTATTTCCAAGTATCTTATCTTTTTGGTAGTTATTGTAAATGGTATTGATTTCCTTTTTAGAGACTTTGCTAGTGTAGAGGAATCCCATTAATTTTTGTTTATTGATCTTATATCCTGCCACTATGCTAAATCTTTCAATAAGTTCCAGTAGTTCTCTTGCTCAGTCTCTTGGGTTTTCTATGTGCAGTACCATATCATCTGCAAATAGGGATAGCTTGACTTCTTCCTTACCAATTTGGGTGCCTTTGATTTCTCTTTCTTCTTGCCTTATTGACCTGGCTAGGATTTCCAAAGGAGCTCTGGTAGCATAGTGGCTAAGACACTTGCCTGCTAACCAGACAGCTGGTGGTTCAAACCCACCAGCCACTCCTCGGAAGGAAGGTTGGGCAATCCTACTTCCGTAGTGATACTGCCTCGGAAACCCAAGGAGGGGTCGCTGTGAGTAGGAGCCGACTCGACGGCACATAACAACAACAACAACAGGATTTCCAATAGAATGTTGAATGGAAGTGGAGATAGACAGCATCCTTGTCTCGTTTCTGTTCACAAGGGGAATGTTTTCAGTTTTTCTCCAATGACAATAATGTTGGCTGTTGGTTTTGCCTACCAAACCAAACTCACTGCCATTGAGTCGAATGCAGCTCATAGTGACTCCCGTTAGGTTTCCAAGGTGGTAAATCTTCATGGAAGTAGATTGTCCCATCATCCTTCCATGGAGCAGCTGGTAGTTTTGAACTTCTGATCTTCTGGTTATCAGTCAAATGCCTTAGGCACTGTATCACCAGAGCTCCTCTTGGTCTTGCATATATGCCCTTCATTATGTTGAGGAATTTCCCATCTCTTCTTACTTTTTTCTGAATTTTTTTTTTTTTAAATCAGGAATAAGTATTGGATTTTATCAAATGACTTTTCTGCATATATTGATATGATCATGTGATTCTTTTCCTTTATTTTACTTATGTTATGGATTACACTGATTGTTTTTCTAATCCTTGCATAGTTGGTATGAATCCCACTTGGTCATAATGTATCATTTTTATGATATGTTGTTGGACTCTGTTGGCTAGGATTTTGTTGATTTTTGCATGAGTGATACTGGTCAATGATTTTCCTTTCTAGTGGTGTCTTTGTGTCATTTTGGTATTAGGGTTATGCTTGCTTCATAAAATGAGTTTGAGAGTATTCTGTACTTTTCTATGTTGTGGAGTAGTTTGAGTAGGATTGGTGTCAGCTCTTCTCTGAAAGATAGGTAGAATTCTCCAGTGAAACCATCTGGGCCAGGACTTTTTTTTTGTTGGTAAGTTTTTAATGACCTGCTCAATTTCCTCTTTTGTTATGGATCTGTTCAAATTTTCTACCTCAGTCTGTGTTTAAGTAAGTAGTTTAAATAAGTAGTGTATTTCTAGAAATCTGTCCATTTCTTCTAGGTTTTCAAATTTGTTGAAAACAAATGACTATAGTTCATTGTGGTGTCCTGATATTATTCTTTTTATTTCTGTTGTGACATCACCCATTTCAGTTATTGTCTGTGTTATTTGCATCTACTCCTTCTTTTCCTT
Source organism: Orycteropus afer afer (assembly GCF_000298275.1). Classification (NCBI taxonomy): domain Eukaryota; kingdom Metazoa; phylum Chordata; class Mammalia; order Tubulidentata; family Orycteropodidae; genus Orycteropus; species Orycteropus afer. Next base: position 19,695,567 of record NW_006921606.1, read on the forward strand.
TGTTAAGTTTTCCAGTGGTTTGTCAATTTTATTAATCTTTTCTTTTTTTTTCCTGAAAATATAAGCAGCATTTAATATGTCCACGGCATGTGTTTGCACTACCCTCACCCCTAGGCAGGAGCTCTGGTGGTGTAGTGCCTAAGGCATTTGACTGCTAATCAGAAAGCTGGCTGTTCAAACCCACCAGCCACTCCTTGGAAGACTGGGGAGTCTACTTCCGTAGAGATACTGCCTCAGAAACTCAAGGAGGGGTCACTATGAGTTGGAACCCAATTACCAAAGTCATCATTATCCTCCTCCCCATTAAAGCAAAGCTCCTATTCCTGCCAGGATCATTCCATCTGGAGTGAGACCAGGTTAGGGATACAGAAAGTCCATAATTTTATTAATCTTTTCAAAGAACCAACTTCTAGTCTTGTTGATTTTTCTATTGTCTTTCTATTTTCTGTTTCATTTATTGCTGCTCAAATCTTTATTTCTTTTCTTTTGGTGACTGTAGGCTTTCTTTGCTGCTGTTTTTCTAATTGTTGGAGATGTTGGGTTTAGGTGTTGATTTTGGCTCACTCTTGCTTTTTGATGTCTGCATCTATTGCCATAAATTGCCCTCTGAGCACTTCTTTTGCTGTGTCCCAAAGATTTAGGTATGTTGTATTTTCATTCTTGTGTGATTCAAGGAATTTCTTAATTTCATTTTTAATTTCTTCTATTACCCAGCTGTTTTTTAAGGAGGGTGCTATTTAATTTCCATGAGTTTGCTTTTTTTCCATTGGTCTTTCTAGTGTTGCTTTCTAATTTTAGAGCATTATGATCTGAGAAGATGCTTTGAGGTATTGCAGTGTTTTAAACTTATTGAGACTTGCTTTGTGGCCTAATATATGGTCTATTTTAGAGAATGTTTCATGTGTGCTGGAAAAAAGCATATATCATGCTGTTGTTGGGTAAAGTGCTCTGTAATGTGTATATGCTCAAGTTGGTTGATTGTGTTGTTTAGTTCTTCTGCCTCTTTGTTAGGTTGTTTTTCCAGTTGTTCTATCTTTCATTGAAAGTGGTGTATTAAAGTCTCCTATGATGCCTATAAGGAACTCTGGTGGTGTAGTGGATAAGGCACTTGGCTGCTAACCAGAAGGCCAGTGGTTTAAGCCCACAGCTGCTCCATGGAAGGAAAATGGATGATCTACTTCTGTAAAGATTTCCAGTGTTAGAAACCCAATGGGGATCACTGTGAGTCAGAATCAACTCTATCGCAGTATGGAGTCATCTATTTGTCCTTTCAATTCCATTAATGTGTGATTTATGTATTTTGGGGCTCTTTCATTGGGTGTATAAATATTTATTATATTTATACAATGTTCAATTGATCCTTTAATCATTATACAATTTTTCCTTGTCTGTGCTTGAACAATTTCTCTTAGAAAGATCAGCACGAGGCTGGTCCCCATGAGGCGGAGGTCAAAGATGTCCCAAATGTCCAAACTACCATGCCACTCCATCATCTCAGACATTAACCCCTCCTCCTCCTCCCAGTAATTTCCCCAGTCTTAGGGTTCTGAATTTCGCTGTAACGCCTCACAGAACTCACAG
>NW_006921606.1:19697522-19718249 GCF_000298275.1 Orycteropus afer afer
ACCTTAACTACCACACCACCCCAAACAGGCATGGATAATGGGATTTACGAAACACCACAGAATGGAGGACAATGGCTAGAAGGGCCACATCAAGCAATTCACTGCATCTGTTATGGTGGTTTCTGTCTTAAAGTCAATTTTATCAGAAATTAATATTGCCACTTATGCTCTTTTTTGATTACCATTGCTTGATATATCTTTTCCAGCTTTTGATTTTTAGTCTATTTTTGTCTTTGTGTCTAAGGTGAGTCTCTTGAAGACAGCATATTGATGGGTCATGTTTTCTTATCCAATCTGCAGCTCTCTGTCTCTTGAGTGGTACATTTAATCCATTTACATTCAGTGTAATTATTGACAAGTATGAAGTTATCGATGCCATTTTGTCATGTGTTTTTTCATGGTACTGCTGATTTCTTTGTTCCATATAATTTTCTGTGCTGTGCTTATTTTGTTTATGAATTTTGGTATCATTTCCTTCATTGCTATTGTTTTAGTATGTGCTAAATATTTTTGCCTCTTCTCTTTTTTATTTTGATGTGAGGGTTTATAATTTTCTTTGAGGTTAATCACCCTGTGATTTATAGTTTAGGACTATAAAGGACTAAATTTTTATACATTTAGGACTGTTTATATTTTATCTATTCCCATATTTATTCTGTTCTATCTCACAAGTGTCTCGACATCCTCACCATTTGTAAGGTCTGTACCTACACTATTTATTCCCTCTCTGTGGTTTGTGGTTGTCTTCATATACCTATTGATGTCTCTAGTTCCCTGTTTACAATCTTGTAAGCTTATTTTACTCTGGATATTTCTATAACTGTGTTGGTTTCTGGGTTATGTCATCATGTGTGTTAATCAATGGTCATTGTCTGCTGTTGTTGGTTCTCTGTCTGAAGGACTCCCTTTAGCATCTTTTGTAAGGTTTGTCTGGTTTTATCAAATTCCCTTAATTTCTGTTTAATTGGAAATGTCCTAATTTCAACATCATATTTGAGGGACAGTTTTTCTGGGTATATAATTCTTGGTTGGCGATTTTTTTTCTTCCAACATTTTATATATGTCATCCCATTGTCTTCTTGCCTGAGTGGTTTCTGGCAAGAAATCAGAACTTAGTCTTACTGGTTACCCTTTGTAGGTAACTTTTCATTTTCCTTACGCTGCTTTCAGGATTCTTTCTTTGTCTTTGTTTTTGGTGAGTTTGATTGTATGTCTTGGTAATTTTCTTTTGGGGCCTATCCTGATTGGGGTTCATTTAACTTCTTGAATAGATATCTTCTCATCTTTCATCATATTAGGGAAATTCTCTTCCAACAAATCTTTGACAATTTTCTCTGTGATTTTGTCTCTTCCTTTTCTGGACTCCTGATGTCATGTAGGTTATTCCTCTTGATGGTATCCCACATGAATCTTAGGCTGTACTCATTTTGTTTTGATATTTTTTTTTCTGATTGATCCATTAATACGGTGGTATTGATGTGTTTGTCTTCAATTCCATTAGTTCTGTCTTGCATTGATTTGATTATACTCCTTTGCCCCTTCAATGTGTTATCTATTTTTGAAATCTTAGTGTTAATCTTCTGGATTTATATTTGTTGTGTTTGTATTATTTCTAATTTTTGTTTCTTTTGTCAGTTTGTTCTTGTGTTATTTTCTTAAATTGTTCTTGATTTTTTTTCTGTGTTTTCCTTAATTTTTCCAGTGTTTTTCTAGATGTTTTCAGTGTTTTCCTTGATCTCTCAGTTCATTGAAGGTACCTAAATATAATTCTTTTGAATTCCTCATCAGGGATTCCCAATGCTGCATCTTCCTCAAGGATGTATTTTTGGTTTGTATCCTGGTCCCTTGTTTGTACTACTTTATCTTGCTTCTTTGTGTGGACTGGGATGGTCAATTGTCTATGAGACATTGTGATGCTCTTGTATTTATGTTTAATTTGTGGTCATTATATGTTGGTGTGATTCATCCAAGATATTTTTCTTTAATTTATTTTGTTTTGATATCTGTATGAGCAGGGTACTGTCCTCTTCTATTCACTGGTTGTTAGCACTTAGGCACTCACCACCTGTCTCCTGGAGGGTGTAATAGGGAATGAGAGTGTGTGCACAAATCTCTGTTAGCTGTTTGTGAAGAGCATTTGAGGGTGTGTTGAGCTGGTACTGGCTACCATCTATGGTTGGTCAGTTGGTGCAGAAGTAAGTGCTAGCCCTCACTCAGTGGGTGGGGCTGCAGGAGGTGCAGGTATGGACCTTGAGAGCTTGTTTGGAGGTTCTAGCAGGGGAGTGCAGCTACTCATATACCCTCAACTGAAGGACAATCCTCCTCTATTGGGGAAGGTCATCCTCTTCAACCAAGCACACAGCTTTGGGAGGGATGCACACAGATTGGTGAGGGAGAGGGGGGGACACCTGCCAAGCCAGCCAGGTCACCTGAATCAGTGGGGTAACAGATGTTGCAGACAGATCACTCTCACATCCAGGAGGTGCAGGTATGGTTGGGTTGTGTAGGAATGGTTGCTGTCTCCCACTCAGTTGCCATCAAGTCAGATCTGACTCATAGCCACCCTTCCTTGGGTTTCTGAGGGGTATCACTATGGAAATAGATTGCCCAACTTTCTTTCCAAGGAGTGGCTAGTGGGTTTGAACTTCCAGCCTTCTGGTAAGTAGTCAAGTGTCTTAGGTACACTACCAGAGCTTCCCCCACTCAGTTAGACAAAAATAAAATAAAAAACTACCAATAAATAAATAAAAGCAAGCTAACAAAGACACAAACTGCATTACACACACACACACACACACAAAGGAAAGGCCAATAAATGAGAAAAATTTTAAAAAAAGATGAAAGAAAGGTAATGATAAAAAGAGAACCCCTCCCCCCCAACATCTTGGGGGCAGGAAATGGGAGAAAAGAGCAGGAGAAAAAGAATAATAATGAAAAAATGGGAAAACTGCAAAAGAAAAAACATGGGATGGGAACCAAAAGAAGAAAATAAAGAAAAAAGAAGGGATCCAGGAAAAGAGAAGGGCGGGGGATGGTGGGAAACAAGAAACAAGAATCAGGGAAGGGAAAGAGAAAAACAAACAAAAACAAAACTGTAGGGGGAGGAGCAGGACACTCATGCTCTGTCAGGGCACAGACTGAAATGAAATTCTTGCTGGTGAAGAAGGTGGGTGGAAGCGGGCTATGGTCATACCTCTGTTCACCAAGAGGGTATAGGGTATAAGAGTAACAAGGGGGAATATTGTACCTTTGTAGTCATCAGTCTCCAATGCGGTTGCCCCTGCTGTCCTTGGCAAGTGGAACCTATTCTTTGGTTGCTGCTCAGATCAGATTGCTGCTTGAATATATTCAAAATGGCCATGTTGCTTGCAAATATTCAAGATGGCTGCACCATCAGGACAGCCAGCAGTCCCCAGCTCTGTTTGTCTCCTTCTTTGATGTTTTCCTTTGTAGTTGTCAGCAATCAGTGCAGTCCTTGTCCATGTAGTCCTTGGTGAGAAGAGCCAATTCTTAGGTTGGTGTTGGATTAGAATGCTGCTTGCAAATACTCAAAATCACTGTGTCCTCAGGACAGCTGGCAGTCCACAGCTTCATTTATCTCCTTATTCACTATTTTTGTTCGAGATCTTCTGCTAGTTGGTATTTAATCCACTTCTTTATCCTTCCCTTCAAAGCTCAGGGTTCCAGGATTATCTTCTGTATCTGTTTCAATTAGTTTCTCGTTTCTTTGTTGCATAGAGTCAGTGTAGCTTGTCTGCCTATTCTGCTATCTTGCTGCAGACTGAATGTATTTATTTATTTATTTATTTTTAAAGGAAAATACACAACAGAAAAAATGTTTATAGGCTCAAGTTTCATGCAATCACAACAGTAAGGCTTGGGAACTTGTTTGTGACACTGTGCAGGTAGGCATCACTTAACATCCATCCACAGTATGTTCTGTGAAATAGGATGTTATGTGATTTGGATGTTATTTAATGTGCAAACACATTAAATATGGGAGAGAGGCACGCAGGATAGTTACTGGGTGTCCGGGACCTGCATAGCAATGCTGAGGGACTGTGTGAAAACTTTGGCTCCACAGGCTGATCCTCCTGGTCCCTGCCAGTCTCCAAGAGCAATGTCTGGCTTCCACCAGCCTGCAGAGGAGTGTACATGTGGTCCAACCAACCATCTCCTAGCTGGCTTCCACCACCAGCTCTCTTCCCTTCCTGTTTCCTTGCCTGCTTTCCTCACCCACGCAATAAGCTGTAAACTATTCTGGCACTGCCGGTCCCTCTTCTGCCTTCCCCTCTCTATCCCTTTTCTGCTGTCCCTCCTGCCACTACCACAAAAAACAGAGCCTCCAACTCTAGTGTCAGAGTTGGATTAGAGTCACAGTGGCCTGGAGTGGGGGGTGGGGGGGACTCTCTCTGCAGCTTCATTGGTGTTTGTGGTGTCTGCAGACCCTGCCTGAGGCAAGCATATGGGACAGGCAACCTTGCCTGTGCACTGGGAGCTTTTCCCCTTGCCACTCAGGGCCAGGGTGGGCATGTCACTCAGAAAGCTAGTGAGAGACAGATCCAATTGTTTTGGGTTTTCTGAAGTCTGTTATAACCTTATGGGACAACTGATGTATGTATAGTTGGAGTTGCCTGCAGGTATGTTAAGTGACGCATACCTGTAATTGTGGCTGATAGCCTGGGGATATTTATGTCATTGTAGAGAAGCCTTGGAGAAGGAAGGCATCCTAAAGCAACTCCAAGCTCTCTGTGCTGTTCGTGGAACATGCCTCTCAACCCTCACTGAAACAGCTTTTATGCTGTTTCTCTCGTTTTCTGGGCTGGAATCAAAGCACATGGGGTGGGAGGTAGATTTGCCAGGCATCGGTAAACTGAACTGGAATGAGCCTGAGGTCTCTCTCTAGGGGAAGGAAGAGTAGGGCTTAGCCTTTTCCAATTTCTTCTGATGAGGATTCCAGATTCTTGGATTCCCCCCCCCCCCCAATTCTCAAAGTTCAGAATGTAGGTCCTCTGCTGCCTCTCCCTTTGCCTAAGTGGAGCTTCTGATGATTTCCACTGACTCCTGAGATCATGTTTCTGGCATCTGTATCTCTCCTAACAGGAAAATAGAAAGTTGGAGAGAGAGGGCAAGACAAAGAATACATGGGGCAGTAGAGAAGTTGGCAGGATGTCTGAATTTCCCAGGGCCCACCATGGAGGATGACTGGATGTGTCCTTGGTCTCTTGGAGGAAGGTATATCCAGGAGATTGATTTTGTTCACACAACCTAACATGTCACCAAGAATGTACTAGAGTGTTTATCAGTTACTTGGACCTGGGTCCAAAGAAGTCATCTCTAGAAGGGTTGGGAGGACCCAAGAGGATAAAATATGCTCTCATCCCCAGAATGTGAAATTAAGACCATAAAAGATCTGATGGTTTTCTGTTGTTGGATGCCTTTGAGGAGGTGCAAAGACAGGTGGGCAGTTTCCCAGAAGGCTCCAGCAATGCCCCATCTCTCCGTCTTTATTCTCTTGTATAATCCCCTTGAGTGTAGGCTGGACCTACGACTCCAACAAATAAAACAAAACTAAACCCACTGCCATCAAGTCGATTCTGAGTCACAGTGACCCTTTAGGACAGAGTAGAACTGCCCATAGGGTTTCCAAGGCTGTAAATCTTTACAGAAGCAAACTGCCTTATCTTTCTCCCACAGAGTGGCTGATCCATTTGAACTGCTGAACTTTTGGTTAGCAGCCAAATGCTTTAACCACTATGTCACCAGAGCTTCTGATTCTAACAAGTAAGCTATGGCAAAAGTGATGAGCTGTCATGTCTGAGACTGGATTACCCATATCATGAAAATGATTTTGCCAACATCTTTTAAAAATTTGCCTTAATAATAACTTGAGCTTCTTTTCAGGTTCCTAAATATGCCACCATAGCAGTCTTTGTCATGGGTCACTAGTATTCCATTTCTAAGATGCACCACAAATAGGGTATTTTATCTCCTTTTGGTGGACATTTTGGAGGGGGTCCAGTTTTTGATAAGCAGAGATAAGCATTTCTTCTTTTCTTTCTTTTTCTTTTTTTGTAGTTTAAAGGTCAAATTTATTAGGAGATTAAGAGATATATTACATATGGACTATAAACACTGCACAGCTGACTTTATTCACAGTCAAGTACAAAATATAGTCAGTGCCAACCTATTTTGTGGATATCCTTGTTCTTTTGTTCCAAGAAAAGTTTGCACCCTAAGATTTTGACTTGGGTTTTGGAACATTTTTCTCTTCAATGTCATAGCTCCATCTGTTTTTTTCTGCAAAGGCAGCTGAGTCTTTTTCAGTACTGAAAGTAAGAACCATGTTGGACTAAGGATCAGCCATTGATGCCCAACCTATCAAAGGATTTTTCTCATTGCTCCCTGGTATCAAACTCCATTTTCCATTCCTTTGTGTTGTTTACTCCAGATTGCATATTACATATTATTGCAAACAGGAACAAGTATCCTAACTTCTCTAGTTTTGATATGCTCTTCTGGAGCTCCAGTTAAAGTAGTGATATCCTGGTCAAAACCCTGGAAACAGAAATGGCAGCTACAGTAGCTGCCCTTCTCTCCCACAACACTTGTGAAGCCCCAGTGACATTGAGGCTGCCGCTATCTTGCTTCAGGCAAGCCCCAGGATTGAGATTTACTTCTTACTTGTGTAAGGACAAGGGTTTAGTGGAATGAGACCAAGAAGGGTGGTGCAGAATGTCCAGAAGTCTGTTGAGAACCCCATGATGACACTTCCCTGTGCAATTTTATTCCCATTGCCAATGAAAGTGAGGCCTGTGCAGGTCAGGTTATTTCATGTGTATGATGAGGGCGCTAGTCTTAGTGATTTCTTTGGTCATTTCCATGTTTGTGAATTTTTAACTGGATGACCAATCTTCAAGTCCTTGCTCAAAGTGCCCCAACCTGTCTTGAGTTGCTTCCTCCTCTGTGCAATGAGAATAGTAGCTCCCCTCTTGCCAAAGCCAAACCCACTGCCATTGAGTTGATTCCAACTAGTAGAGGTCTCTATTGGATTTCCAAGGCTGTAAGTCTTTACAGAAGTAGATTGCCTCATCTTCCTCCCATGGAGCAGCTGGTGGGTTTGAAACGTTGACCTTCTGGTTAGCAGCAAAATATTTTACTATGATACCAGAGCTCCTAACTCTCCTCTTAGGGGGTCAAAAAAACCAAAACAAAACAACCCCAAAGCAAACCCATTGTAACTTATAGAGATGCTATAGGACAACAGAGCTGCCCCACAGGGTTTCCAAGGCTGTAAATCTTTACAGAAGCAGACTTCCACATTATCTCCTATGGAGCAGCTGGTGGGTTCAAACTGCCAACCTTTAGGTTAACAACCAAGTGCTTAACCGCTGAACCATCAGGCTTCCTACTTAGGGGGTGTTGTTGTCGAGTTGGACCCGACTCATAGCAACCCCTCCTTGGGTTTCTGAGGCAAGTATCACTACGGAAGTAGATTTCCCCATCTTCCTTCCGAGGAGTGGCTGGTGGGTTTGAACTGCCAGCTTTCTGGTTAGCAGTCAAGTGCCTTAGGCACTATGCTACCAGAGCTCTTAAAAGGATTAAATGAGAGCATGTATGTCTAGCATAGTCCCTGACATTTAGTAAGTACTCAACAGATCTCTTCCCTTTCATTAGATTGAAATTGCCATTTTTGTAGGTCAAACATGACTAAATATTGATAATTTTGTATAGTGCAAGCTAATAGTTCCTCTGTAGTAAAACATGTACTCTTAAACATTGATCTTAAATGCCTAAGAGGGAAGATACTACCAGTGGAGGAAACAACATGAACAGAAGCCTAGGTCAGGAGACACCCTGAACTTGTAAGAAAACAAGGTTCTTACCTCACCCCTTGTTGTGAAGAGCCAATGATCATAACAGGTTGAAGAGGGAAAGCAAAAGGTTTATTGAGTATCGATACCCAAGGAGACAGAGAGCATTACTTCTCTAAAATGTCTGTCTCCTGAGCAAAGGGGGTAAACATGATTATATAGGGAGACGGGAAGGGGGTTGAAGATCCCTTCGTCTGCCAGGAATGTCTTTGTTCTTCTCTTCCCTGGTTACTCCAGTTTCAGAGTCCCTCTTACCAGGGTCGTCTTGCTTCATAGGTTATGGTTCTCATCTGAACCCAGTTGTGGGAGAGGGTTATGCTTAGAAGAATACATAATTGATAACAAATCTAACAAACTCAGCTTCTGTAAAAAGGTTGGCTATTCTATTTACTTAAGAGAAAGCAAAAGGGAGGGAAAAAAATAGCAAGTGAGTCACCATGATTAATGTCTACTTTAATTATGGCTGCTAGTCTGTTACCACCAGCCACTCCTCAGAAGGAAGATGAGGCAATCTACTTCCGTAGTGATACTGCTTCAGAAACCCAAGGAGGGGTCGCTATGAGTAGGGTCCGACTTGATGGCATATAACAACAACACAACAACAAGTCTGTTAAAGTTTTACCCATCAATGCAGCCTGTTCTGGTTACCTAGTGCCACTCTGACAAGAATATATATCACAAATGGGATGGCCTTAACAAACAGGAGTTTATTTTTACAATTTGGAGACTTTAAGTCCAAGTTCAAAGTGCCAGACTCTAGGGGCTGGGTGAAAAAGCCTCTTAACCTTGGAGTCCAGCTCTGCCTCACTCTCCCAGCCCACCGGAACTAGAGATGTTTCTTCACTCAGACAGCTGCTGGCTGCTGAGGCTGAGAAGCCCCAAGGTTGACAAGTAAAAAGGCACAGTCCCTATGTTACCAAACACGGGCAGACAATTAACTTAAGTCCATTGTAAGTCCCTTGGTCGGCAGAACATAGTAGGCTGCTGAGCAATGACATGGCTACATGCAGGGCCCATGTGTGCCATAGGCTAGAGACCATTCCCAAGTCTTCTCTTTATATACAGGAAGCAGACCACATCCCAAAGGCAGCTACTCAGCTGCTTGTGGTAGATCCTACCATGGAGTTGATTGCCAGTCTCATGATGGGGAATAACTACCACCAGCTGCCCAGCCACTCAACCAGGCCCAGCCAAGTTGACACACAAACATAACTACCACACAGCCCCCTTCCTGGTGTTATTTCTGGTTGTGCCTCTGGTGCTGAAGAAAGCAGAACCAATAGTGGAGCCTCATGAGAAACCTAGGTCTCTCCTCATCCTCCCCTAATTCTGCACCTGCTGTGGTTCAAACAGGACAGGTGGGGTGGTGGGCAGAGACCTGGACTTGCTCCTTCCTGGAGCAAGCATTGAGGACCTCGCTGATCTGCCAACCCACCCCACTTCTCTGTGTGGAACCAGGAGTCTCTTTTTCCTTGCAAAGTCAAGTGGCAAGGTCACTTCTGGATGAAGGAGAATTCCAAGGTTACTAGAGTCTGGTGACCAGCAAAGGGTGAGTCATTTAAAAAAAATTTTTTTTTCCCTGATGGTCATGTTATTCATTTTCATTGTGGAAAATTTAGAAAATACTGAAAAGCACAAAACAGAAGTTAAAAATGACTCATTTAAAAAATTGATCTCTTCCTTGATGCCCTATTCCTTTCCATGGCTGCTTGATTTGGGATGCTTCCTCCTGCCTTTAGCCAGCTGGTGAAAACTGATCCCTAGGCACCTTGTCTTCTCTGAGAGAGAAGCTGCTGCAAGACTCATTTAGGAGATGACAAACCAAAGGTCTGGAGCCTTGGTTTTGGCTATTGCTGTTGTTAGGTGCTGTTGAGTCGGCTCTGACTTGTAGTGACCCTGTGTACAACAGAATGAAACACTGCCCGGTCCTGTACCAGCCTCACGATCCTTGCTATACCTGAGCCAATTGTTGCAGCCATTGTGTCAATCCATCTCGTTGAAGGCCTTCCCCTCTTTCGTTGACCCTCCACCTTACCAAGCATGACATCCTTCTACAGGGAATGGTCCCTTCTGAAGATATAACCAAAGTAGGTGAGATGAAGTCTGGCCATTCTTGCTTCAAAGGAGCATTCCAGTGGCACTTCCTCCAGGACAGATTTGTTAGTGCTTCTATTTATTTATTTATTTTTTAAAAAGACATTTATTCAGCTTCATGATCAGACTATTACATTTAAGCCATCAACAGCATGGGTGCAAAAAACAAAAAAACAAAACAAACAAACAAACAAAAAAAACAACTACCTTAAAACCCTTAGTTGGAATGCTTTATATTTTCCACAGAACAGAAACTAAAATAACCTGTTACACAATTAGTCACAAACACAGCCCGTGAGTTTTTTTGCCCAGACACATGAGTATTTGTCTAAAACATGTCTTCTTTTTAACAGCTAGGCTCTGCCACCACTGTGCTAGGCTGAGTTCACAAATCTGTTGCAACCTGTAGCTTCCCTGTCACTTCTCTGGCTCTCCCCTCCTGCTAAGCTTTGTTTTCTGGCAATCATTGATACCTCTGCCACTGCCATAACTACTGCTGCTGCTTGAACCACCACAGCCACCTTGGTTTCATGGTTTGGCAAAGTATTGACCTCCACCACCATAGGGGCCAGAGCTTCTGCCTCCAAAGTTTCCTCCCTTCATGGGTCCAAAATTTGAAGATTGATTGTTGTAACTGCCAGAATCATGGTAGCCTCTGCCACCTCCAAAATTGCTTCCATCATTACCAAATCCCTTATAATCATCCCCACTGCCTCCATATCCACCACCACCATGACCGCCACCAAAGCTACCACACCCACTGAAGTTTCCACCATGACCAAAGTTGTCATTCCCACCAAACCACCTCCACAGCCACCACCGAAGTTTCCAGAACCACTTTGACCTCTTTGCCTAGAAGACGCACTGGCCATCTCTCGCTTTGGAAGGGCTTTCCTTACTTCATAGTTACGGTCATTCACAGTATGGTATTTTTGAATGACAATTTTATCTACAAAGTTGTGGTCATCAAAGTTATAAAAGCAAAGCCCCTCTTCTTGCTACTACCTCAGTCAGTCATGATTTCAATCACTGATTTTCCCATATTATTCAAAATAATCTCTTAGGTGATGTTCTTCAGTGTCTTCTTTAAAGCCACCAACAAAGATCTTTTTTACAGTTAAGTAGGTACCTGGTCTTTGAGAGTCTTCCCATGAGACAGTTCTCTTTGGTTCCACAACTCTTCTATCTATCTTGTGAGGTCTTGCATTCATGGCTGCATCCACCTCCTCCACAGTAGAGTAAGTGACAAATCTAAAACCTCTGGAGTGCTTGGTATTTGGGTCTCTCATTACCACAGAGTCTGTGAGCATTCCCCATTGCTCAAAATGGCTCTTCAGACTCTCATCTGTTGTTTCAAGGCTCAACCCTCCAATGAAGAGTTTCCGCAGCTGTTTGGGTTCTTTAGGAGACTCTGACTTAGACATGACAGCAGTGGGCAGAAAAAAAAAAAAAAAAGGCTTTAATGATGCTTCCCCTGCAGAGTCCATAGGCAGCAGATTTGTTAGTTCTTTTAGCAGTCCATGGTACTTTCAGTGTTTTTTGCCAGCACCACAACTCAAAATGATCAATTCTTTGCGGTCTTCTTTATTCATTGTCCAGCTCTCACATGCATACAAGGTGACTGGAAATATCATGCCTTGTGTCAGGTGCACCTGAGTTTTCAAGGAGACATCTTTGCTCCTCAGCACTTGAAAGAGGTCATTTGCAGTTGACTTGCCCAGTGCTATATGTAGTCTGATGTCTTGACTGCTACTTCCATTGATGTCGATCGTAGAACCAAGCAATGTGAAGTCTTTGACAACTTCAGTCATTTCTCCATTTATCATGATGCTGTTTATAGGTCTGGTTGTGAGGATTTTTGTTTTCTTTATATTGAGATGTAATCCATACTGCAGACTTCAGTCTTCAATCTTTATCAGTAAGTGCTTCAAGTCATCCTCACTTTCAGCAAGCAAAGTTGTGTCATTAGTGTTTCACAGGTTGTTAATGATTCTTCCTCCAATCCAGATGTCACATTCTTCTTCATATAGTCCAGTTTCTCAGATTATCTGAGCAGCATACAGATTGAATAAGTATGGTGAAAAGATACAACCCTGATACACTCCCTTCTTGATTTTAAACCATGCAGTATCTCCTTGTTCTGTTCAAACTACAGCCACCTGGTTTATGTACAGGTTCCTCATGAGTACAATTCTTTTCATTGTTATCCATAATTTGTTACGATCCACACAATCGAATGCTTTTGCTTAGTCAATAAAACACAACTAAACATCTTTCTTGTATTCTTTGCTTTGAGTCAAGATCCATCTGACATCAGCAATGATGATATCCCTTGTTCCACATCCTCTTCTTAATCCAGCCTGTACCTCTGGAAGTCCTCTGTCAATATACTGCTGCAACCATTTTGAATTATCTTCAGTAAGATTTTACTTGCCTGCAATATAAATGATATTGTTTGATGATTTCCACATTCTGTGGGATCACCTTTCTTTGGAATGGGTAGAAATATGGATCTCTTCTAGTCAGCTGGCCAGGTGGCTGTCTTCCAAATCTCTTGGCATAACCAAGTAAGTACCTCGAGTGGGCATCCGTTTGTTGAAATATCTCAGTGGGTATTAGGTCAATTCCTGGAGCCTTTTTCTTCCCCAAATCCTTCAGTGTAGCTTCAACTTCTTTCTTCAATACCATTGGTTCCTGATCATATGCCACCTCCTGAGATGGATGAGCATTGACCGATTCTTTTTGGTATAGTGACTCTGTGCATTCCTTCTATCTTCTTTTGATGCTTCCTGCATCATTCAATATTTTGCCCATAGAATCTTTCAATTTTGCAACTCAAGGCTTAAATTTTATCCTCAGTTCTTTCAGCTTGAGAAATGCTGAGTGTGGTCTTCCCTTTTGTTTTTCTAACTCCAGGTCTTTGCACATTGCATTATAGTAATTGGCTTTGTCTGCTAGAGCTGCTCTTTGAAATCTTCTTTTCAGTTCTTTTATCTTGTCATTTCTTCCATTTGCTTTAGCCACCCTTTGTTCAAAGGCAAGTTTCAGACTCTCTTCTGTCATCCATTTTGGTCTTGTCTTCTTTTGTCATCTTTTTGATGACTTCTTGCTCTCCTAATGGATGTTGCTCTTGATGTTATCCCACAATTCTTCTGGTTTTTGGTCATTGGTGTTCAATGCATCAAATCTATTCTTTAGATGGTCTCTAAATCCAGGAGGGATATATTCTAGGTCATATTTCGGCTCTCATGGACTTGTTTTAATTGTCTTCAACTTCAAGTTGTACTTGCATATGAGTTGTTGATGGTCTGTTCCACAATCAGCTCCTGGCCTTGCTTTGGCTGAAGTTATTGAGCTTTTCCATTGCCTCTTGCCAGAGATGTAGTCAATCTGATTCCTGTGTATTCCATCTGGCGAACTCCACATATATAGCCATTGTTTGTGTTGTTGAAAAAATGTATTTGCAATGAATAAGACATTGGTCTTGCAAAATTCTACACATGATCTCCAGCATTATTTCTATCACCAAGGCCATATTTTTCAACTACCGGTGAGTCTTCTTTGTTTACAACTTTTGCATTCCAGTCACCAGTGATTATTAACACATGTTGATTGCATGGTTGGTCAATTTCAGACTGCAGAAGTTGATAAAAGTCTTGAATTTCCTCATCTTTGGCTTTGGTGGTTGGTGTGTAAATTTGAATAATAGTAGTATTAAGTCGGCTTCCTTGTAGGTGTATGGATATTATCCTATCACTGACAGCATTGTACTTCAGGACAGATCTGGAAATATCCTATGTGATGATGAATGCCATGCTATTCCTCTTCAAATTTTCATTCCCAGGATAGTAGATCATATGGTTGTCTGATTCAAAATGGCCAAAACTGGTCCATTTCAACTCACTAATGCTTAAAATATCAATCTTAATGTGTTCCATTTCATTTTTGACAACTTCCAATTTTCCTAGATTCATACTTCATACATTCCATGTTCCTATTATTAATGAATGTTTACAGCTGTTTCTTCTCAATTTGAGTCATGCCACATCAGCAAATGGAGGTCTCAAAAGCTTTACTTTATCCATTTCAGTAAGGCTGGTTCTACTTTGATGATGCAGCTCTTTCCCAGTCATATTTTGAGAGCCTTCTGACCCAAGGGGCTTGTCCTCTTGCACTGTATTCGGTAATGTTTCTGGACTATTCATAAAATTGTGCAGTAATGTATCACACAGTGTTTCTCTGCTATTCATAAGGTTTTTCCTGGTCAATTCTTTGAGAAGTGGATGGCCTCTTCCTTCTTCCTAGTCTTTCTCACTCTCTAAGCTGCATTGAAACCTGTGCACCTTGTGAAACTCTGTCGGCACTTTAAACACTGGTGGCTCAGCCTTAAGCCTCCCAGCAACATACAAGCCACTGCAGTGTGACAAACTGACAGACAAATTTATCTCCCTTATCTGTTTGAAACCTCTCTACCCTTCCCTTACTTGGATCCCTGGCACTGCTCTGCTCTGTCATCCTCTCTGGCTTCACTTTTCCCCTGCTTTCCTGCCTTTCTCCATAGGTAACAGGTCTAAAGAAGTTCTTAAAAAAGTTCCTTTTCCAGGAACTATTGCTCCTAGGAGTTCCTGGGTGATGCACTTAGTGCACTCACCTGGTAACTGAAAGGTTGGTGGTTCCAATCCACTCAGGGGTGCCTCAGAAGAAAGGCATGGCTATCTACTGAAAAACCATCCATTGAAACCCTATGCAGCACAATTCTACTCTGACATACATGGGGTCTCCAAGAGTCGGCATCCACCTGATGGCAAATTTAAAATTTTTTTGTTGCTGCCTAGCAAATCTTAATGGTCTGAAACTGGAATTTTATTAAGTTTACAGATTCTGTAGGTCAGAATTTAGTGAGGGTACAGCAGTGATGGGTTTCCTCAGTTCCATGATGTCTGGACTTCAGCTGGAAAAAGTGAAAGTTAGGGATGACTTGACTGCTGAGGGTGGAACCACCTGGAGGTGTCTTTACTCACATGTCTGGCGGATGATTCTGGGTGATGACTAGGACCTCACCTAGACTGTCAGCTGCAACAAACACATGTGGCCTCTCCATGTGGTTTCTTGGCATAGACTAGTTTGGGTTCCTCACAGCATGGCAGCTGGGGTCTAAGTATGAGTGTCCCAAGAAAGGAAGTAGAGGTTGCCAGTGTCTTAAGAGCCTGAACTCAGTCATAGTGTCATTTTTGCTGTGTTTTATTAGTCAAGAGGTAACACAGTCCAGTTTCAACCTCTTGATGGGAGGAGTGGTAAGAATTTTGAGGTTATGTTTTCTTTTTAAAATAGATTTTATTTTTTAAGGCAGTTTTAGACTTCAGAAAAATTGTGCACAAAGTGCAGAGCGTTCCCATATACTTCTCTCCTCCCTGAACACTATTCTATTATTAACATGTTGCATTTCTGTGGTACATTTGTTACAATTGATGAACCACTATTATTCATGAAAGATAATAGTTTATATTTTTTGTTAGTTGCTGTTGAGTTGACTGATTTATAGAGACTTCATGCCCAACAGAATTAAATCTTGCCTGTTCCTGCTCCATCTTCATGGTCATTGTATGTTTGAGTCCATGGTTGCGGCTATTGTGTAGTGTCTTCCAACCTAGTGGGCTCATCTTCCAGCCCTATATCAAGGTACGCTCTGTTGTGAGCAGGTTTTTCATAGGTTAATTTTTTTGAAGTTGATTGTCAGGTCTTTCCTCCTACTCTGTCTTAGTCTGGAAGCTCCACTATAAGCTGTCCACCATGGGTACAGCAAGTATTTGAAATATCAGTGGCTCACATAATTTGTGTTATACAACTCTAAGGGCTTTGACAAACGCATAGTGTCATGTCCATCATTACAGTATCCTACAGAATATTTTCCCTGCTCTAAAATGTCTTGTGCTCCATCTCTTCATTCCTTTCCCCCTTCCTCCTGGTAACCACTGTCTCTTTTTGGCTTTTCCAGAATGTCAGGGCTATGTTTTAAAATCCTCACACTTCCCTTGATGGCAGTATTTCTCAGTGGTTAGAAGACTAGGGTCCAGACGCAGGCTGCCTGGGCTGTGTGACCTCATACAACTTCCTGTAGTAGAAACTATGGTTCCTCATCAATATCTTTGCTCTCCTCCTCTTCCTGGCACATATGGACTATTTCCCAGCCCCTTAATCAGGGTAAGACCAAGACACTAGTTTTATTTTTTATTTGTTTGATCAAATAAGATAATCTTATGAAATGATAAAGTAATTGAACATATTGTGGTATGTTTGACAGAGGTAGTGACCAAAATGAATATTGGCTGTTTCTCTGGATAGCATTGCCTAATATATAACCGATTTAATGTCAACAAATATTTTACTTATTGTGCAGGGTCCTCTGATGGGAGCAGGTCTTCTGAGGGGAAGGTCCATTGAGGGGGTGAGTGGGTATACTGGAAGGGAGAGTTCTTTTGATGAGGACAAGGTCCTTTGATAGGGCCAAGTCCCAGGTCAGGGAGGGGATCCACTGATGGAGGTAGGTTTAAAGACTAGTTTTAGCTAGTGGACTGAGGAAAAGTTCCACATGTCACCTCTGGGCTGAGGTGGCTAAGAGCTGTGGCTTTTCTTACTCTCTCTTCACACACCTGCTAGCTGGATGTAGAGGACTTCCATATTGTGACAATATGGAAGGAGCCTGAGTTCCTGAATGACTGCTACATGTATAATTTCTCATGCCCCCTGCCAATCAGGGCTGTGGAAGAGAAGTAGGACTTTATGGTGGTAAGCTGCTGAGATTTTGGGGTTGTTTGGTATAGCAGTTACCCTGTGCTGACTAATATATTACTCAATGCCTCTAAACCAGTTTCCTTGTCTGTAAAGTGGGGATATTAGCTGTAGTTACATCTCAGGACAACTGGAAGTTGGATAGTGAAAAAGGAGGATGGAAGAATCGATGCATTTGAATTATAGTGCTGGCAAAGAACACTGAGTGTATTTTGGACTGCCAAAGAATGAACAAATCAATAATAGAAGAAATAGAACCAGATTATTCCTTAGAAGAAAGGATGACAAAACTTGGCTTGCTTATTTTGGACATGTCATCAGGAAACGCCAAACACTGAAAAAGGACATCACCATTGGTTCCCGCAAAAGTGAGGAAAACTCTCAATGAGATGGACTGACAGAAGAGTCACAATGGACTCAAATACACTAACGATCATGAAGATAGGACAGGATTGGGCAGTGTTTTGTTTGCCACACATAAGGTCATGAGTTGGAGCTGATTTGACAGCAACTAACAACAATAACATCTTAGCTACATCTTAGCTACATCTTAGCTACATCAAGTGAAATCATCCAATGTACAGTACCTGACATATAGTAAGGACTCAATAAATGTTAGCTATTGTTATTCAGTGAGTGTGGGTGCCTGTTAGAAGGGGCAAGTTTTCTGTCTGGGAGGATGGAGATCTGGGAGGAATTTGATAGGAGGTCTGTCATCATGATCACCATCATTGAGATGGCATTGGCATTCACTAAGCACTTGGGAGCTCTGGTAGCATAGGGGCTAAGGCACTTGACTGCTCACCAGATGGTTGGCGGTTCAAACCCATCAGCCACTCCTCGGAAGGAAGGTTGGGCAATCCTACTTCCGTAGTGATACTGCCTCGGAAACCCAAGGAGGGGTCGCTATGAGTCAGGGCTGACTCGATGGCACATAACAACAACAACAACAACAAGCACTTGCTTGAGCAGGCTCTGTCCTAGGGGCTTTTTGTTTCCCCCAAATTAATCCCCATCCTCTCGCAATCCTCTAAAGAGTCCTGGGGTGCAATGGTTAAATGCTTGGCTGCTAACCAATATGTTGCTGGTTCAAACTCACCAGGGAGAAAAGACCTGACCATCTGCTCCTGTAAAGATTATAGCCTATGAAACCCTATGCAGCAGTTCTATTTTGTCATATACGAAAAGCAAACCAAACTCACTGCTGTTGAGTCATATCCAACTCATGGTGACCCCTCGTGGGGTTTTCAAGGCGGTATCACTATGGAAGTAGATTGCCCAACCTTCCTTCCGAGGAGTGGCTGGTAGGTTTGAACCACCAGCCCTCTGGTTAGCAGTCAGATGCCTTAGGCACTATGCTACCAGAGCTCCTATTTTGTCATATAGAGTTGCTATAACTTGGAAATTACTTGACAACACACAACAACAGCAACAATGCCCCGAGGCAGATACTATTAACCTCTCTAATCAATGTCTGTGGAAACAATAGTCAAGAAATCACTGATGAATTGCATTGTACAGATATGCTGCAAAAGACCTCTTTAAAGTTTTATAAAGCAAAGATATCACCTTGAGGACTAACTCACTTTGAGTCAGATCAAGCCACGGTCTTTTCAATTGCCTCATATGCATGCAAAATCCAGACAATATGAAAGGAAAACAGAAGAAGAATTGATACATTTGAATTATAGTGTTGGCAAAGAATATTGAATATCCTGTGACTGCTAGAAGAACAAACAAATCAATCTTAGAATAAACACAAACAGAATGCTCCTTTGAAGCAAAGTTGATGAGATATCAGTTTGTTTACTT
Source organism: Orycteropus afer afer (assembly GCF_000298275.1). Classification (NCBI taxonomy): domain Eukaryota; kingdom Metazoa; phylum Chordata; class Mammalia; order Tubulidentata; family Orycteropodidae; genus Orycteropus; species Orycteropus afer. Next base: position 19,716,092 of record NW_006921606.1, read on the forward strand.
TGGACATGTCATCAGGGAAGACCAATCACTAGCAAAGGACATTACATTTGGTAGAGAGTCAGCGAAAATGAGGAAAATCCTCATTGCGATGGTTTGACACAAGAGCCACAACAATGGATTCAAACATAGAAATAGTCGTGATGATGGCACAGGACTGGGTAACATTTCATTCTGTTGTACATGGAATCACCACGAGGGGGAGCTGACTCGACGGCTACTAATGACACGTGGACTTGAGAATACTGAGGCCAAGAGCTGCTACTGACACTGTCCAAAGTCACATATACAGGACACAGGCAGGCTATATTTATTTATGTTCAATTTTTTGTTGTGATGTGGGTGCAAATTTACAAAGCAGATTAGTTTTACACTCAACAGTTCATGCACATTTAGTTTCATGGCCTGATTACAACCCCCAGCCATAAAAAGCTCTCCTCCCATGTCCTCCCTGTGACTACTCTTCCCTGTGCCCTTCTTATCTGTGCATTCCTGTCTGTCCAGCTTTCTCTCTATGCAAATGTTGCTCTTCTAATGTCTCATGGTTGATTGATCTAGGGAGTGGATCTCCCTAAGGTAGGTGGGTGCATCTCCCCAGGGTAGGTGTTCTGCTTGTAGATCTTTCTACTGTTTAGCTGAGAGCTAATCCATGGAAGTGAGTCCAGTTCCAGGCCCAAAGGATAACCCTGGGGCCATTTTCTCAGGGATTCCACCAGCTTCCATCCAACCAGTAATTCTGGTCTTTTTTGTGTTTTTGAATTTTTTTCCACATTTTCCCCCTCATTCCATCTAGGATCTCCAATTTTAATCCCTTTCCAAGTGATTGGCCTTGGTAGCCAGGCATCATCTAGTTCTTCTGGTCTCAGGGTCAAGAAGCATGAGGTCCATATGGTCCATCATATCCTTGGACTTATTGTTGCCAGATGATTTGATTTTCTTTGCTGCTGATGAGGGGAGACCAATAGTTGCATCTTTGATGGCCACTCATAGCATTTAAGACCCCAGTTGCAACTCACCAAAGTAGGATGTAGAACAAGATTTTTATGTACTATGTTGTGCCAAGTGAGCATGCTGTCTCCTGAGATTATGGTCCTAAGCCCACAGGTCCAGTGAGTCTCTTCCTCAAGGTGTTTGATTATCTCTGAGAAGCTACTCCAAACTTGTCCTCTGTTACTTCAGTAATGTACATGGATATTTGTACATATGTGAGACTGTATTCAACCAAATCTATCCTTGGTCTTGGGTACATTCCTGTTCACCTACCCACACCTGATCTTCTCACCTATATATGCATTCACCCATAGGCTAGTGTTTGCTGTCACTGGTAATGCAATATTATGCATGTAATAGTATTTGCCTCTGTTGTCTGTATCTGTTGTGTATGTTTCTGTGTCCTCCTTTTCCCTATTGTCGTTGTGCTTGTCATACATTTTTTATATTATCTTTCCTTTCACTCAAGTCAACACATGACTCTTAACTAGTCAAAAATTTTCCCTCCCCAGTAACCAGCAAAGTAAATTTCCTTCCCTGAGTAAACCTTTCCTTGACTTTTTACAATAATGGACATAAAATATTTGTCCTTCTGTGACTGACTTATTTCACTCAGCGTAATGTCCTCCAAATTCATCGATGTTGTGAGGTGATTCATGGATCCTTCATTATTCTTTAATGTTGTATAGTATTCCATCTTGTAAATGCACCATACTTTTGTTATCCATTCATCTGTTCATGGACACTTAGATTGTTTCCACCTCTTTGCTATAGTGAATTGTGCTGTGATGACCACTGGTGTGCATATGTCTATTATGTCCTGAATCTCACCTCTTTAGGATATATTCCTAGTAATGGAATTGCTGGATCAAATGGTATTTCTATTTTCAATTTTTTAAGGAAACGCCATACAATTTTCCACAGTGGCTGTACCATTTTACAGTTCCAGCAGCAGTGTATGAGAGTTCCAATCTCTCCATATCCTCATCAGCATTTGTTATTTCTGTCTTGTTGAACTTTGCTATTATTGCTGGGGTGAGATGATATCTCATTGTTGTTTTGATTTGCATCATTCTAACCAGAAGGCTGGCGGTTCAAACCCACCAGCCACTCCTCGGAAGGAAGGTTGGGCAATCCTACTTCCGTAGTGATACTGCCTTGGAAACCCAAG
>NW_006921606.1:19722304-19738855 GCF_000298275.1 Orycteropus afer afer
CAGCTCCGTATGTCTCCTTTTTTGGTATTTTCACACAAATTCTTCTGCTAGTTGGGGTTTAGGCCACTTCTATATCCTTCCCTTCAAGGCTCAGGGGTCCAGGATTATCTTTTGTGTCTGTGTTAATTGGTTTCCCTTTTCCTTGTTTCAGAGGGTCTGTGCAGTCTTTCTGCCTAGTCTGCCATCTTGCTGGAACTCCCCTGGATTTTGTTTCATTTTTTGCAAGCAGATATCCAATTTTTCCAGCACCATTTATCAAAGAGGCTATCTGTCCCCCATTTAATGGGTTTTGGCCCTTTGTCAAAGATCAGTTGTCCATAGATGGATGGGTCTATTTCTGTGTTCTTGATTCTGTTCCACTGCTCTATTTGTCTATAATTGTACCAATATTTTACTGTTTTGACTGCTGTGGCTGTATAGTAAGTTTTGAGATGGGGAAGTGTGAGACCTCCTACTTTGTTTTTCTTCTTCAGCAGTGCTTTGCTTATCTGAGGTCTCTTTGCTTTCCATATAAAATTGGTGATTAGTTTTTCCGTGTCCTCAAAGAATTCTGATGGAATCTGGATTGGGATTGCATTGAATGTATAGATTTCTTTAGGTAGTATTGACATTTTCACAATATTCATCATTCCTACCTATGAACATGACATGTTCACCCATTTATGTAGGTCTCTTATAGTTTCTAGGAGCTCTGGTGTAATGCCTAAGACATTTAACTGCTAACCAGAAGGCTGGCAGTTCAAATCCACTAACCACTCCTCGGAAGGAAGATTGGGCAACCTACTTCCGTAGTGACACTGCCTCAGAAACCCAAGGAGGGGTCACTGTGAGTCAGATCTTACTTAATGGCAGTGAGGTTTTTTTTTTTTTTTTCCCCTTATAGTTTCTTTTTAGTAGTGTTTTTTAGCTTTCTTTGTATAGGTCTTTTGTGTCCCTGATAAGATTTATTCCTAAGCTTTTTACTAACTCAAACCAAACCAAACTCATTCATAGTGATCCCTTTTGGGTTTTCAAGGTAGTAAATCTTTATGGAAGTAGATTGCCCAGTCTTCCTTCCTCAGAGTGACTGGTGGGTTTGAACCACCAACCTTCTGGTTCACAGTCAAATGCCTTAGGCATTACGCCACTAGAGCTCCCATGGTGGTGTTTTCCTTATTTCCTCTTCAGAGATCTCTCTTGCTGTGTCTCTTGGTTTTTCTATGTATAGGATCATGTCATCTGCAAATAGAGATAGGTTTACTTCTTTTTGCCAATTTGGATACTTTTTTATTTCTCTTTCTTGCCCTATAGCACAGGCAGGCTTTAAAATCAGGCCTCTCCGCTCTCAAAGCCTGTCTCCTTTTATTGCCTAAATATGTATGATATCATGTGCATCTTTGGGAAATGTGACACTTATTTTAAAAAAAGGAATGAAAAAAAAAAATGCCTCCATTTATTTTCCCTCTCTCTGAGTAAAAAAAAACCTCACTGCCATCAAGTTGGATCCAACTAATAGCGACCCCTCTTTGGGTTTCCAAGGTTGTATCACTATGTAGGTAGATTCCCCTTCCTTTCTTCTGAGGAATGTCTTGTGGGTTTGAACCACTAGACTTCTGGTTAGCAGTCAAATGCCTTAGACACTACATCTCCAGAGCTTTGTGTCTTCCTTTGGAGGCTTTTTCTACTTTAAGTTGTAATGACTTACTTCTTTAAACTAACTTTTGGCTACAGCTTGGCTGAAAATGTGGAATGTCCAGCTTCTTTCCCTTTCCCAGAGCCCTGTTATTTCTCTGCTCTGCTTGAATCCTGAGGGCTTTATGTGGAGGCAGTCAGTGGAAAACAGGCTGGATCTCTTGAACAAAGCTTATGTCTGCTTCCTGCAAGAGTCTCTCAGCTTAAGGTCCCTGTGAGGAGAGCAGATGTCCTAAACCTCTTAATGACACTGACAAACCAAGGTGGGATTATAACTTCAAACTGATTTATTTTTCCTTTTTTTCTGTCCCTTGTGTAATTTGCTGGAAGCACCTTTCATCTTTATTTCTTTCCTGGTATGGCAAGAGTATATTTGTTTACAATGGCACAAGAATTAACAAAGCTCAGTCAGTTAAACTTCTAAGATGCTCATGCTTAAAATCCAGGTATAATTTTACCAGATTAACCAATGATTGAGTTGTCTTCTCTAAAAGGCATTAATTTGTTCTTTTTTTCCTCATTGAGATACCAGTTTTTTGTTTTAGGAGCATTACCAGTTGTTGTAGAGTCAACTCAGATTCATGGTAACCCCATGTGTGTCAGAGTAAAAATGTGCTTCACAGGGTTTTCAAAGGCTGACTTTTCAGAAATAGATCTCCAGGACTTTCTTTCAAATCACCTCTGAGTGGACTTGAAACTCCCACCTTTTGTTTAGCATCCCAGTATATTAACTGGTTATATCACCTGGAGACAGAGTTTTCATTGGCTAATTTTTGGGAGTAGATCATGAGGACTTTCTTCCTAGTCTCTTAGTCTGGAAGCTCCACTGAAACCTGTTCAGCATCACAGCAACACATAAGCCTCCACTGACAGATCGGTGATGGCTGTGTATGAGGTGCGCTGAGCAGGCATTGAACCCGGGTCTCCTGCATGGACAGTGAGAAGGCTACCATTTAACAACATGACATACTCCATAAACCAGTAGGCCAGTAGATCTGTTAGCATTAGGGAATCTCTGGACTGCATTCACTTTTATATCAACAAGACAACTCTATTGCAACTTTTTAAATAGTTCCCAGTTGCAACATGCTGAGTTGAGACAGCAGGGAAGGACAAAGGTTTCTAATGTATTTTACCTAATGCTGCTTCTCATCTGACTCTGATGAAATTTTAAACATAAAAACATGTCTTCTTTTCTTATTATTCTGTAGTAGTTTCTCTGTTGAAGGCAAGGCAAGAGGCAAGATGGGTAAAACCAACTTCTACAGTTAAGATTATTTTTGAAATATTTGGCAATATATTCAGGAATAAAAAGCCTTTACCTCTTGCAGGGAAGTTCTTGGTATGGCTCTTCTAGCCACGATCTTTGTGACTCCCACCAGATTACTGGGTGGAACTATACAAATGTGATGTGCTTGTGGCCCACGAAGGGGATTGGATAGATTGTTAATAATGTAAATAAGGTACATGGCATCCCTGTGGGAGTGGTACCATGCAAATTAGTTTTGTCATTCAGCTAGGCTTAAAATGAACCCTCTTAGAGGCAGAAGGAGGGATCTCACTGCCATCAAGATAGAAGAGCTGGAGGTGGAGTGGAGTGATTCTTTGAACCCAAGATCCCTGCGCTGGACCTCCTTGGCAGAGATGGTGGGCTGAGACAGTGGGCTGTGACGATTGGCTGAAGAATTAAGAGGCACAAGACAGAGTGGCAAGTTTGCCAGCCCATGGAGGGAGAAAGCTGAGTGCTTTCAGGCAGAGGCTTGCTGGTAGAATAGAGCACACCTAGGTGCCCTTATCAGCAGAGCTAAAAGAGCTTTGTAACAACTGCTGTAGCAGGGCAAAGGCCAGGCTGAGAGGCCAAAGGCCAGAGAAGCATGCTGAGGGCATAACAGAGAGGAGACTGTCCCGATGGAAGAATTGTATCCTGAGCCTTTTCCTGAACCTGAATTGTAGCCTGTTACCTCCCTAATAAGCCCCATAGTCGTGAGTATAGTCTGTGAATTTTGTGTGGCCATTGCAATGAATTAGCGAACTCAGCAGAGTAGTGAGTGATGTGGGTGGGACAGCTGGTGTCAGAGCTGGTAAAAAGACTGGAAGGTGGTGGCATATCTAGCCTCATAGGAATAAGTCTTGGTTCCTGATGGTGATTCTATTTCTTCCTTATGAAGTTAGAGGAGGTCAGAGGAAGATACAGCTTCCATGCCCTTTTTGCACTTCTGGAAGCTAGAGCAATCGGTAAGTTTTACTGTCCTCTCAAGAAGAAAATATTTTCGATAATAAACTTTGAAATCTGTTATGTTATTTAAAAATAACATTGTTAATGTTATTTGCTGTCCAGTTGGATCTGACTCATGATGACCCCATGTACAAAGAACAAAATGCTGCCAGGTCCTATGCCATCTTCCTGATCTTTGGTATGCTAAAGTCTATTGTGGCCACTGTGTATTTTGAGTATCTTGCAACCTAGGGGAATCATCTTCCAGCACTATATCAGATAGCACTATATTCTGATATGATCCGTAGGAGCTTTTTTATGGTTGTTTTTAATTTGATTTTTGGTGAAACTATACACATCAAAACGTGTTCTCATTTAACAATTTATACACATACTATTCAGTGACATTGGTTACAATCTTCACATTGTGTCAACATTCTCATTATTTCTACTCCAGTTGTTTCACCTCCATTGGTTTATGTGATCAGTAGGGTTTTCATTGGCTAATTTTTGGACATTGATCACCAGATCTTTCTTCCTAGTGTGTCTTAATCTGAAGCTCCATTGAAACCTGTTCAGCATCATAGCAACACACAAGCCTCCACTGACAGATTGGTGGTGGCTGCACATGGGGTGCATTGGCCAGGAATCTAACCCAGATCTCCTGTATGGAACTACAAACAGCCCCAGAAATCTTACATTTGAGATTAAGGAAAATATTTCAATCTCTGGCTATTTAAGAAAATAACACAAGATGGTGACAGAGAGCCAAAGTGGAGATGGAGTTGCATCTAGAGATGAGGAAAACCTGAGTGAAAAATGCTGCTCTTCCGAGGAGTGGCTGGATGGGAATGTAGACTATTTGTGACAGATGGCATTTGGGGGTGCTGCAAAGCAGGGAGAGCTACCAGCCTCTCTCTGCCCATCCTCACAGCCTCATCTCTCTCCTTGAAGACTTTTCAAAGACTTTCACAAGTTTTGCAGCGTTATGTGCCATCCGTTAGGATAGCAAAGTTTAATAGTGGCAAGTTAGGTTTGGGCAGTAGATGGAGAGAGAAGAAAAAAGCAGAAAAGGAAGAATCGCTTCCTCAGGCTGCTCCTGGATAAGGAGTTTCTCTCAGGAATGCTCACAAACATAAGGTGAACAAATAATTTGGTTCCAGTGGCTGTCATCAAAGAACGAAAAGAGAATGCTGACACTGGAAGGCAGAGAGAAGAAGGGAAAGGGGCTCTTCTGTTGTCCAGGGTTTTACCAGATCTCAGCTATTTACCAGAAAACCATTTCTCTCTGGGCTCCAATTTTTTTCAGTTAAAGAATGGAGGAAAAAAAAATTTTTTTTTCTTTTTTTTTTAAAGCCATGGAACTCTGTGGTACAATGGATCACTTTTATATGGCCTTTCTTGTAACATCCACCAAATGATTGGATGAAGTTATGCAAATAAGGTACTTGTGGCCCACCGAGGGGATTGAACAGCTTGCTAATAATGCAAAATAAGGTGCATAATACCATTTTGGGAGTGGCAGCATGCAAATAAGGTGTATAGGACTCTAATGAGGGGACTTGTCAGTTTTGCCATCCTGATAGGCTTAAAATAAGCCATTCTGGAGGTGGCATTTGTTGGTAGAGTTAGATTTGCCTACCCACAGAGTGAGAGAGAGAGAGAGAGAGAGAGAGAGCGAGAGAGCTGAGTGTCTTTGGGCTGAGGTGGAGGGGGGTGGTGGAGCTAAAGAGCTTTGTAACACTTTCCCAGAGGCCAGGCTGAGGGGCCAGGAGGCAGAGAGCCAGAGAGAGGCCTGCCAATGAGCATGGCTGAGAAGAGGCTGTTCTGATTGAAGAACTGTATCCTGAGTCATTTCTGATCCTGAATTGTAACCTGTTACTTCCCCAATAAACCCTATAACTATGAGTATGGTCTGTGAGTTTTGTGTGGCTATTGCAATAAATCATTGGACTCAGCAGAGAAGTAAAGACTGCAGTGAAGAGACGGCTGATGTCAGAATTGGTAAAAACGTTGGAGAGAGAATCAGCCTTGGGCTGTTGCTCTTGATTCTCTTTCCCTCTTGTGAAATTAGCAGTCAGATGTTCTGATACCTTTTTTATAGACTCTTCAGTCAAGAGAGTCTATAACATGACCTGGTGAGATCCTGTGTGTGACAGGCCTGAGGGAGCATCCCAGTGTGTGAAATTGGCAAGTCACAACTGCTGGAAGCCTCAGTTTCTTTATCTGTAGATGGAGTTTATAACTGCTGGAAAGAATACATAAGGTAGGGACCAGAACACCCTTAGTACAGTTCTTGGCCCATAGTAAGTGCTCAAAAGTGGTAACCATGTCTGCAGAAATGCAGTATGTAAAACAGTTAACCTGAGAGGTGCTTAGCTTGGTGTGGCCATGGAGACCTTTCCAACTCCTTTCCTCACCCCTTGTCCCCAAATTGTCTACTTCCCATCTCCATGTTAGGCACCTTCAGCAAAGAGGAGACCCTCTGAGCCTTGCATTCACTAGTTTCTAGGGTCCCTCTCAGTGCCAGAGTCCAAGACTGTCATTGGTGTTGTCTGAGCCCAATTCCTGAGAGTCTCAGTCACAACAGACCAGTGTCACTCAGCATTACCCTTAGGAACCATTTGAAGCTCTGGGTCCATATCCATTTTCCAGATGAAAACCCCTATGCCAGTGTTCCTGTCCCAAGGGCTCAGTCAGGAACACAGTGATCAGGACACCTGGATGGCATCCTGAGACTTGATCTGTCCAGTTGGCATTGGGTCTGCTGACTTCAGGAATATGAGTAATGGGGCTCCTAAAGAGGCAAAGTGCCATCATTAATGGAAACATGGAGGGATGCTTGGAGAATATGGGTTATCTCAAACCCTTGAGGTGGCTTCTCATGACTTTCTCACTGGCTGTTCCAGGCTTCTCAAGTGAATTAGGGTTAGAGTTGAGAATGGTGAATGGCTTTAGGGTCAAGAGCTAGTAGCAAGGAGAATGAACACTACAAAAAGAGCCCTCAAGGGACTCCCTAGGTTATCTCCATGGTGACCCCAAACAAACAGAGGAAATTGTGAGGGTAGCCGGTCATTATGGATCACATCCATTCCAGAACAAACACAGAAAAGAAAAGTGTCCCCCACTCCCCAAAACTCAGTGGCTGAAGTGAACTCAACCACTATCTTCTTTTATTATGATTAATTTTAACCAAATGCAATCAACTTTTCTTTGCATATAGTCAGGGTTTGAGAAAACTCTAGGATGAATAACCCTGTGGAGTCTGGGGTTTGTTTTACCAGTCTGGGCAGGATCCCTGTCAGCTTGGGGAGGGTCAGTTACCACATCTTGTTCTCATTCAGGAAGATATTCAATCCCACACTTTCCCTAGGGCTAACCACTCATGGCTCTTCAGAGAACGTTAAAAGCATCCATAATAAAGACATCTCTGATTTTGCTGGCTGTAAACCTCAGACATGAATTTTCTGATCATATTTCATAAGCATAAGTTTTAAAGTCCTCATAACGCAGGCTACCCCCCTCAATACCCAAGTACTTCCTCCTAAGGTAATGAATTGTGTTGTTAACTCAGCCAGGGAATGTCTTGGAGGGTATGCAATGATTTATCATGTGGAACTGATGGAGATGGTTATTTTTTCTTTTTGTATTTTCATGGAGGGCTGTTAGTTGCCATTGAGTTGGCTCTGACTCATGGTGACCTTATGTACAAAAGGACCCATGTCGCCAGTCTTGTGCTACTTTTATGATAGCATCTCACTGAGTGTTTCCCTTGTTTTCCCTAACCCTCTACTTAACCAAATATGATGTTCCTTTCCAGTGATTGGTTCATGAATGGCAGAGGGAAGATTTTGCTGTCTCTTTGAAGTTCTTAGCCCATTAATGGGACTTGCACGGGGATCCACAGCATGCAGGAGACGATGTGGTCCCAATAGTATCCAAAAAACCAAGTGTCAAAAAAAAAAAAAAAAAAAAAAATCCCAGAAAAAATTAGGAGGTAAAGTTTGAAGGCTTAATACTCTCATGAGACCTCTCTGGGAGCAAAGGGATACAAGTAAGGAAACTACAGATTGTTAGAACTGGACAAGCTTTTTGGATTATTTGCCCTAATCTGTGAAATTTAAAGACTAGGCTCCAAAACCTGATCAAATTTGAAGCTTCACCAAGGTTACCCAGCAACTTTAAACACTTAAGCATAATTATTTAATTTATATAAACAAAGTTTCTTTCACTAAGTGGAGCAGTTAAATGAAACACATGCCTAATAATAACCCAAAAGTTTTCTCCTGCCCTAAATTAGGAAACCTCATTAATGAATGGGGCTTTTGTCTGCAAGGAGCCATGTAGCATGGCCTGCTTTTCTCCTGCTCCAAAGGACAACAGCAATTACAGACTGTGGCTTAGGCAGTGATTTTCTGTGTCTTCTCTGTGCTTGCAACATATTAAAGTCATTAATGAGACGCAAATGATTCAGCTTCCAACAGCCTTAACTAGAGTTCACTTCTGTCTTCCCTGGAAGAGGTGAAAAGTCCACCCCCACCCCAACATGCACTAGTGAACTCAAACCATCCATAGAGCAAGGGGTTAGCTTTGCAAGAACTGAGAAGACTGGGCCCCAATCCCCTTGGTGAAAGAACTTCTCTAAGAATGTGCACTCAGCAAGGGAACACAGTCCCAGACACAAACATGCACTTGATATGTTTTGGAAACTGCATTCTCCCTCAGTTAGAAAGTTTGCCCTTTTTCCCTTTTGTTATGGAATAAATGACCAGGAAAAGATCAACTGAGCCACACTGTGTTCACATGCCTTGTCCTCGGAGTTGGAACACTCTTCCCTTTGTCATCACAGACACGTGTTTCGAAACAAAGCCCTGACCTTTTCCTTTATGCATGAGCGGTGTCATTTATTTTCGTTTCTTGAAAGAATCTGTCCTGTATCTGTTCAACATGTAGAAAGCCTTTAAGCTCAGTGTCTGGTACACTGTAGGTGCTCAATTGCCTTTGCTTGGGATCCTCCAGAAGCAAACCCTGAGACACATAGTAGGGAGTTAGGGAAGTGAGAAGAGATAGGGTAAACAGCCAAGAAAGAGGTATTATAAAGCCAGCTCTCACCATGGGTAACTGGAGATTAACCCTGTGGGAAACATAGGAGGTGCTACGGAATGAATAAATCAGAATTATCCCACCCAGATGATGAAGGAACTGGGGAGGTACTTATATTCCATCTTGTCATTCATTGAGATTCTGGGGGTGTTGATTCTTCATCTGACTATTGATCTTCTGCAACTTTGAGAGAACCCTCAAGCACAGAGATAAAAGACAGGTAGTGGACAGTCTGCCAGTACACTGGCCTAAGGGGTAATGGAGGGGCATGAGCAATAGCCATCACATCCTTATCATTATTTTTCTCTCCCACTTTTTTTCTCATATTCTGCATTGGTGTTAAAATTTGTTGTTCAAACTTTCAACCCATTTCCAACTACCAGCATTAGCCGAGATTTTTCTCCAAGGGCCTGTATCTTCTCATAATTTGCCTGGCACAACCAACCTCTGCCCATGATGTTTAGTTTTCTTTATAATGCTTTCAGGATGAACTAGAAAACAAAATTGAGTTGCCCTGGACCTCACACATTCCCTCTGCCCACCAGCATGTACGCTGGGAGCAGACTTTATTGATACCTACAAAAATTGGTCTTCTGGGAGTTTTCCTTGCACCCTGAAAGTCTCCACACCCCATGCCTTAATGACATGGGAGAGGAAGTTAGAACACACAGCTGGGGTACTTCACACTTCCAGTATCCAAATCCAGTTATAAAACCTAGAAAATACTGTGGAACTGGCTGCCCACCTCAAGTATGTCTTTAGTAACTTGATGAGATTCTACTTTAAGAGTCAAGAACACTGTCCCTCCTGCCCCTCCAGGGCAGGGAGGCTCAGGGGAGAGTGTGGTCTCACAAAGACTTCCTCTGTGTAGTCTCTACCTCAGATCTGACAGGAATATCGATGACTACCTGTGAAAAGATGCTGTTCTGGGACTTTAGAGCTATAAAATCTGGCCTGGACCATGATGCCTATCTCATCCTAGTGTCTTGCCTCCTCTATGTGTCTTTGTTTCTGACTACCCTTCTCTTCATTTATCTTCTTGCCTGTGCTTTCAGGGCCTCAGTCTATCTTTTCCCTAATAAATAACAAATAGTAATCTCAGCTTGAGCTCCCTGAGAAGCAGACCCTGAGATAGGATTTGAGTGCAAATCGTTTAGAGAAAGGAAGAAAGACAACAAAGTGGGTGAATTAGCCAATTATTGTTGCAGGCACTTGAAGCTCAGTACCCCTGAGGACTAGTGTGAGATGGGGCAAAAAACTGGATGACTTCTTCACCAACTTCCCCCCTTCCTTGGTTGTGGGCTGCTCTTAGGGCATCCATTCCTAGTACCCCTGCAGAATAGGCCCCATGCCTGCAGCAGAGAGCAGCAAGTGTGCATGGAGTATGGTGCATCCTAGGGATTTGGGTTGGCCTCAGCAAATAAGTGAAGTTTGTGCCTCTGCATGCATTTATATGCATTTACACCTGCAACTATCACAGCACCACTTTCAGGCACTTTCCAGAGGAGGCAACAGAAGGGTGAGGATGGCAAGTAGTTTGTCTGAGGTTACATGGTTTGTATGATGGTGTACTTGACTCAGATCCTAAGGGTTTTGCTGTGCTGGCTTTGAGGCATCCTGCCTGGCTCTGGCTCAGTGCAGTCTGCCATCTTGGTCTTGGCATTGGGGTCATCTCTTCTGGGCTACTCCACTGGGCAGCTGCAATACCACTCACTTTGGCTTTAAAAGTTGTACGTTGGACATTTAAGGAAGATAGGGCAAGAGTCACTGCTAAGCTCACTTTTCCAACGAGGTCCCTGAGGATCAGAGGTTGAGAACCTGATATGAGGCCCTCAGTTGGTGAATGAAGGAGCTGGCTCACTCATTAGACTCTCCTTGGAGTGTGGTTTCACTGTGTATGGGGCTTGGAGAAATAGGCACTCCCATTCACTGCTGGTAAGAGTATCAGTTGTGACATCTCAATGGTAGACAATATGGCTAAAATCTATCAAAACCACAAATGCACATGGCCATATGCCTAGCAATTCCACTTCTGGGAGTTTGTCATGCAGATATACTTGTGTGTGTGTTTGTGTGTGAAATGATTTATATTTAGTGGGTCACTGAGGCATTGTCTGTGGGGGCAAAAGGTAGGGAAGCATTGAGACAATCAGCAGAGAGCAGTTAAAGCAAATATGGACACTCATGCAATGAAAGGCCACACAACCATAAGCAAAATGAGGAAGCTCACTGTACTTATTAAGTGCAAAAGACCAGCGGCAGAACCATGCATGCATTGAGCCATAAACCGTGTAAAGAAAACAAATGTATGTGTTTGTTTATGGATGTCACTAGTAGGATACACAGGAAAGTGGAATTTCTCTGTGAGGAAAACTGGGGGGCTAGGGCCAGGGGTGGGAAGGAGACTTTTTCTGTATACCCTTTAGTATCTTTTGAATTTCACATTGTATGATACATTTTTTACCTACTTAAAAAGAAATACAATTTAAAATTTTAAAATCTAATTTCTTCTTCTTCTTTTTGTGTCTGTGTTCTCCTTTTTGAAATATGGCATTTCATTCTGAAACCCTAGCTTTCAGGGTTTTGAGGAAGATAATCATATCTGTCTCAGAGGGTGATCCCAAGACAAAATTGAGATGCTCTCCCCTGAACCATTCCTTCATAGCACTTCAAAACCAGTTGCCATTAAGTTGATTCTGACTCATGGTGACCTCATGTGTGTCAGAGTAGAACTGTGCTCCATAGAGTTTTCAATGGCTGCTGACTTTTCAGAAGTAGATTGTCAGTCCTTTCTTCTGAGGTTCATGTGGGTAGATTCAAACCTCTAACCTCCAGCTGAGCACATTAACTATTTGCACTCTCTGGGGACTCCTCACAGCACTCATATCTGCCTTTTCTACACTTAACTTTAGGAGTGGTTGAGTGGATTTGTCTTTGTAGCTTGTTGAGGACGACGATGAGGGCAGGACCTAGATATTACTTGCTCACCTCTTTATCTTTGGGGTTTACGCTTGGTGGGTGTTAAACAAAAAAAATTTGGTGGGATGAATAAATAGATAAAAGCCCTTTGCTAGTGAGAGTGTTCTTTATGTCTCTGTTATGATTATTTATAGCATAAAATTTCAACAGGTAGAATAGAGGTCAGCCAGATAGTCCAGGTTTAAATCCCAGCTCTGCCACCTATTAGCTGTGTGATTGTGGACAAGTTACTTAACTTCTCTGTGCTCCAGTTTCCTCATTGGCAAATTGGAGATTATAAAAGTACCTATCATATAGAGTTGTGAGAATCAAAAGAGTTAATACGTGGGAGGCACTTAAAATAGTAGCTGGTATCGGTAAATGTGAAGCTTTCTTATTTGCAAGACTGATATTTTTCTTGTTATAATTACACATCCATGTGAGTCTGGCAAAATTTCTTTCAGAATTTGGGAAGACTCTTAGACAAATAAGAATAATTTTTTGCAGGTTTTTCATTTTGATTCTTTTTCCTTGAACTTTAAAATGGTCCATTCCCTGAATGATCCCTCATTTTTCTAGAGAAGATCCTCCTGGGAACATCACTGTTTTTAGCTGCCTCTGAGTTGGCCCCTGACTCATGGTGACCCCATGCACAATGGGATGAGACTCTGCCCAGTCCTGCACCATTCTCATGTTGGTTGTGGATCTGACTGTTGTGATCCATAGGGTTTTCATCAGATGATTTTTGGAAGTAGATTGCCAGGTCTCTCTTCCTAGTCCACCTATGTCTGGAAGCTCTGCTGAAATCTGTTCAGCATCATAGCAACACTCAAGCCTCCACTGACAGTGGATGGTGGCTGCATATGGTGTCCAATGGCCAGGAATTGAACCTGGGCCTCCTGCATGGAAAATGAGAATCACAGCACCACCACCATCCCAATCTGGGAACATAGACTCCCATAATTTAGATAAGTCCCCTAGAAGCAGACCCTGAGATAGGATTGAGTGCAAAGACTTTATTTGGGAGGTAATTCTAGAGTAAGAGTGGATTTGGGGGCCTTGTTGCTCTTCCTTTCTCCACACCTTGAATCTTCACACACAGTTAGAAGCCTCCAAAAGAAACGACTGGGCTTCCTGCTAACCTTCTCAGTGAAAGCCACAATCTTGCCCTTCTCTTAGTTCAGCTGTTTCAGGCCTGGACCTATCTTTCCTTCCATAAATCTGGAGGATCAGTGAGATGCCTTGGAAATCCTCTGCTCTCTGTGTGAGCTGATGTGAAAAGACACTTCTGCTGCAAGCTTACTGATTGATTATTATTGCTGGAAATTGGGGCTTGAATGACCTTGATGGGGATGCACAAGGAGATCCACAGTTGGGGCCTGAATTGCTCTGGGCAGCTTGGCAGGAGTCGGGCCTGGATCCACAGGGAGCTTGGCTGAGCTGATCAAAGTGCATTTGGAGAGTGGCTCTGAGGGACTTTTCTCAGCATCCGTCTGCATTCTGATGGGCTCAACCTAGCTGTTATTAGCTCCTTGAGTTTCTGAGTATTCAATTCCCTCTCTGCCTTCTGCCTTTCCTGTTCTGAGCTCCTGGCTTCCTTTCATCTTACCGGCTTGCATTGTAGCCACAGTGCGTTAGAGGGACATAGGGAAAGTCCTCTTGCCTCTGAGAGGCTGAGTGCTGGTGGGAGATGGCTCATTAGTGCCAGGCATCCTCTATTTGAAGTGTCTGCTTAGAAAGCACTGGCTACCTTGAGTTGGCTCCTTGGAGCTTGAACAGGTGGCTGTGACAACCAGGCTCTGAAGATGACAGGAGCTCAGTACTCCAGAGCCTGGGCTTGGAGGCTGACATTAATATGCTTTCTTTTTAGGAATCTAGGCACATTTGTTTTTTGTCTTGTTTCCTGACATAGGATAACATCATATCACAGTAAAATGAAACCTCAGTGGCCCCTCCCCCTCCCACATTGCTCAGCCATATGGAAACTGTAGTAAACACAAAGTCATCACTACGCTTTGAAAACTGAAGACAGGACAGTGAGTTGACAGGAGTTTGAAGGGGAGAGAAGAAACCCAGCCTTTTCAAATCTGAGGATTTAGTTCCTTATCTGTTGGATCCTGGGGGCAGGAAGAAGAAAGAGCCAGAATGTCTGATGGTGGCTGCTTTCCTTTGCTTTGAAGTTCCCATCCCAGGAGTCATGAAAAATAAAGGGGGAAAAAAAAATTCCAGAACTCAATCTTTTAGGTTTTCAGAATAAAAGAACCCCCAAACAACAAACAAAAACTCCCCATAATCTCAGTGTCTCCAGTCATACCCCGCCTCCTAAAAGCAAAACAAAAGTAATGGCCATAAACTGGGAGATTGCAGGCTGTCTCATGCTTACTGATGTGTTTTGTTTGGCCCACATGGTATACTGTGTTTTTTTTTTTTAAATTAAAGCCAACGTTTAAACACTGGGGGATTTCAAAGAGCAGTCCAGAAAATTCTGGCATCCCTGACCACACTTAAGTGGCAAAGCCATCTGAGGCCTCACAGTTGTCCTTTAAGCTGGGCAGGGGCTGTCATCCAGTTCTTTCCAGGCCCTGCCTGTTGTCTTTAACTGATCTGTCTGGTCTCTGAAGGCGTCTGACTTTGCCATCTCTGGTGGTGTAATTCCTAAGGCATTGACTGCTAACCAGAAGGTTGGCAGTTCAAACCCACCAGCCACTCCTCGGATGGAAGGTTGGGCAATCTACTTCTGTAGTGATACCGCCTCAGAAACCCAAGGAGGGGTTGCTATGAGTCGGATCCAACTCCACGGCAGTGAGTTTTTTTTTTTTTTTTCCTATAAAAGATCCGGTAACCAGCTGTTGTCATGGCTTTTTTCTGAATGAAGCTTTTTGGAGCAGAGGGGTAAAGTTCTAGTATATTTGGGTTCTTCTCTAGATTCATTTCACCAACTCGTCTCCCTAGACTGGTTTCTGTTTTTCATTTTTCTATTTGTGCTTTCAATAGAAGAGCTAGTAAGTTTTCTTTTCTTTTAATTGTGGTAAATATATATATATATATATATATATATATATGTAACTATTTGACATTTTAACAGTCTTCACATGTACAGTTCAGTGACATTAACTATGTTCATTATGTTGTTCAACCATTGTCTTAGGCTCGATTCTCTATAGCAACAAAACCAGTGAATCATATACATATGTGTGAATATATACATGTATGTGTGTGTGTGTGTGGGAGCTCTGGTAGCATAGTGCCTAAGGCACTTGATTGCTCACCAGAAGGCTGGCGGTTCAAACCCACCAGCCACTCCTCGGAAGGAAGGTTGGGCAATCCTACTTCCGTAGTGATACTGCCTCGGAAACCCAAGGAGGGGTCGCTATGAGTCGGGGCCGACTTGACTGCAAACAACAACAACAACAACAACATGTGTGTGTGTGTGTGTGTGTGTGTGTATGTATGAGAGAGAGAAAGAGAGAGAGAGAGGGAGATTGATTTATCTCAAGGAAATGGCTCATGCAGTTGTGGAAGCTGGCAAGTCTCAAGTCTTTGGGTCAGATGTCAGGCTGGAGGTTTATCCTGACATCAGCTGTAGGGGCTGATGAAACCAAGATTAGCACATAAGACAGCGTATGGGCTGTGGAGGCTGATGAATCCAAAATAGGAGGGAAACATGGCAGGCTATTAGTTCACAGGCTGTAGAAGCTGACATATCTCTAGAACTGAAAGTCAAAAAATGATGAGCTGGATACAGGATCAAGAGAAAGCAAGTGAGCTTTGCTGGAACATCCATATATATATTGGATACAGGCCACAACCCCAAGGAAACTCCTCTTGTAATTGATTGGCTGATAATATGAAGGGGGATGATAACATCATTACAAAACTGCCAAACTACTTCATTATATAACTGCCAAACCACTGAGACTTATAGTCCAGCCAAGTTGACATACAGTCTTAACCATCATAACCATCATTCTTATCTATTCCCAAGCTATACCATCACCCTCAACAGAAGCTTAGGGTTCTCTAAGCAATGAGTCCTTTCTCCTCTCCTCCTACTCTTCCTTGATAACCACTAATAAACTTTGGTCTCTATATACTTGCTTGTGCTACATATTTCATATAAGTGGAATCTTACAACACTTGTCCATTTATGATTGATTTATTTCATTCAGCATAATGTTTTCTCCTTGACTGATTTTATCAACCATGTCTCTATGTTCATGTTGAACTTGGCAGGTAACCTTAAACTTCAGTCTCTCTGCTAAGACCTTGAGCTGAAGAATTTTGCTATATAATATTAAGTGGCTCTGAAAATTTATAAACTTTCTGATTTGAATGGTTTTGAGAAACTGGGAAAATGTAGGTGTGTAGATTATAAATCATAGCTTTCTCCTTTAGTTGGCAATTGAAGTTTCAGACTTGTTTTATAACCATGAACCATGCTAACTTAGTTTCTTTGAGGATTTTGTCTGTTTCATCTATGCTGTTGTATTGACTGACACACAGTTGCTTATAATATTCCCTTAATTATCCTTTTACTGTTGTCAGGGTCTTTAGTGATGTCTCCTTTCCCATTTCTGATATTGGTAATTTTTTTTTTTTTTTTT
>NW_006921606.1:19740084-19740888 GCF_000298275.1 Orycteropus afer afer
TCTATCTAACAGTGTTCCCTTCCCTCCCCTCCCAACCCTGGTAACCAACAAAGAAAATTTCCTTCTATAGATAAATCTTTTCTTAACTTACACAATAATGGACTAATACAATATTTGTCCTTTTGTGATTGACTTATTTCACTCGGCATAATGTATAATTTTAGAACAGTCCATTCTATCAACTCTCTTAACTTCCTCACCATTTAGAAAAGTCCATTCTATCAACTCTCTTAACTTCCTCACCATTTAGAAGTTCTGTGACTACAAAGTCTTTTCCCTCTTTTTGTTTGTAGTTGTCCTCACTTGCTAATTGATGTCTCTGATTCCCTGTTTACAATCTTGTAAGCTCATTTTACTTTGGATATGTCCATAGCTGTGGTTTTTGGGTTATGTCATCTTGTATATTAATGGCCAGTTGTTATTTGCTATTTTTGGTTCTCTGTTCAAAGAACTCCCTTTAGCATGTCTTGTAAGGTTGTTCTGGTTTTAACAAATTCCCTTAGTTTCTGCTTATCTGGTAATCTCCTAATTTCACCATCATGTTTGAGGGACAATTTTGCCGGGTATATAAATCTTGGTTGAAAATTTTTCTCTTTCAGGGTTTTATATATACCATTCTATTGCTTTCTCACTTGCATGATTTCTGCTGAGAAATCAGAGCTTATTGTTAGTGGCTGTCCTTTGTAGGTAACTTTATATTTTTCCCATGCTGCTTTTAGGATTCTGTCTTTGTCTTTGGTTTTGGTGAGTTTGATGATGATGTGTCTTGGTGATTTTCTTTTGGGGTCTATCCTGTTTGGGGTT
>NW_006921606.1:19741484-19773099 GCF_000298275.1 Orycteropus afer afer
GGTTTTTTCTGTGTTTTCTTTGGTCTGTCTCTCAATCCTTTGAAGATACCTAAAGATAATTCTTTTGAATTCCTTATCAGAGCGTTCCAATGCTTCTTCTTCCTCAAGGATATGTTCTGGGTCTGTATCCTGCTCCCTTGTTTCTACCACTTTATCCTGCTTCTTTGTGTGGGCTGTAATGGTCTGTTTTCTCCGAGGCATAGTGGCATTGTTGTATTTAGATCTCTGTTAACTGTTTGTGAAGAGCAGCCAAGGGTGATTCAGGTTCTTCTTGGTGGTTTTTTTTATTGTTGGCCCATTGGTGGAGAAGGAGGTAGTGGCTCTCACTCAGTAAGTTAAGTTGCAGGAGGTGTGGGTGTAGTTGTGTTTTATGGGGACTGTTGTTGTCTCCCACTCAGTTGGACAAAAATTACAACTGAATAACCATCAAAAAAACTAAAAGCACATGGTCAAAAAACACACCATGTAATCACACAGGAACAGTAACCAAAAAAATAAAAAAGGGAAAAAGAAGAAGAAAAAACAAGAAAACCTGCAATATCTTGGGATAGGGCACTAAGAGAAAAAAGGTAGAGAAGGAGAATAAAAGGAAAAAAAAATGGGAAAAATTCAAAAAGAAGAGCAAAGAACGGGGTTAACCATGAGAAAAAGGGGAAAAACAAAACAAAACAAAACAAAAAACTTAAATTAAAAAAATAGAAAATTTCAACCAGAACAGGGAAAAGAAAAAAATGCTGAAAACTAGGACCTGGGAGGGAAAGAATAAGAATATAGTAAAAAGGACAAAAGTATTAATAGTTGTTTTAAAACAGACAAATACAAGCAAACTAATTACCAGAAGAAAGAAAGCGAAAAAGAAAAAAGTAAAAATAAAAATAAAAAAAGAGAAAAAAAATCAGTGGAGGAAGGGCAGGGCACCCAGGCTCCGACTGAGCACACAGACTGTGATGTAGTTCCTGTGGCTCCAGAAGGTAGGTGGGAGTGGGGGATTGCCACACCTCCATTCACCAAATGGGTGTGGGGTATAAGAGTAACAAGAGAAATGTTGCACCTTTTCAGTCTTGCAGGTCTGAGTGTCCTTGTGGTTGCTGGGAAGCAGAACGTGTTCTTAAGCCCCTGGAATCTGTGAGAACACTGTCTCTTTAAATATCCAAAATAGTTAAGCTGCTTTTAAACATTCAAAATGGTGGCACCCTCCAGACCAGCAAAGTCCACAGCTCAGTCAGCCTTTCTCTTCATCCTCTCAGTTTATTCCCCATCCACCAGTGCAGTCCTTCGTGCAGTCCCTGGCTAGCAAGGCTGATTTTAGGTTAATTCTTAGGTCCTACCACCACTTGGCACTCTCAAAGCTGTCTGTGCCGTCAGAATCGCCCAGGATCACTGCCAGACCGCAGCTCCGTCTGTCTCCTTTTTTGGTATTTTCATGCAAATTCTTCTGCTAGTTGGAGTTTAGTCCACTTCTATATCCTCCCTTTCAAGGCTCAGGGGTCCAGGATTATCCTCTGTGTCTTTGTTAATTGGTTTCCCTTTTCTTTGTTGAAAAGGGTCTGTGGAGTCTTTCTGCCTAGTCCACCATTTTACCAGAACTCTGATATTGGTAATTCATGTTTCTCTGTTTTTCTGCTGGTCAATCTAATAAATCTTTTTTTTTTTTTTTAATTTTTTATTGTGATTTGGGTGAAAGTTTACAGACCAAATTCACTTTCAATACAGCAGTTCACATACACTTTGTCTCGTGACATTGACTACAATTTACCACAATGCAACAGCTCTCCTCCCAATTCCTCCCCACAGTTACGTCTTCCCTGTGTCTTTCCCTCCATGCACTCCTGCCCCCTTTGGTGTCTCCCTGTGCATACTCAGCCCTTCTATTCTCCCACGATTGTTCTCTCCAAGGAGTGTATTCACCTAGTGCAAATGTTCACCTCATATGCCTGTCTTTTGTTTGGCTGAAAGCTGCAAATGTGGGTTGAATTCCAGAACTGAAGGGCAGCTAGGGGCCATAGTCTCAGTGGTTCCACCAGGTTCTATCAGACCAGCAAATCTGGTCCCTCCTTTTTTTTTTCAAATGATTTTGAGTTTTTTTTTTTCACATTGTTACCCAACTCTATCCAGGATCTCCTACATAGATGCCTCTCTGAGTGGTTGACAGTGGTAGCCAGGCACCATCTAGTTCTTCTTGTCTCATAGTTGTATAGGCTGGGAATTGCATGGTGTACCAGACCTTTGGACTAATTGTTTCCATGAATCTTTGGTTTTCTTCATTCTTCTTTGCTCTGGACAATGAGAGACCCATCATTTCATCTAGATGGCTGCTTGCAAGTTTTTAAGATCCCGGTTGCTACTTGCCAAAGCAGGAGATGGAACAATGTTTTGTGTAGTATATTATGTCAATTGAGCTTGATGTCCCCTGTGACCATGGTCCTGAGCCCACAGGTTCAACCCCTTGCTCCCTCTGGGTAGCTGGCTGTGGCCAAGAAGTGACTACAACCTTGTCCCTTGTCAGCATTACTATACATCTGGGAATTCTTACAGAACATACAAATACACTTGTAGAAACATTGTCTGCCAACCCTATACTTGGTCCTGGGTACACTCTCAGCTGCATAGACATACCTAATAGTTCAGCCTGTCCACCCATCTATCCACCTATCTATCCACCTGTGTACCCATTTTTGCCTTCACTGATAATGCAGTAATGTATGTGCAAAAGGGTTCATCTTTGTTGTCTGTACCTCCCATGTACCTCTCTATGTCATCCTCTTCCTCAAAGCCCCCATGTTGATGACTCACATTTGATACATTGCCTTTCTCTTCACCCAAAACAATACTTGTCTCTACCTATCTAACAGTATTCCTTACCCTCCCCTCCCACCCCTGGTAACCGACAAAGAAAATTTCCTTCCATATATAAACCTTTCCTTGACTTTTTACAATAATGGACTAATACAATATTTGTCCTTCTGTGATTGACTTATTTCACTCAGCATGATGTCCTCCAAGTTCATCCACATTATACAGGCTTTTGCAGTCAATATAATAACTCTTAATGTAACCATTCTTCAGCCATGTCCGTATTGACACAGACCATTTACACTATCTCAGATTTCCTCAATTACCTTCTTTTTCTCTGAAGGTACCAATCACCCTGGATCCTATTATAACCACTGCTGGGGGGTGACCGGTTACCTCTTCTAGGGGTGCTGGGTCCTCCTCCTTCCCTGATGACATGCAGCTGGCCAACCAGTCACATACCTGATGCTTTTGGTCTTCCATCTGTCTCCAGACTTGTATAAATGGAAGTTTCCTTGTGGGTATGAGATCTGACTTCTAGATGTTCAGAGGAGGTAACTCCCTGTAGGGTGAAAGCTGACCAGTGGGAAACAGGACACAGGGTTAAGTTGAGTGAGGACCCGAGGACTCAAATGTAAAGGAGAGCTCCCTCTCAGGGTCATTCTTGTGTCTTAGGTGCCTTACTAGCCTTACACTCATGGCAGCCCTGGAGATGGCATATGAACTCCTATGCTTCCTTTTACCTATGAGCTATTCTCTGAGAGTGAATTTCTCTTTGCAGCCCATCTGAATCTGATGTGTGTGGTGAATTCACCTTTTGTGTGACTTTTTATGTCTCTGTGGTTTGTTGTGACATGGAGACAATACTGTACTGCTTCACCCCTTTCCTTACTCATTTCCCTGTTTTATTATCCTTAAAGCCTGGGGACATTGGTGGTTCAGTGGTAGAATTCTCGCCATCCATGTAGGAGACCTGGGTTTGATTCTCAGCCGATGTACCTCTTGCACAGCCATTACCTGTCTGTCAGTGGAGGTTTGTGTGTTGCTATGATGCTGAACAGGTTTCAGCAGAGCTTCCAGACTAAGAAAGATTAGGAAGAAAGACCTGGTAATCTGCTTTTGCAAATCAGCCACTGAAAACTTAAGGAAACAAATTTGCTCTGTAAATTTTCACCCAAATCACACACAAAAAGAAAACCCTATGTATCACAATGGTCTGATCCCTTTGTATGTGGAGTTGCCATGACTCATTGGAGCCAACTCAATGGCAACTACAAACAACAAGACAGCCTGGGGATAATACCTCCCAAACAAAGTGTAAGCATCTTAATCCTTGCCTCTGGCTCTCAGTTTTAGAAGACCTAGGTGAAGACAGTTTGAAAATCTAAAGACAAAATAATAGATGGATTTGTATTCTTTTAACAGAAAAAAAAAATCACTTAATTCTGATTTTTTTTTTTTTTGAGGGAAAACCAGAGGCCATTATTGCACATTCCTAGGCTTAATTATTTTCTTTGATCCATGGCCCTGCCCCCAAACCCAAGGAGATGTCACTATGAGTTGGATCTGACCTGATGGCAGAGAGTTAGGGTTTTGGTTTTTTGAGTGAACGTTTAAGTCAGGCAATTTCGTATGAAGCTCCAGTATTTCTCTTCTCTTGGAACAGTGGAAGATTTGGCAAAATATGCCAACCACTGGCTGGAGTTGAGTACCACTTGCCCTCTGTAGATGGGCAGTGCATGGCAGCTGGAAGCAGGCTCAGCCCTCCACAGTGCGTGCATATGCTCATACACACAGCCCCTTTTGCCTAATATTTGGGATATACCTGGGCCCTTCTAGGTATTTGCATCTGAAACCTCCAGCGTAAAGGGAAATTAAGCTGGATGTCTTGTTGGGATAAGAGTTGCTTCTCAGAAGGCTTATACTAATGGTGGCTAATGGTTTGTAGCCTGCTGAATAATGTAGCTTAGTTAGAAATGCTCTTTGGAAGTGGGAGTTGGATCAAATGATATGGAAGGCATGCAGAGATCTCAGCTACATATGCTGGGAAGAGTCACCCTAACAAAGTGCCAGGGTTCTTGTGAACTCCTGAGATCTTGAGAGAGAGAGAGAACTATCAGCTTAGCACCATTAACGTTAAGCAGAAATTTGGTAACAGAGCCTCTGAGAATAAGAATATATATACATATACATTGTTTTAAAGTTTGCTCTTGCCTACTAACTTAAAGGTTGGTGGTTCAAACCCACTCAGCAATGCCATGGAAGAAAGGCCTGGTGACCCGCTTCCATAAAGATTACAGCAAAGAAAACCCTACGGAACAGTTCTATTCTGTAACACTTGCAGCCATCATGACAGCAGTGAGTTTGGCTTTTGGTTTATTTTAGGGAGCAATGGTGTTTCAGTGGTAGAATTCTCACCTCCCATGCAGTAAACAAGGGTTCAATTCTCAGCCAATGTAGTTCATACATAGCCACCGCCTGTCTGTCAGTGAAGGCTTTCATGTTATTGTGATGTTGAACAGCTTTTAAATGGAACTTTCAGACAAGACAGACTAGGAAGAAACACCTGGCAATCTACTTCCGAAAATCAGCCAGTGAAAACCCTATTGATCACAATGGTCTGATCTCATTGTGCATGGGGTTGCCATGTGTTGGAATCCTACTCAACTGCTGCTAACAACAAACACATATATATTGTACTGAGTTGTGATGCAGTGTTAGACATCGAGTGTTAGACATCGAGTGTTAGACATCGAGTGGCCCTTAGATGGGGCTGGTTCCTTTTGAAGGTGGCTGAGTGGCAAATTACTGGCCAACAAAATGATGCTTATTTCAGGAGATGCTATGTCTCATTTCCTTATCAGTTTCCCTCCTTTTTTTTTTTTTTAACCTTTCTAGTTTTCATTAGCTAGGTTCTGCCTGGGGTTAGAAATCTGAAGCCCTAACTCCTTCACCTAGTCTGTGCCTGAAATGGAAGCAACTGAGCTGAGCATGTGGAAACCTTCTATCTTTTTAATGACTGACATTACCCCTGTAAAGATGAACAGTACTTCATTATTTTCAAAGTGCTTTCACATCTTTCATCTCTTTAGATCCTCCTAATAGAACTGTGAGTTAGTTAGGGATGGCAGACCTCAATTTAAGATTGAAAGTGAAATACAGCAAGGCTAAATGATTATTAGTCTTTTACTGCTCAGCAAGGCAGTGAAAGAGCAGGAACTAGGATCCAGTTTCTCATATTTCTCTCTCTTGACCCCAAACCTATCATCTGGGCATATTGACTACCTTTAATTCTTCAACCAGGACTGATGAAAGCAGGTTTTACAAGCTGGGTCGCAGCCCAATAGTAGGTCATTTAATCAATTTAGTGGGTCAAGACCAGTTTTTTTTTTTTTTTTTAAACATAGATAGACTACAATAAAATAGAATAGAATAGCTAATACCAAAATGCATTGTACATGGTAAGAATAAATTTTGTTTTTCCTTTCCATATAATCTTTTTTTCCTAAATTTTATTTATTTTCTTGTTGAGAATATGCCCAGCAAAACATATACCATTTCAACAATTTCTACATGTACCGTTTAGTTACATTGATTGCATTCCTCCAGTTATGCAACCATTCTCACCCATCTTTTCTGAGTTGTTCCTCCCTCATTAATATGAACTCACTGTCCCCTAAGGTTCCTATCTAATCTTTTGAGTTGCTGTTATCAATTTGATCCCATACAGATAGTTCTTAAAAGACCATAATGCTCAAGGCAGCCTTTTTTTTTTTTTCCCTCTACTCAAACTCACTGCCTTCAAGTCAGATTCGACTCATAGCGACCTCTCCTTGGGTTTCTGAGGTGATATCACTACGGGAGTAGATTGCCCAATCTTCCTTCCGAGGAGTGGCTGGTGGGTTTGAACTGCCAGCCTCTGGTTAGCAGTCAGATGCCTTAGGCACTATGCCACCAGTGCTCCCTTGTTTTTTTTTTTTTTTTTTTTTTTTTACTAGTTAAGCTAAACTGTTGTTTGGCTTTAAGAAGACTGAAGACTTCAGGGGATATTTTTGGTTTAAGGTTTAAAGATTATTTCAGTGTAGTAGTTGCAGGGGTTCATTTAACCTTAGCTCCAGAAGTTTGGATCCATGAAAATTTGAAATTCTATTCTGAATTTCACTGCCTTTTGATCAGGATTCTTCTATGGAAACTTTGATCAAAACGTTCAGTGATGGTAGCCAGACACCATACAGTTCTTCTGGCCTCATGGCAAGGGAGATAGTTGTTCATAGAGGCAATTAAGCACTCATTCCATATCCTCCTCCTATTCCTGACTCTCCTTCTTCTTGGGTTGCTCCAGGAAAATTGAGAGATGTGGTTATGCTTTGGATGGCCCCTTGCAACTTTTAAGACCTTAGGCACTGTGCAACAAACTAGGAGGTAGAACAGAGGCACTAAGTACATTATTAGGCCAATTAACTGGGACATCCCATAAAATCATGATCTTAAAACTCCAAACCAAAGAATCAAATCCCAGGATCTGTCTGGTTGTGCCTAAGCAACCTCAACAAGTACTCTTTTTTTCATTGTTGTAAATATATCTATCACACAGCTTTGGCCAATTCAACATATTACTGGTGTACAACTTACTGACAGCAATTATAATATTGACTGTGCAAACCTAATCAATGTGATTTTCCCATCACCCCTTTTCACCTTCCCTCCAGCTCTTGGTAACCACCAATCAACTTTGGTCTCTATATATTTGCCTTTTTCTTGTCTTTTTATATAAGAAAGGTGACACGATATTTGTCCTTTTGTGTCTGGCTTATTTCTCTCAGCATAATGTCTTTGAGCTCTATTCACATTGTCATTGTTGCTGTTAGGTGCTGTCAAGTTGGCTCAGACTCATAGCAACCCTATTTACAATAGAATGAAACAATGTCCAGTCCTGTCTCATCTTCACAATCCTTGCTGTACTTGAGCCCATCATTGCAGTCACTATGTCAATCCATCTCATTGAGGGTCCTACCCTTTTTTGCTCACCCTTTACTTTACCAAGCATGATATCTTTCTCCAAGGAATGATCCCTTCTGACAATATGACCAAAGTAGGTGGGACAAAGTCTGTGCATTCTCACTTCCAAGGAGCATCCTGGCTGCACTTCTTCTAGGACAGATTTGTTTATTCTTTTGGCAGTCCATGGTACTTTCAGTATTTTTCACCAACATCACAATTCAAAGGAAAGGCATCAATTCTTCTTTGGTCTTCCTTATTCATTGTTCAGCTTTCACATGCATATAAGGTGATTGAAAATATCATGGCTTGGGTTAGGTGCACATTAGTCTTCAAAGTGACGTCTTTGCTACTTATCATTTTAAAGAGGTCTATTGCAGCAGATTTGCCCAGTGCAATAGGACATCTGATTTCTTGACTACTGTTTCCATGGCTGTTGATTGTGCATCTGAGTAAAATGAAATCTTTGACAACTTCAATTTTTTTCTCCATTTATTGTGATGTTGCTTATTGATCCAGTTGTGAAGATTTTTGTTTTCTTTATGTTCAGATATAATCCATGCTGAAGATGGTAGTCTTTGATCTTCATCAGGAAGTGCTTGAACACATCTTCACTTTTAGCAAGCAAGGTTGTGTCATCTGAATATCACAAGTTGTTAAGGAGTCCAGCTTCTTGGGTTATTTGCTCAGCACATCTTTCCTAATTTTAAACCATACAATATCCCCTTGTTCTGTTCAAATGACAGCCTATTGGTCTATGTACAGGTTCCTCATGAGCACAATGAAGTGTTCTGGAATTCCCATTCTTTGCAATGTTGTCAGTAATTTGTTATGATGCACACACAATCAAATGCCTTTGCATAGTCAATAAAACACAGGTAAACAACTTTCTGGTATTCTTTGGTTTCAGCCCAAATCCATCTGACATCAGTAATGATCTCCCTCATTCCCTGTCCTTTTCTGAATCCAGCTTGCATGTCTGAAAATTCCCTGTCAATATACTGCTGCAACGGCTTTTGAATTATCTTCAGCAGTATCTTACTTGCATGTGATATTAATGATACTATTTGATAATTTCCACATTCTGTTGGATCACCTTTCTTTGGAATAGACACAAATATCAATCTCTTCCAGTGAGTTAGCCAGGTAGCTGTCTTCCAAATTTCTTAGCATAGAAGAGTAAGTGCCTCTAGTGCTGCATCGTTTATTGAAACATCTCAATGGATAACATCTCAATGGCTTCTCAATTCTTGGAGCCTTGTTTCTTGCCAATTCCTTTAGTGCAGCTCGAACTTATTCCTTCAATACCATTGGTTCTTGATCATATGCTATGTCCTGAAAGAGTTGAATATATTGTAGCATGTATCAAGACTTCATTTCTCCTACTGGCTTAGTAGTATTCAATTGTGTGTACATATCATATTTTGTTAATATATTCATCTGTTGATGACACTTAGGTTGTTTCCACATTTTGGCTATTGTGAACAGTGTTTGAATGATCACTGGTATACAGGTCTCTTTTTGAGCCTCTGCTTTCAAGTCTTTTGGGTATATATCTTGGAGTAAAATTTCTGGGTCATATCCTAGTTATATTTTTAGCTTTTGAGGAACAGTCACATTGTCTTCCAAAATGGCTGTGCCATTTTGCATTTCTACCAGCAATGGATCCTCATCCTCATCAATATATATATATTCATCTTAGCCATCCTAAAACAGAACAAAACTCACTTCCATCAAGTTGATTCTGATTCACAGAGACCCCCATTGGGTTTCCAAGGTGGTTAAATCTTTACAGAAGTAGATTGTCCCATCTTCCTTCTGTGAAGAGGTTGGTGGATTTGAAGTGCCAGCCTTCTGGTTAGCAGTCAAATGCCTTTTAACCATGGAAGCTCTGGTGATGTAGTGAGTAGGGCATTTGGCTGCTAACAAGAAAATCAGTGATTTTAACCCACCAGCTGTTCTGTAGGAGGAAGATGAGGAAATCTACTTCTGTAAAGATCTACAGCTTTAGAAAATCAATGGAGATTGCTGCCAATGGACTTGGAATTGACTTGATGGTATGGTTAGCCATCCTACTGGGAGTGAAATTGTATGTCCTTCTGATTTTGATTTGCATTTCTCTAATGGCTAATGATGTTGAGCATATTTTCATATGTTTGGTGGCAATTCAAATGTCTTTTTTGGTGAAATGTCTATTCAAGTCCTTTGCCCACTTTTTGATTGGTTGTCTTTTTGTTGTTAAATTGTCAAGGCTTCGTGTATATTTTGGTTATTAGATTCTTGCTGGATATATGGTTCTGAAGATATTCTTCCAGTCAGTATCTTGTCTTTTCATTTTTTGGTAAAGTCTTTTGATAAACTGAAGTTTTTATTTTTTATGAGGTCCCATGTATTTATTTTGTCTTTTACTGTTTGTGCTCTTTTTATTATATTAGATAACCCAGTGTTGAAAACTAGTCCTGACAGCATTGCCCCTGCTTGTTTTTCTATGAATTTTACGGTTTTAGTTTGCACATTTAGATCCTTAATCCATTTTGAATTTGTTTTTGTGTACAGTGTGAAGCATGGATCCTGTTCCATTTTTCTGCATGTGGAAATACAATTTTCTTAGCAATAATTATTTGATTATTGTTTTTAACTTTTTGTTGTGATTTTGGTGAAAGTTCACAGAGCAAATTGGTTTTCCATTCAACAATTCATACACATTTTGACTCATGACATTGATTGCTATCCCTACAATGTAATAGGTCTTTCCCCACTCCCTCCCTGTGTTTACCATTTTTACCATTTCTATATATATATATTTTTTCTTTTCCCTTCCTGCCTTCTGAACTTTATCTCTGGGCAAATGCTGCCCTTTTCATCATGCATTGTTGGTTGTACTAGGGAGTGTATGCTTCCCTGGTGTTACTGTTCACCTTATAGACCTGTCTACAGTTTGCCTGAAAGTTGAGCCACAAATTTGGTTCCAGATTTGAAGGGTGTCTAATGGCCATAGTCTTGAGAGTTCATCAGTCACTATAAGACTAGTAAGGCTAGTCTTTTTTTATCATTTTGAGTTTTGTTCTAATTTTTCTCCCATTCTATCCAGAACCTCCTATTGTGAGCCCTTTCAAAATGATTGGTAGTGGTAACAGGGCACCATCTAATTCTTCTGGTCTCAAGGTTGTGGAGACTGGGGTTCACATGGTCCATTAGTTCTTAGGACTAATTGTTTCCATGCAGCATTGATTTTCATTGCTCTGGGTAGAGTTAGACCAATGGTTGCACCTTGCATGGCTGCTCACAGGCTTTTAAGACCCTAGTAGCTACTCATCAAAGTAGGATGTAGAAAATTGTCTTTGTGGATTATGCTATACCAATCAACCTTGATATTCCTTGAGACTATGGTCCTGAGTCTCCAGGCCCAGTGATACTTTCTCTCAAGGTGTATGACCATGGCTAAGAAGTTTTCATAGCTTTGCCCCTTTTATGTAATATTATACTCATGGATATATTTGTAGCACATATAAATACATATGTAGAAATAACCTCTGCCAAATCTATATAAATTTGTGAGTGTAGTCCCATCTGCCTTCCCATTCCAGTTCAGCTTGTATGTTTATCTATGTATTCACTCATAGATTATTGTTATTATTGTTATTGCTAGATTACATATGTAATGATATTTACCTTTGTTGCCTTTAACTTTTGTTCTCCTCTCTGTATCTTCCACTGCATTGATCATTTTGTCAGCAGCAATTATTGAAGAGATTCTTCTTTCTACATCAAATGTACCTAGTACCCTTGTCATAAAAACCAGTTGACCATATATGTGTGTGTTTATTTCTGTACTGTCAATTATGTTCTATTAGTCTATATGTCTACTGTTATGCCAGTTTACACCAGTACCAGGCTGTTTTGATTACTGTCACTATGTGGTATGTTTTAAAATCAGGAAATGTGAGTACTCCTACTTTGTTCTCTTTCAACGTTGCTTTAGCTACTCAGGGCCTTTTGCCATTCCATATAAAGTTGAGGACTGATTTTTCTATTTCAGTAAGGAAGGCTATTGGCATTTTGATTGAAATTGTGTTGAATCTATAGATCATTTTGGGTAGTATTGACATCTTAACAATATTAATTCTTCCAGTCCATGAACATGGAACATCTTTCCATTTATTTAAGTCTCTTTAATCTCTTTCAACCGTGTTTCATAGTTTTCATTGTATAAGTCCTTCACATCCCAGGTTGGATTTATTCTTAGGTAATTTATTCTCTTAGATGGTATTGTAAATGGAACTGTCTCTGTAATTTCCCTTTCAGATTTATCATTGCTGGTATATAGAAACCCAAGTGATTTTTGTTTGTTCACCTTGTACCCTTCAACTTTGCTAAACTACTGTATTAGCTCTAGAATTCTTTGGGATTTTCTCTATATAGGATCCTATTATCCACAAATAGAGATAATTTTACTTCATCCTTTCTAACCTGGATACCTTTTCTTTCTTTTTCTTGTCTATTGTTCTGGATAGAACTTCTAATACAATATTCAGTGGATATGGTGAGAGTGGGAACCCTTGTCTTGCTCCAGATTTCAATGGGAAAGTAGAGTAAGTATTTTATAAGAAAACTTTTAAGTCTCCTGCTTTTTTGTTTTTCTGGTCTCTGGCCGTTGCTTTGTCTGGAACAGTTTACATTATGTTAGACATGGTTTTGGATGCTGTCAGAGAGGTTAGATTTCAATGACAGATTGTTTAAAAGTTCTGCTCTTGCACATCTGATAATCCAAGGCAGGAACATATCTACAGATGATAGGATGTGCCTACAATATTGGACTGAAAATAAAAACAAGACAAAAATAGAACGGCTAGAATAAAAAACTTCACAGGCAGCTACTCTCATCTTTTGCTCTGAGCATTTGACAAATTAATGCATGAATCAGATTGTTTCTCTTGAGGGTCTGAATGAACACAGTGGAAGGGCCTCTGCTGGGTATCAGGGAGCTGAGCTGAGTTGAGCTGAAGGACAGCTGGGCTGAATGAATTGCTGGGTGTGAAAATGAAAAACCAAACCCACTGCTATTGACTCGATTCCGGCTCATAGTGACCCCTATTGGGTTTCCGAGGTGGTAAATCTTTGTGGAAGCAGATTGTGCCGTCTTCCTTCTTCTGAGTGGCTGATGAGTTTGAAACTTTTGGTTAGCAACCAAATGCCTTAGGCACTGCACCACCAGAGCGCCTTGCTGGGTGTCAGAGTAGCTAAGTAAGACATAAAACAAAATGAAAGTAACAACCAGGCTTTAATCACTTACTGCAATAGTATAAGCAAGTGGTTAATCTGGAGAAAATGCTGACTCGTTTGTTCCGTTTTTCCCCATGAGTGTGGGTCAGATGAATCAGAGCAGACATATGGATCTGACTGACTCTCTACTAAGGGAGCTCTGAAGGTTTTATGGACCTGGGGGCCAGGAGTGGGTGACAGGTAAGGGCTAGGAGTGGAAAAGTACTGAGTACTGAATGAGAGTGGACAAAAGTGTCTTCAAGATTCTTAGTCCCCTTGCTTGGATAAGGAGGTATCAGCAAAGCCACTCTAGCAAGGCCTCTGCTGAAGCATCTTGATAGGAAGCCCTCCACTCATGAGCTAGGAATGTACATATACATAAGAACATTGGTGACGAGAGGTACCTGAGTCCTTGACTGCAACTATCTTCACAGGTTGTAGTGCATTGACTGTGCACCAAGTCTGGTATGGAGAAGGAAGATGTTTCCCATGAGGTCCACTGGGCAAAGGCTTGTAATGCTTACTATTGGGCCTGAAAAATCACACACAAGTTTTTGGCCACAAGTCAGACTCCTCACTAGGTAGAAAGTTGAAGGCCAGAAGAGAGCCCAAGCAGACACAACTCAAGGAGTGACTGAGACTGAGAAGAAGGACAAGGTCAGTCCTGAAATGGCTATCTCATAACCAGGAGAAGCATTAAGAGGCAGAGGGGTAAAGTGAAAATCAGGACAAAATAAACCATGTCACAAAGAAGACAGTGTAGAGCATCTGTTCTTAACAGGGACTGCCCAAAATGCTTACACATGGTTTCCACTGAGTAACTGGATACATGGTTACAAATAAAAATGATGAAGTAGTCAATTTATATTGTCATTAAGAAACACCAGTAAAATGGAAGCCAATCAACCAAGAAGATGGTTAATAAATAATAAACATATTTTTAATATGTAGTACTCTTTCTGAAAGGAGCTCTGGTGGTATAATGGTTAAGGTATTTGGCTGCTATCCAAAAGGTTGGTAGTTCAAACCCACTAGCTGCTGCAGAGAAGAAAGATGAGGCAGTCTGCTTGCATAAAGATTTACAGCCTTGGAAAGCCTATGGGGGTTGCTATAAGTCAGAATTGATTTCATAGCAGTGAGTTTGTTTTCTTTTGAGTGTTCTTTCTAATTGATTGCCTGTTTGACTATCTTTTCTTATAGAAAAGTGGGAAAAATCACATATACATAAATCATACTCATTCAAAGGAAGAATATATATATTTAAAGATATTGTAGTTTCCACCAGTGATTTTTACTACATAAAATAATTTCCTCTGCTGGATCACACCTCTGAAATGGCAATGGAAGTCAATGAGAAAATGTGATGATTTACAAGCATTTGTTTCACATGAAAATTTCAGTGATAACAAACACAGTGACAATGAAATGATGATACAGTGCTTGACTATACAAAGGAAAAGTGACATCACAGAAAGAGACATCAAATGACTTGGGATCTATTAAGAAATAGGGCTTTGGGGTGGGGAGACAAGAACAGAGAAGTGAAGGATACAGACAGTGATGCAATTAGACTTATTTAAAAAAAAATGGTTTATTTATTTAAATAAATAACCCTAAGTATTTCCATTTTTTTTACAGTTGCTTTGAGGTCATCTCTGACTCCCATGTGTTTTATAGAACTGTGCTCCACAGAGTTTTCAATGACTGATTTTTCAGAAGTAGATTGTCAGATCTTTCTTCTGGGCGAATTTGAACCTCTGCCCTTTTGGTGATCAGCTCAGTGAGTTAAATGTTTGCACCACCCAGGGAAACCAAATATTTCCATATATATTATTTTTACTCTTTAGATATCAAACCAGCTCAGAGCTCTTACTGAAAGGACTTTTACACACATGGCCTATGATACCAAACTCTTCTGCTCCAATTGTTTTTCCCTTCCTGTGTTGACCCCCTGGCTGCCTTCCCTTCTTTTTACTACACTGACTTCTTGAGATGATGATGATTTAGCTGAAACAGGAGAAAACCACTGTCGTGTTTGGACTCAGGAGAAGGTTAGGGGGATGATTGGCATGAGAGTGTCAAGTCAAAAGCAATGGCAAACAAAAAGCAAGAACTGTTTTATAATGGGAGGCTCCAGAGACGAGAAACACCGGCCACATGCTGACTAGTTAAAAACTGTACTAGCCACTAGCACCTACACCTACATCCTCTCACTCTTTCTTAGGTCTTGGAGTTACCGCTGATGGGCTTTGAGGAGTGGGAGCCCCTTGAAGATGTTTCAGTAGACAGTTGGTGTTTGCTTCTCAAGGGATGTGCTAAGGAGATGTGCCTGTCTCTATGCCTCCATCTTGTTCCAATTGCCACAAAATTGCAAGATGTCTTTGTTGACAAACTACAGGAAAGGGAGATAAAAAAGTATTATTATTACAGCATTTAGGAGTTTGGTGGCACAGTGCCTAAGGCATTTGACTGCTAACCAGAAAGTGGGTGGTTCAAACCCACCAGCCGCTCTGCAGAAGGAAGATGGAGCGATCTACTTCTGTAGATTACTGCCTTGGAAACCCAATGGGCATTGCTATGAGTAGGAATTGACTTGATAGTAGTGGGTTTGGTTTATTATTATTATAGCATTGTGACTCAAATATTCTGCAAAGGACTCCTTCCCCGATCCTGAAACTTTGTCTGATCAGCAGCTTATGAGGGAAGAAAAATGTGTTAAATGTGTTAAAAGAAAGAGCTCTACGTGAGCGTTATATCAATGCTATAAAACCAGAAGTCATAAGGAGCCAAGTCTCAATGGTCTGGGACGCTGACTGGTGGCAATCTGGGGCTAGTGGACCCTGAGACATATGATAACTGAATTACACATCTGATTAACAAAAGTTTTCAATAAGCATTAGAGATATTTCAATGGTGTGTGCCAGGACTTCAGTTGGATTGGCCTCTGAGTTGAAAATTGTATAGTAGTGTAACCAGAAGTGTCCAACTTTATCAGAGCTTCAAAGAGGGAGATCCAATCGTGGCTTCAAAATTTTTGCATTGGAAACAGCAATCAGATCAGAAGGCTTTGTTTTGAAGCTGTATTCATATAGGTCTAAAAGGAGCTCTGGTGGTGTAGTGGCTAAGGCATTCAGTTGCTAACTGAAAGGTTGGTGGTTAGAATCCACCAGTTGTCCCATGGGAGAAAGATGAGACAGTCTGCTTCTGTAAATATTTACAGCCTTGGAAACCCTATGGGGCAGTTTTACTCTGGATATAGGGTCACTTTGAGTTGGAATTGACTCAGTGGCAGTGGATTTTGGTTTTGGTCATATAGATCTTACTAAGACTGAGAAAATCTCAGTTCTCCATATCAAAGAAAAGTGATAGTCATGGGTTGATGGAGACTAGGTGTGTTTTTGACCAAGATACTCTTTACTGTTAACAGTATAGCATCACCCTGGGGAGAGTGCTAATGTCCAGATTAAGGAAAAAGAAAACAAACAAAAAACAAATCACAATCCAACAAAATGTTGCCATTCATGCTAATTCTGATTTATAGCAAGCTCATGTGTTACGTAATTGAACTGTCCCATAGAGTTTTCTTGGCTATAATCTTTATGAAAGCAAATTGTCAAGCCTATCTTCCATGGCACCATTAGGTGGGTTTGAAAAGCCAATCTTTCAGTTAGCAGTTGAGTGCCAAATTTTTCTTGTCACCCAGAGACCTTATGTCCAGATTAAAACCCATTACCCATTGCCACTGAGCTGATTGTGACTCATAGTGACACCATAGGACAGAGTAGAACTGCCCCATAAAGTTTCCAAGGCTGTAGATCTTTACGGAAGCAGTTTGCCACATTTTCCTGCTGTGGAGTGGCTGG
Organism: Orycteropus afer afer; assembly: GCF_000298275.1. Taxonomy (NCBI): domain Eukaryota; kingdom Metazoa; phylum Chordata; class Mammalia; order Tubulidentata; family Orycteropodidae; genus Orycteropus; species Orycteropus afer. Next base: position 19,758,401 of record NW_006921606.1, read on the forward strand.
TGGTTTCAAGCCTCTGATCTTCTGGTGAGCAGCTGAGAGTTTTTTTTGTTATTTGGGTGAAAGTTTACAGAGCAAATTCATTTTCCATACAGCGTTTCATACACATTTTGTTTCATGACGCTGACTGCAATTCCCCACAATGTAACAACTCTCTTCCCTCTTCCTCCCTATAGTTACCTCTTCCCTGTATCTTTCCCTCCCACATACTCCTACCCCCGCCACACCAGCCATCTCCTTGTGCAAACACTGCCCTTCCGTTCTCCCACGATTGATCCATCGATTGCTCCAAGAAGTATATCTGACTGATGTAAATATTCACCCTATATTCTTTGTCTGGAAGCTACAGGAGTGAGTTCAGTTCCAGACCTGAAGGGTAACTAGGGGCCATAGTCTTTGGGGGTTTCACTAGGGTCTATCAGACCAGTAAAGCTGTTTTTTTTTTTTTTTTTAATGATTTTGAGTTTCGTTCCTCATTGTTCTCCCACTCTATCCAGGATCTCCTGCACTGATCCCTTTCTGAATGGTTGACAGTGGTAGCCGAGTGCCATCTAGTTCTTCTGGTCTCATGGTCTTATATACTGAGGATCACATGACCTACTAGTCCCTTGGACTAATTGTTTCCATGCATCTTTGGTTTTCTTCATTAGAAGTGGGTGGCTTTGAAAACAAAAATTTATACTCTCTTAGTTTGGGAGGCAAGAAGTCCAAATTCAGGGTACTGGCTCTAGGGGGAGACTTTCTCTGTTGGCTCTGGTAGAAGGTCCTTGTCTCTTTTGAGCTTTTGCTTCTGGGCAATCTTCTTGTGACTTGGCATCTCTTTTCCCTTATCTCCAGGTGGTTTTCAGTGCAGGAATCTCAGGTTCAAAGGACACACATCACTGTTGGCTCTTCTTTCTTGATGATAATGAGGTCCCTCTGATCTCTGCTAACTTGTTTAATGTCTTTTATATCTCAAAAAAGATTGACTCAAGATACAACCTAACCCTTTAGGTTGTATCCTGTCTCATTAACATTTTGTTGTTGTTAGGTGCCATCAAGTTGGCTCCAACTCATATTGACCCTTTGTACAACAGAATGAAACAATGCCCAGTATTGCACCCTCCTCACAATACTTGCTATACTCGAGCCCGTTGTCACAGCCACTGTGTCAATTCATCTCATTGAGGGTCTTCACCTTTTTCACTCACCTTCTATTTTGTCAAGCATGATATCTCTTTTCAGAGACTGGTCTATTCTGACAACATGACCAACATACATGAGACAAAATCTGGCCATTCTCACATCAAGGAGCATTCTGGCTGTACTTTTTCCAAGACAGATTTGTTCATTCTTCTGGCAGGCCATGATATTTTCAGTATTCTTTGCCAATACCACAGTTCAAATGTGTCAATTCTTCTTTGATCTTCCTCATTCATTGTCCAGCTTTCACACGCATATGAGGTTATTAAAAATTCCATGACTTGGGTCAAGCACATGTTAGTTTTCAAAGTGACATCTTTGCTCCTGAACACTCTAAAGAGGTTCTTAACATTTATAAGTCCTTTGGGCTAATTGTTTCCATGCTTTTTTGACTTTCTTCACTCTTCTTTGCTCTTTGTCTTTGGTTTTAGTGGTTGGTAAACTTGAATAATAGTAGTATTAACAGGTGTTCCTTGTAGGCATATGGATATTATCCTATCACTGGCAGCATTGCACTTCAGGATAGACCTTGAAATGTTACTTCTGATGATGAGTATGATATCATTCCTCCTCAGTTTGTCATTCCTGGCATAGTAGATCATATGCTTATCTGATCCAAAATGGCCAAAACTAGTCCATTTCAGCTAAGCAATGCCTAGGATATCAATCTTTATGTGTTCTATTTCATTTATGACAACTTTCAATTTTCCTGGATTCATATTACATACCATGTTCTGATTACCAAAGGGTGCTTGCAGCTGTTTCTTCCCATTTTGAGTTGTGCCACGTCAGCAGATGAAGGTCAGAAAGCTTTACTCATTAAGGTTAACTTATGTCATTAAGGTTAACTCTACTTTGAGGAGGCAGTTCTTCCCTGGTCATGTTTTGAGTGTCTTCCAACCTGAAGAACTCATCTTATGGCACTATATCAGATCATGTTTCAAGGCTATTCATAAAGTTTTCTGGTAATATATCTGACAGTGTTTCACTGCTATTCATATGTTTTTCAGTGCCCATTTTTAAAAGAAGTGGATGCCCTACCCTCCATTCCAGTTTGTCTTATTCTACACTCTGCTGAAACCTATCTCCTGTGGGTGACTTTGCTGGTATTTGAAATATTGGTGGCATAGCCTCTAGCATCATAGCAACATGCACACCACCACGGTATGATAAACTGTCAGAGGAGTGGTGGTCATTAACATAACCAGCACTAATCCTGGTTCATTAACACAATAGAGGTTAGGATTTAAACACATGGGATAACTACATCAGCTTACAAAATAGAGAATGATTATGTGATATTGAGAATCATGGCCTAACTAAGTTAACACAATTTTTTTGGGGACATAATTCAATCCATAACAATAATCAATGTCCATATAATAGAGTTCATTCTTGCTCGAGGCACTTAAAACCAAAAAACCAAACTCACTCCTATTGAGTTGGATCCAACTTATAGCGAGCCCTCCTTGGGTTTCTGAGGTGGTATCACTATGGAAGTAGATTGCCCAATCTTCCTTCTGAGGAGTGGCTGGTGGGTTGAACTTCCAGCCTTCTGGTTAGCAGTCAAATGCTTTAGGCATCAAGTTTGACTTTCTCCTTGTAAGTAAGGAAATGGATTTTCAGGAGGGTGAGTGACTTTCTTTCTGAAACAATCATTTAGGGAGGACATGCTTTTACATTAATCCTATAGTTCATGAAAATGTACTCTGGGAGTTCATTATTTTCCATTGTGTGGAATTTGCTAAAAGGTGCTAAACCGAGTGTATGCTTGCCCAAACTCCTTCCCCTTTCTTTTGGTAATGGTGCCCAGATTTCCTATGGTGGACTTTTCTTTCCTCCAGTGAGTGTTGGATTCTCAAGGCTTCAAGTCAAAATGCCCATCTCAATACTGGACAAGGGGTGGGTTGCCATGTGGCCCAGGTTGGGCAATCAAACACTCTCTCTGGGGATCTTGAATCTTTAGTGGGAGTAACACATGACGGGCAAATGACTGAGGGCATTGCAGTGGTGGAACCCTGATGAGGTTGTCTGTTAGCCCTGGCTCCCCAGATCCCTAAAGAGGCTCTGGTAGTGACTTTTCTGAGATTGATTTTTCAGCTTTAGCTTCTATCCAGCAGTCCTTGGGTAGCACAAATGGTTAAACACTTGAGTATTAGTTGAAAAGTTGTCAGTACGAATTCATCCAGAGGGGGCTTGGAAAAAGGACTGGCAATCTGTTTCTGAAAGGTCACAGTCTTGAAAACCCTATGGAGCACAGTTCTATTCTGCACACATGGGATCACCAGGAGTTGGAGCCAATTTGATGGCAACTAACAACAAGAATAAGAATTTCTATGAGCCATTCCATATCTTTCCGACAGATTCTCATTTTGCTTAGAGAGGCAATTTTGTTTGCTTGCAACCAAATACTTTAACTGGTACAGCAGTTATCCTTGGTAATAGACTTTTTAATGGAGTAGTTTTCCCTGGGCTATGTTTCATCAAAGGAGCTCTGGTGGTGCAGTGGTTAAAGTATTTGTCCACTAACCAAAATTTGGCAGTTTGAACCCACCAGCTCCTCTGTGGGAGAAAGATGAGGAAATCTGCTTCTGTAAAGATTTACAACCTTTGGAAATCCTATGAGGCAGTTGCTGTCCTATAGAGTTGCTGAGTCAGAATCGACCTGATGGCAGTGATTTTTTTTTTGTGTGTGTGTGTGTGTGTATGTTTCATCATGATGTGCAAGAGCAACATGGCCAAGTGTGAATGAAATCAGACCAAACATGGGTTCCTGCCCAGTGCGCAGTCAGGCCAGAACAGTTTACACACCGAGTGATTAAGAGGAGAGAAAATTATTTTTGCAAAGAGGCAATGCAAGGAGACAAGGGTCCTTTTACCCAAATCTGACTCCCTGAATCTAAATCGAATTACAGGTTTTTGTAAGTTTCAGGAAAGAGGGTTGTGCATAGTCATAAAAATTTTAAGAATTTGGGCGTGAGATAGTTGACAATTGGCTGAAATTTCCTTCACCTTGGTTTAAAGGGAGAGTGGTTTTTTAATGCAGTGTGCTTGTGCACCGGATGAGTCATGCTGGGTTCCTGTTATCAGCTGATTGGGGCTTAGGCAGAGGGGAGAATGTCACTTCCCAGCAACTTCAGTCCTGCCTGCTCCAACATGCATGTGCGTGGGCCAAAGTTAATTTATAAGTTGTTTTCTAAGACACATTAATGCATTTATCACCTGTTTCTAGGGGAATAGCAGGAAAGAATGTGCAAATTGGCTTTTCGTTCCTTTCAGTTCTTAAGGAACTGAGCTTATTGTGTTTACTCATCTGTCTCCTGGGGTCCTATTTGTCTTAACCAGGGTGGGGAAATAGTTGAGAGTAATTATGTTTACTTATTTATTTCCAACCGGGGTCGTATTTGTCCTAACCATCTGTCTAACCAAGGTGGTGGAAATATTGAGTTTTGACTTTACTCGGTTTCATGGTGATAGCAAGGTTTGAGGTCTGTGTGATACTTCCATACTAGGTTGTGCTGAATCCTGTCAGCATTCAGTGTCTCCAGGGACAATGCTCCACTCAGAATTCTAAGCCCCCCCCTTTTTTTCTTTAGCTCACCTAGAGTCCTTGACGCATGAAAAATACTTAAGCTGATATTCTTAACATTTGCCCTCCGCTTTCTCAGACTGATAAGCCATTTTCATGCCTAGGTCATGAAATCAGAAGATTGGTGGTTCAAACCCACCAGACACTCCACAGAAGGAAGACTGGGCAATCTACTTCTGTAAAATTTTACCACCTTGGGAACCCAAAGGAGGTCGCTATGAGTCAGAATCGACTTGATGACAGTGAGTTTGGTTTTCTTTTTTTGGTTTAGATCCTTGATGTATGAGAAATACTTAAGCTAATATTCTTAACATTTGCCCTCTACTTTCTCAAACTGATAAGCCACTCTCTGCTGTCCAGCTTCCTTTGCTAAATTCAAATTTTAGCTTTTATTTTGTTTTCTTCCGAACTTTTCTGTGCAGTTTGGTTAGGTAACTCAATCACTTAAGACTGAAAGCATTCAGTTGCTTGCTCAGAAGACTTGGGATGAGGGGAGAGAAGAATGAGTCCAGGAATGTGTTGTGACAGATATTAGACCTCTGTTCTGCATGATTCTGACATTGTTCTCAACAATACAAATGTGGTGGAGTGCTCCAGATGCAACAGAATCTAATTTGAACCTGCCGGAGGGAGGATTAATGACTCTGAATATACTCTGGGTTTGACTGGTACAGTGTAAGGAAAAGCTTCTTGCCTGTCTTCCTGAATGATTTTGCCAGTTACTTACTCCTGTCAATGCTACTGAAGTCATTTTGATAATGGGCAGAGGAGCATTTACTCAAAATAATATGGATTAAAGAAAGAGAACGTTACCTGGATTCCACCCCCAATCTAGAAATTCCCATAAAACACCTTGGCTCTTCTCTCAGGTTTCTAAAATGTGAGGGATCTGTTGAGGGTAGGGTCAGCTCCTGTCCCTGAGTGGTGATAGGCTGAACCAGAAGGTGGGTGAGTACTGGGGTGTCCTGGGTTGCCACAATAAGGGGCTCAAACATACCAATGATTGTGAGGATGATGCCCCTGGCAACTTTTTGTTTCATTAGTCATAAAGTTGTCATGAGTTGGAGCTGACTCAATGGTAACTAACAGCAAAAACGAGTTGCTGGATTAGAGAGGTCTTACAGAAAATTGAGCGCCAAGACTTGTTGCTGGAGAAGGATTCTGTGAAGGTATTGGCACTTCGGCTGGGCCTGAATTACACGTAGAATGGTGGCATAGTGCCTAAGGCATTTGACTGCTAACCAGAAGACTGGTGGTCCAAACCCAACAGCCCACTCCTCGGAATGAAGGTTGGGCAATCTATTTGCATAGTGATACCACCTCAGAACCCAAGGAGGGATCGCTGTAGTCGGATCTGACTTGAGGACAGTGCATTGCGTTGTTGATAAAGGTGGGGAAAGATATTCCAAACAGAGATGGATGCTAGGTGTTATTTACATGTACTCTCTTACATTGTGTTGTAGGATTTCTTTTTAAAAAATTTATTTTATTTTTATTGTTGTGAATATATAACTTCAATAGTTTCTACACGTATAATTCAGTGACATTGATTGCATTCTCAAGTTGTGCAACCATTCTTATCCTCCTTTTCTGAGTTGTGCCTCCCCCATTAACATAAACTCACTATCCCCTAGGGTTCCCATCTAATCTTTTGAGTTGCTGTTGTCAGTTTGATCCCATCCATACAGATCTTAAAGGAGTACAATGCTCAAGGCAGACATTCTTTACTAGGTGAGCTAAACTACTGTTTGGTTTGAAAAAGACTTCAAGGGATTATAGAACTTCTTATATCTCTCACAAGGTTATTAAAATTTTGAAAGTAGGAGTCTTTTATTTTTTAACTTTTATTGTGATTTGAGTGAAAGTATACAGGGCAAAATCATTTTCCATATAGCAGTTCCCACACATTTTGTTTCATGACATTGGCACAATGACACATTCCCCACAATGTAACAGCTCTCCTCTCACTTCCTCCCTGTAGTTACTTCCTCCCTGTGTCCTTCTTTCCCATGTATTCCTGCTCTCTGAGCTATCTCCCTATATAAATACTGCCCCTCTGTTCTCCCATGATTGATCGTTCCAAGGAATGCATCTATCTGAGGTAAATGTTAACCCTATATGCCTGTCTATTGTTTGGCTGGAAGCCAAAGGAGTGAGTTCAATCCAGACCTGAAGGGTAACTACAATGGTAGCCAGGCACATATAGTTCTTCTGGTGTCATGGTCAGGTAGGCTGAGGTTTGCATGGTCCCTTGAAGTAATTGTTTCCATGTGTCTTTGGTTTTCTTCATTCTTCTTTGCTCTGGATGAGAGAAGACCCATTGTTGCATTGAGATGGCTACTTGCATGCAAGCTTTTAAGACCTAGTTGCTACTTATCAAAGTAAGATGTGTTGTTGTTGTTGTTGTTAAGTGCTGTCGAGTCGTTTCCGACTCATAGCGACCCCATGCACAGCAGAACGAAACACTGCCTGATCCCGTGCCAGCCCCACAATCCATGCTATACTCGAGCCCATCATCGCAGCCACTGTATCAATCCATCTCCCTGAAGGCCTCCCCCTCTTTCGTCGACCCTCCACTCTACCAAGCATGACATTCTTCTCCAGGGAATGGTCCCTTCTTACAACATGACCAAAATAGGTGAGACGAAGTCTGGCCATTCTTGCTTCCAAGGAGCATTCTGGCTGCACTTCCTCCAGGACAGATCTGTTAGTTCTTTTAGCAGTCCATGGTACTTTCAGCATTCTTTGCCAGCACCACAACTCAAAAGCATCAACTCTTCTTCGGTCTTCCCTAAAGTAAGATGTAGAACAATGTTTTTGTGTAGTATGTTATGCCAGTTGAGCTTGATGTCCCCTGTGACACAGTCTTGAGCACAGAGGTCTAAAAACTCACTGCATCAAGGTGGTTGACTGTGTCTAAGAAGTTATCACAACCTTGTTCCCTGTTAGATATATTTATATGGACATTCTTATAGAACATACAAATACCTCTGTAGAAATATAATCTTGAAAGCAGGAGTCTTAAAATGACTCTTTCACAGTGTCTTCTAGCAAGGTAATAGACAGGTGGAATATACTAGATAAAGATAAACTTTATATAAACTAGATACTAGATAAGATAAACTCATTGATTCACTGAGTTTTATTCAGATGGTGAAAAGCCCCTCTGCTTATGACTGACCTTAACTTTGACTTGCTGGGGCTAAGTGGCTGATGCTAATTGATTGCTTTTCACTCTAATAACTCCTATGAGATGGACCAGAAACATTCATTATAAACCAAGGTAGAATCCTGCTCCTTTTCTCCTTCAGCCTCTGAACAGCTGTCTGGTGCCACAGACTCCAAGCCAATTGCTGAGCCTCAAATTTATTGGATAAGTCATTAGCAGACTGAACGATTCCCAGGGATCTAGTCACCTGAACACGCTTTTGAATCAAAAGTTCATATATAGCTTAGAAGGAACAGGACGGTCACGGTTAAAGAGGAAGAGACGAGGAAAAAGTAGGGGTTGCCATGTGGGGTGGGAATGAAATGGAATCTTTCCAGCTAGCTGGAAGAACAGAGTTCAGGACATAAATATTTCACTTTGATGCTTTTCTAAGATCAAGCTATAACCCAGAGTTCTCTGATTCCTAGGAAAAGCTAGCACGTGGTGTGCTTTTTTAGTGTTGATATGTTTGATATAGAAGAAGGGAGATGGAAATCAGCCCAAACTGTCACCCTGAAGAGTTGTGGTCTGGTGGGTAGGTCTGAGACCTCCTGAAATCACTCTTGCAGTGAACACCATTGGCCCTGTTAACTCTCAATTACTAACCAAAAGTTTGCCTACCTAGAGGCACATTGGAAGGAAGACCTGGTGATCTGCTTCCAAAATGTCACAGCCTTAACAGAACTATCGAGTGCAGTTCTACTCCACAACATATGGGGTTGCCATGAGTTGACATTGACTAAGGAGATGAAAATTTCAACTGGAGTGCTGGAATTTCACATATTAGAGATTCATTTCTTTGATTGAAACACTGCCCTCTCTGGTAATTCTCTGCTGAGGAGACAGGAGGGTAAGCTTGTTATAATTGCCTAGTATCTTAAAGCAACATTATGATAAATGGAGAAAAGAATGAAGTTGTCAGAGATTTCATTTTACTTGGGTCCCCAGTCAACCCCTATGGAAACAGCAGTCAAGAAATCAGATGTCCTATTGCACTGGGTAGATCTGCTGCAAAAGACCTCTTTAAAGTGTTAAGGAACAAAGATGTCATTTTCAAGGCTAAGGTGCGCCTAACCTAAGCCATGGTATTTTCAATTGCCTCATATGCATATGAAAGCTGGAGGGTGAATAAGGAAGACTGAAGAAGAATTGATACCTTTGAATTGTGGTGTTATTGGAGAATACTGAAAATACCAGGGACTGCCAAAGAACGAACAAATCTGATCTGGAAGAAGTGCAGTCAGAGTGCTTTTTAGAAGTAAGAATGGCCAGACTTTGTCTCATGTGCTTTGGTCATGTTGTCAGAAGGGATCAGTCTCTGGAGAAGGATATCATGCTTGGTAAAGCAGAGGGTCAGCAAAAAAGGGAAAGGGCCTCAATGAAATGGATTAACACAGTGGCTGCAAGGATGGGTTCAAGCATAACAAGGTTGTGAGGATGGCACAGGACTGGGCAGTGTTTCATTCTGTTGTACATAGAGTCACTGTGAACTGGACTTGACTTGATGCACCTGACAAAAACAATATCCTAAAGTGATTTAAATTATCAGACCATTTTTATTTCTTTACAGGACTGAGAGATAGTGAGAAGTGGAGGGAACAGAGGGAGCTAACATTTATTGAGAGACTATGATGTGCCAAATGAGCCCTGGTGATGCAGTGCTCAGCTGCCAATCAAAAGGTCAGCAGTTCAAATCCACAAGCAGCTCCGTGGGAGAAAGATGTGGCAATCTGCTTCTGAAAAGATCTACAGCCTTGGAAACTCTATGTGGCAGTTCTACTCTGTTACACAGGGTCACTATGAGTCAGAAATGACTCAATGACAATGAATGTTTTTGTTGTTGTTGTCGTTGTTTATGATGTACCAGGGAAGATACCCACCTATCTCATTTAATCTTCATGTGTCTGTGAAAGATTTTTTTTTTTTACTTCAGAGGAAGAGGGTTGAGTTAATGATGTCCCATTGTTGGTTAATGAAAGGTCTCTCTAGTTTCATTTATTTTTATAGCCTTTCATTTTATTCCCCATGTCCATTCCCCAATCTTCACAATAGCAATAATTCTAAAATGGTTGATGTATGTCTTTTTATCTTATTATTTTATGGATTAATATTTTAAATTAAGTAATGATGTGGTACTACAGATCTCATCCTCTTTCATTTATCAATATTTTAAAAGCTTTGTTCCCTTCATTTTTAAAATAAAAAAAGTTAGTGAAAATATACACAGCAGAAGATACACTATCTCAACAATTTCTACCATGTACAATTCAATGATATTAATTACATTCTTCAAGCTGTGCCACCATTCTCGTTATGCTTTTCCAAATTTTCCCACCACCATCAGCATAAACTCATTATCCCCTAAGCTTCTCATCTAATCTTTTGAGTTGCTATTGCCAATTTGATCCCACATAGATGATTTTCTTTTTTAAAAATTATAATCTCAATTGTTTTAATGCCCAGGACAGACACACTTTATTAATTAAACTAAACTACTGATTGGTTTAAAGAAGGTTTTAGGGGATAGTTTTGGTTTAAGGCTTAAGGTTTAAAGATTATTTTAAGTCAATAGCTTTGGGGGTGTCATCCAGCTTCAATTGCTCCAGAAATCTGGATTCCATTCAAAAATTTGAAATTCTGATTCCCATTCCTCCCTCTTTTTATCAGGATTCTTCTATAGAATATTTGGTCAAAATGACTAATAATGGTGACCAGACACCATCTAGTTCTGGTCTCATTGGAAAGAATTGTTGATGGAGGCAAACAGACAATCATTCTATTTCCTCCTCCTCCTCCTGACTCTCCTCCTTCCTTTACTGCTCCAGGTTAATGGAGACCAATTATTGCACCTTGGATGGATGCTTGCAAGCATTTAAGGACATAGGTACCACATGATGAACTAGGAGGTAGAACAGAAGGACTGAAAAACAATATTAAGCTAATTGACTAGTATGTCCCATGAAACCATGACCCTAAACTTCAAAACCAAGAAAACAAATCCTGTGAAGTACTTGGTTGTCCATAAGCAGCATCAGCAGCTGCTCTTCTTTCTTTTTTTGGTAAATATATATATAACATTTCATTTGCTGATTCAACATTTTTCATGTATATAACTTAGTGATATTAATTACATCAATCAGTTGTACAACCACTACCCTTAATTGATGCCAAATTTTCCATCACCATAAACACTGCTTCCCAAACAATGGCTCCCCTTTTCCCCTTCGCCCTGCCCCTGGTATCGATTAATAAACTTTGGTCTCTATGTATTTGCCTATTCTTGTCATTTTATATAAGTGAGATAATTTTTACTATGAAAAATGTCAAACATTTTCAAAAATAGAGAATAGTGCCATAAATTCCAGGAGCTCTGGTAGCATAGTGCCTAAGGCACTTGACTGCTAATCAGAAGACTGGTGGTTCAAAGCCCCTAGCCACTCCTTGGAAGGAATGTTGGGCAATCTACTTCCTTAGTGATACTGTCTCGGAAACCCAAGGAGGGGTCGCTATGAGTCGGATCCAACTCGACAGCACATAACAACAACAACAACAACCATAAAATTCATCACCCAATGTCAATTTTAAACAGTTGCCAATATCATTTCATCTATTCACCTACCCATTCTCATCCCAGACTTCGTATTGTGGTGTTTTAGTATGCAACATTAAAAGATAAATATTTATTTTATTTTGTTTATTTATTTTACATATATTATATATATATATATCTCATCACACCTAAAGTTTGTTGTTATATTTCCTCGAGTCGGCCCGACTCATAGCGACCCCTCCTTGGGTTTCCGAGGCAGTATCACTACGGAAGTAGGATTGCCCAAGGTGGAGATTATCTCCTCCAGAGATAATCAGTAAGACTTAAAAAATTAGATTGTGAACTGATGGATTTAAACATATTTGATATATTTCAATCTACTGAAGTTATTATCCATATTGATGCTCAAATTATCCCATCTATGGCTGATAGGGGCATCTACAAGTAAATTTTTTAGTCTTTTTGACACCACCCCAGTGGTCTTTGATAGTTTTCTTTCATTTATTTAGTTTAAATTTTTATTGTGATCTGGGTGAAAATTTACAGAGCAAGTTCATTTTCCGTAGAAAAGTTCATACTGTTGTTTTGTTTCATGACATTGACTGCAGTTCCTCACAATGTGACAGTTCTCTTCCCACTTCCTCCCTGTAGTTACCTCTTCCCTGTGTCCTTCTTTCCTATGCATTCCTGCCCCCAAGCTATCTCCCTGTATAAATACTGCCCTTCTTTTCTCCCAGGATTGATCATTCTAAGGAGTGTATCTACTTGTTGTAAATGTTCACCCTATATGCCTGTCTATTGTTTGGCTGGAAGCCATGGGAGTGAGTTCAATTTCAGACCTGAAGAGTAATGAGGGGTGATAGTCTTGGGAGTCTCACCAGGTTCTGTCAGATCAGTAAACCTGGTCTTTTTTTTAAAATGATTTTGAGTTTTGTTCCACATTATTCTCCCACTCTATCCAAAATCTCCTGCACTGATCCCTTTCCAAGTAGTTGACAGTAGTAGTAGCCAGGCACCATCTAGTTCTTCTGGCCTCATGGTCATATAGGCTGAGGTTTGCATGGTCCACTAGTCCCTTGGACTAATTATTTCCACATGTCTTTGGTTTTCTTCATTCTTCTTTGCTCTGGATGAGGAGAAACCCATTGTTGCATCTAGATGCTGCTTGCAAGCTTTTTAGACCCCAGTTGCTGTTCATCAAAGTAGGATGCAGAACACTGTTTTTGTGTAGTATGTTATGCCAATTGCGCTTGATGTGTCCTGTGACTATAGTCCCGACCCCACAGGTCCAACAATTCTCTCCCTCAGGGTGGTTGGCTGTGGCTAAGAAATTATCATAACTTTGCCCACTGTTAGCTCTAGTATATATATGGTCATTCTTACAGCACATACAAATATGTATGTAGAAATAACATCTGCTAACCTTTTGTATGGTCATGGGTATATTCTCTTTTGTCTATACGTACCTAATCATTCAGTCTGTCTATCCATCTATTTACATGTAGATTAATGTTTGTTATCACTAATAACACAGTACTGTACATGTAAAAGCATTTGTCCTTGTTGTCTGTACTTCTTGTGCATCTGTCTGTGTCTTCCTTTTCCTTAGTGTTATTGTGTTGGTCACTCGCTTTTGGCATATTGCCTTTCCCTTCACCCAAATCAATACTTGTCTCTACCTATCTAGCAGCGTCCCTTCTTTTCCCTCCCATCCCAATCCTGGTTACCAAAGATGAAAGTTTACTTCCATATATAAACCTTTCCTTGACTTTTTACAATAGTGAGCTAATACAATAATTGTCCTTCTGTGACTGACTTATTTCACAAAGCATAATGTCCTCCAAGTTCATCCATGTTTTGCAGTGTTTCACAGATTCTACATTATTCTTTAGTGTTACATAGTATTCCATTGTGTGTATGTACCATAGTTTGGTTATCTATTCTTTTGTTAATGAGCATTTAGGTTGTCTCCATCTCTTGCTATTGTGAATAGTGCTGTGATGGACATGAATCTATTCATGTCCTTTTCCTCAATTCTTTTGGATATATACCTAGTAATGGGATTAGTGGATCAAATCGAATTTCTAATTGCAACTTTTTAAGGAATTGTTATACTGATTTCCACAGTGGTTGTATCATTTTACAGTCCCATCAGCAGTGTATGAGAGTCCCAATCTCTCCATATCCTCACCAGCACTGGTTATTTTCTGTCTTGTTGAACTTTGGTACTAGTGTTGGGGCAAGATGGTATCTTGTTGTTTTGATTTGCATTTCTCTAATGGCTAATGATCAGGAACATTTCTTCATGTGTTTGTTGGCCACCTGAATATCTTCTTTGGTGAAGTGTCTATTCATGTCTTCTGCCCATTTTTAAATTGGATTGTTTGTCTTTTTGATGTTGAAGTGTTGGGATTTTCTATAAATTTTAGAGATAAGTCCCATGTCTGATACATCATTGCCAAATATTTTTTCCCAATCTGTAGGTTCTCTTTTTATTCTTTTGGTGAAGTCTTTTGAAGCACATAAAAATGTAATTTTTAGAAGTTTCCAATCATCTAGTTTATCTTCTGCTGTTTGTGCATTTTTGGTTATGCTTGATAGTCTATTTATGCCATAAATTAGGGCCCTTAAGTTTGCCCCTATTTTTTCCTTGATGAACTTTATAGTTTTAGGTTTCATTTTTAAGTCTTTGATCCATCTGGAGTTAGTTTTTGTGTGTGATATGAGGTATGGATCTTATTTCATTTTTCTTCAAATGGATAACCAGTTTTGCCTGCACCATTTGTGAAAAAGACTATCTCTTCCCCATTTAATGGATTTTGGCCCTTCGTCAAAGGTCAGCTGACTATAGGTGGATGGATCTATTTCTGGATTCTCAATTCTGTTCCACTAGTCTTCTTTTCTGTAGTTGTACCAATACCAGGCTATTTTGACTACCATGACTGGTTTTGAGATCCGGGAGTGTGAGACCTCGTAATTTGCTCTTCTTCAGTAGTGCTTTGCTTATCCAAGGTCTCTTTCCTTTCCATATAAAATTGGTGATTGGTTTTTCCATATACTTACAGAATGTTGATGGGATCTGGATTGGGATTGCCTTGAATGTATAGATTGCTTTGGGTACAATTAACATTTTCACAATGTTCAATCTTCCTAACCATGAGCATGGTATGTTC
>NW_006921606.1:19776034-19795938 GCF_000298275.1 Orycteropus afer afer
ATTATCTTCTGTGTCTGTGTTAATTGGTTTCCCTTTTCTTTGTTGAAGAGGGTCTGTGCAATCGTTCTGCCTAGTCCGCCATCTTGCCCCGCCTCTCCTCTCTTATGGTTTCTTGAAATAGTGTTTTTTAGTTTTCTTTGTATAGGTCTTCTGTGTTCCTGGTAAGATTTATTCCCAAGTATTTAATTTTTTTTCTGGGTAGCTATTGTAAATAGTATTGATTTCCTTCCTTTTTGGCAATCTTTTTGCTGGTGTAGAGGCATCCACTTGATTTGTGTATGTTCATCTTGTATCCTGCCACTATGCTAAATCTCTCAATCAGTTCTTGTAGATTTCTTGCTGAGTCTCTTGGGCTTTCTATGTATAGGATCGTATCATCTTCAAACAGGTATATTTTTTCTTTTTCCTTACCAATATGGATGACTTTGATTTCCCTTTCTTGCCTTATTGTCCTGGCTAGCACTTTCAATACAATGTTGAATAGAAGTGGCGATAGAGCATATTCTGGCTGGTTCCTGTTCTCAAGGGGAATGGTTTCGGTTTCCACTGAAAATAATGTTGGCTGTTGGTTTTGCATATATGCCCTTTGTTACATTGAAGAATTTCCCTTCTATTCCTATTTTTCTGAGAAGTGTTTTTTTTTTTTTTTAGTCAAGAATGGGTGTTGGATTTTATCAAATGCATTTTCTGCATCTATTGATATGATCATGTGGTTCTTATCTTTATTTTACTTATATGATGGTTTACATTGATTGTTTTTCTAATGTTAAACCATTTTTTTAAAAAAAAGTTTATTATGATTTGGTGAAAGTTTACAGAGCAAATTCATTTTCTGTACAGCAGTTCATACACATTTTGTTTCATGACATTGACTGCAACTACTCACAATGTAACAGCTCTCTTCCCACTTCCTCCTCTCGTAGTTACCTCTTCCCTGTATCCTTCCCTCCCAAGCACTCCCCACCTCCCACCATGTTGTCTCCCTATGCAAACACTGCCCATCTGCTGTCCCACAACTGATCACTCCAAGGAGTGTATCTACCTGATTCAACTGTTCACCCCATATGCCTGTCTTTTGTTTGGCTGGAAGCCACAGGAGTGGGTTCAGTTCCAGACATGAAGGAATAACTAGGGGCCATAGTCTCAGGGGTCTCACCAGACACTATCAGACCAGCAAACTTGGTCTTTTAAGAATGATTTTGAGTTTTGTTCCACATTGTTCTCCTACTCTATCCAAGATCTTCTGCACAGATCCCTTTCAAAGTGGTTGACAGTAGTAGCTAGGCACCATCTAGTTCTTCTGGTCTCATGGTCATATAGACTGAAGATCACATGGTCTACTAGTCCCTTGGAGTAATTGTTTCCACGTGTCTTGCATTTCTTCATTCTTTGCTCTGTATGAGTAAAGAGCCATCATTGCATCTAGATGGCTGCTTGCAAGCTTTCAAGACCCCAGTTGCTACTCAGCAAAATAGGATATGGAATAATGTTTTTGTGTAGTATATTATGCCAATTGAGCTTGATTCTCTGTGACCATGGTCCTGAGTCCAGAAGTCCAGCTACTCATTCCTTCAGGGTAGCTGGCTGAGGCCAAGTAGTAACCACAGCCTTGTCCCTTGTCAGCTCTACTGTACACCTGAACATTCTTACAGCACATACAAATATGCTTGTAGAAACCATATCTTCTAACCCTATATATAGTCATAGGCACACTACCCCCTGCCTAGATATACCTGGTCATTCAGCATGTCCACCTGTCTGTCCACCCATAGATCAATGCTTCCCATCACTGACAATGCACTACTGTATGTACAAAAGGGTTCATCTTTCTTGTCTGTACCTCCATGTACCTCTCTATGTCCTTCTCTTCTTCAATGCCACCGTGGTGATCACTTTTGGTACACTGCCCTTCCTTTCACCCAAATCAATACTTGTCTCTACCTATGTAGCAGTGTCCCCTCTCCTCCCATCCCTGGTAACCAACCAAGACAGTTTCCTTCCATACATAAACCTTTCCTTGACTTTTTACAATAACAGACTACTATAATATTTGTCCTTCTGTGATTGACTTATTTCACTCAGCATAATGTCCTCCAAGTTCATCCATGTTATGCAGTGTTTTGCAGATTCTACATTATTCTTTAGTGTTGTACACTATTCCATTTTGTGTATGTACCATAGTTTGCTTCTCAGTTCTTCTGTTGATGGGCACCTGGGTTGTTTCCATCATTTTTGCTATTGTAAATAGTGCTATGATGAACAAGGGTATGCATATATCAGTTCTTGTCCAGGCTGTCACTTCTTTAGGATATATACCTAGTAATGGGATTGCTGGATCAAATGGTATTTCTAATTCCAACTTTTAAGGAGTTGTCATATTGCTTTCCACCGTGGTTGTATCATTTTACTGGCCTGCCAGCAGTGTATGAGAGTCCCAATCTCTCCATATCCTCACCAGCATTTGTTATTTTCTGTCTGGTTGGACTTTGCTATTCATGCTGGGGCAAGATGATATCTCACTGTTGTTTGGATTTGCATCTCTCTAATGGCTACTGATCGTGAACATTTTTTCATAGGTTTGTTGGCTGCCTGAATATGTTCTTTGCTGAAGTGTCTACTCATGTCTTCTGCCCATTTTTTAATTGGATTGTCTTTTTTTTTGTTGAGGTGTTGGAGTTTTCTATAAATTCTAGAGATAAGTCCCTTGTCAGATATGTCATTGCCAAATATTTTTTCCCCCAATCTGTAGGTTCTCTTTTTACTGTTTTGGAGAAGTCTTTTTGAAGCACATAAAAAGTTAATTTTCAGAAGGTCCCATTCATCTAGTTTATCTTCTGCTGTTTGTGCATTTTGGGTTATGCTTGACAGTCTATTCATGCCATATATTGTTGTTGTTGTTGTTATTGCCGGCGAGTTCACTCCAACTCATAGTGATGCCATATATTAGGGCCTTTAAATTTGTCCCAATTTTTCCTTTGAGGAACTTTATAGTTTTTGGTTTCACATTTAAATCTTTGATCCATCTGGAGTTAGTTTTTGTGCATGGTGTGAGGTACAGATCTTGTTTCATTTTTCTGCAAATGGATAACCAGTTTTGCCAGCACCATTTGTGAAAGAGACTGTCTCTTCCCCATTTAATGGATTTTGGCCATTTGTCAAAAAATCAGCTGACCATAGATGGATGGATCTATTTTTGGGTTCTCAATTCTATTCCATTGCTCTATGTGTCTGTCATTGTACCAATACCAGGCTGTTTTGACCACCATGGCTGGTTTTGAGATCCAGGAGTGTGAGATCCACCTACTTTGTTCTTCTTCTTCAATAGTGTTTTGCTTATCTGAGATCTCATTCCTTTCCATAGAAAATTAGTGATTGATTTTTCCGTATCCTTACAGAATGTTGATGGGATTTGGATTGGGATTGCATTGAATGTACAGATTGCTTTGGGTAGTATTGACATTTTCACAATGTTCAATCTTCCTATCCATGAGCATGGGATGTTCTTCCATTTATGTAGATCTCTTATGATTTCTTTCTTTCTTTTTATTTTTATTGTGATTTGGGTGAAGATTTACAGAGCAAATTCACTTTCCATACAGCAGTTCACATACACTTTGTCTCATGACATTGACCACAGTTTACTACAATGCAACAGCTCCCCTCCCACTTCCTCCCATAGTTACCTCTTCCCAGTGTCCATCCCTCCATGGACTCCTGCTCCCTGAGATGTCTCCCTGTGCATAAGCAGCCCTTCTTTCTCCCATGATTATTTTATCCAAGGAGTGTATCTATCTGAGGTAAATGTTCAACTCTCTTATGATTTCTTGAAGTAGTGTTTTGTACTTTTCTCTGTACAGGTCTTTTATGTTTCTAGCTATTGTAAATGGTATTGATTTCCTTATTTTCTTTTCAGCAATCTCTTTGCTAGTGTAGAGGAATCCAATTGATCTTGTATCTTGCCACTGTGCTAAATCTCTGTTAGTTTCAGTAGTTCTTTTGCTGAGTCTCTTGGGTTTTCTACATATAGGATCATATCATCAACATATAGGGATAATTTTACTTCTTCCTTACCAGTTTGGATGCCTTTGATTTCCCTTTCTTGCCTTATTGCCCTGGCTAGGACTTCCAATACAATGTTGAATAGAAGTGGTGACAGAGGGCATCCTTGTCTGGTTCCTGTTCGCAAGGGGAATGGTTTCAATCTCTCTCCATTGAGAATAATATTGGCTGTTTGTTTTTTATATATGTCCTTTGTTATGTTGAGGAATTTCCCTTCTATTCCTATTTTTCTGAGAGTTTTGATCAGGAATGAGTGTTAGATTTTATCAAATACCTTTTCGGCACTGATGATATGATCCTGCGGTTCTTTTCCTTTATTTTACTTATGTGATGGATTATGTTGATTGTATTTCTAATGTTGAACTATCCTTGCATATCTGTCTGAACCCCATTTGGTCATAATGTATCTTTTAAAAATTTTTGTATTGTTGCAATCTATTGGCTAGGATTTTGTTGAAGATTTTTGCTTCTATATTCATGAGGGATATTTGTCTATAGTTTTTCTTTTTAGTGATGTCTTTGCCTGGTTTTGGTATCAAAGTTATACTTGATTCATAAAATGAATCTGGGAGGATTCCATCCTTTTTTATGTTCTGGAATAGTTTGAGTATGTCTGTTCTTCTCTGAATGTTTTGTAGAATTCTCTAGTGAAGCCATCTGGCCTAGGCTTTTTTTTTTTTTTTTTTTTGTAATTTTTCTTTATGACCTGTTAGGATTTCTTCTTTTGTTTTGTATCTGTTCAAATTTTCCACCTCAGTCTGTGTTTATTTAGGTAAGTAATGGACAGGTCTAGAAACCTGTCCATTTCTTCTAGATTTTCAAATTTGTTCATAGTATCCTGACATTATCCTTTTTCTTCAGTTGGTTCTGTTGTGACGTCACCCATTCATTTCTTATCTGTGTTATTTGTATTCTTTTCTTCTGCTCCCTTGTTAAGTTTGCCAGTGGTTTGTCAATTTTATTAATCTTTTCAAAAAAACAACTTCTAGTCTTGTTGATTTTTTTTTAATTGACTTTCTATTTTCTGTTTCATTTATTTCTGCTCAAATTTTTATTATATCTTTTCTTCTGGGGATTGTAGGCTTTTCTTGCTACTCTTTTTCTAATTGTTGGAAATACTGTATTTAGGTGTTGATTTTGTCTCTTTTTTCTTTTTTGATGTGTGCATTTATTGCTTTAAATTGCCCTCTGATCACCACTTTTGCTGTGTCCCAAAGATTTTGGTATGTTGTGTTTTCATTCTTGTTTGATTTAAGGAGTTTTTTCTTTTCTTTTTTAAATTTCTTCTATTACCCAGCTATTTTTAGGGAGGGTATTATTCAGTTGCCACGTGTTTGCTCTTTTCTGTTGATCTTCCTATTGTTGATTCCTGATTTTACAACATTGTGATCTGAGAAGGTGCTTTGCAGTATTTCAATGTTTTTAAATTTATTAAGGCTTGTTTTGTGGCCCAACATATGGTTTATCCTGGAGAATATTCCATGTGCTCTGGAAAATAATTGCGTTTATATTGCCTTTTGTTGGTTGAAGCTCTCTATTGATGTCTATAAGATCAAGCTGATTGTATTGTTTTTGCATTGTTGTTTGTGGTTGATAGTATTGTTTAGTTCTTCTGTGTCTTTGTTAGGTTTCTTTCCAGTAGTTCTATCTTTGATTGGAAGTGGTGTATTAAAGTCTCCTACTGTGACTGTGGAGTCATTTATTTGTCGTTTCAATTCTATTAAAGTTTGACTTACATATTTTGGTGCTCTTTCTAGCATAGTGCCTAAGGCACTTGATTGCTAACCAGAAGGCTGGCAGTTCAAATCCACCAGCCACTCCTCGGAAGGAAGGTTGGGCAATCCTACTTCCGTAGTGATACTGCCTCGGAAACCCAAGGAGGGGTTGCTATGAGTTGGGGCCGACTCAACGGCAAATAACAACAACAACAACTTCATTGGATGCATAGATATTTATTATAGGTATGATCTCTTGTTCAATTGATCCTTTAATCATTATCTGATGCCCTTTCTTGTTGCTTATGGTGGTTTTTGTCTTCAAGTCAGTTTTATCAGAAATTAATATTGTCTCACCTAGTATTTTTTGATTGTCATTTGCTTGATATATCTTTCCCTAACCTTTGATTTTTAGTCTATTTTTGTTTTTGTCTTTAAGGTTTGTCTTTTGTAGATGGCCTATTGATACACTATGTTTTCTTATCCAGTCTTCAACTCTCCATCTCTTGAGTGGTGACTTTAATCCATTTACATTCAGTGTAATTATTGATAAGTAAGAATTTGCTAATATTATTATTATTATGTTGGTGTTCCTGATTTCTTTGTTCCATATAATTTTCTGTACTAAACTCTTTTGGTTATGAATCATGTTATCATTTCCTTCCTTGCTATTGTTTTACTATTTGCTAAACATTTACTTGCATCCTCTTTTTTATTATGATGTGACAATTTATTATATTTTTTGAGGTTACCCTGTGATTTATAATTTTCTTCCTATGTTTAGAACAGTCTGTTCTATTTCACAATTGTCTTAACTTCTTCACCTTTTAGAAGTTCTATAAGCACAATTTTGTTTTTCCTTCTTTTTGTTTAGTTGGTTGTTGTTATGTTGTTATGTGCCGTTGGGTCGGACCCGACTCATAGCAACCCTTCCTTGGGTTTCCGAGGCAATATCACTATGGAAGTAGATTGCCCCATCTTTCTTCCGAGGAGTGGCTGGTGGGTTTGAACCACCAGCCTTCTGGTTAGCGGTCAAGTGCCTTAGGCACTATGCTACCAGAGTTCCTTTTGTTTTGTAGTTGTACTCATTTACCAATTGATGTCTCTGGTTCCCTGTTTACAGTCTTGTAATCTTGTTTTCCTTTGGATCTATTTATAACTTGGTTGGTTTCTGGGTTATGTGATCATGCGTATTAATAGTCAGTTGTTTTTTGCTGTTGTCAGTTATTCCTTGGAAGGACTCTCTTTAGCATCTCTTGTAAGATTGGTCTGATTTTAACAAATTCTCTTAATTTCTGCTTATCTGGAAATGTCTTAATCTCACCATCATATTTGATGGGCAATTTTGCTGGATATGTAATTCTTGGCCGGAATTCCACCCCCCAGGGTTTTATATTTACCATCTCATTGCATTCTTGCCTGCATAGTTTCCACTAAGAAATCAGAGTTTAGTCTTACTGGTTCCCCTTTGTAGGTAACTTTTAATTTTTCCCATGCTGGGTTCAGGACTCCTTTTTCTGTCTTTGGTTTTGTTGAGTTTGATTATGATATGTCTTTGTGATTTTCTTTTGGAGTCTATCTATTTTGGGGTTCATTGAACTTCTTGAATGTATATATTCTCATCTTTCATCGTATTTGGGAAATTCTTTTCCAACAAATCTTCGACCATGTTCTCAGTGGTTTTATTTGTCTCTTTCTGTTACACATAGTGTTCCAATTACACATAAGTTATTCCTCTTGATGGTATCCCACATGAGTCTTAGGCTTTTTTCATTTTGTTTTCATCTTTTTTCTTACTTATCCCTTACCAAAGTAGTATTGAGGTATTTATCTTCAATCTCATTAATTTTGTCTTCCAGTGATTCAATTCTACTCCTTTGCCCATTCATTGTGTTATCTATTTCTGAAATTTTAGTATTCATCTTCTAGATTTGATTTTTGTACATTTTGTATCATTTCTAATTTTTTGTGTATTTTTCATTTTGTTCTTGTATTGTTTTTCCAAATTGTTCTAGAGCTTTTTCTTAGTTTTCCTTGCCTTTGTCTGTGTTTTTGTTGCTCTCTCAGTCCATTGAATTACCCAAATATAGTTCTTTTGAATTCCTTATCAGAGACTTCTAATGCTATTTCTTCCTCAGGGATGTTTTCTGGGTCTGTATTCTGGTCCCTTGTTTCTACTACTTTATTACATCATTGTGTGGACTGTGATGGTCTATTATCTCTGAAACATTGTGACATCATTGTATTTATACTTAATTGGTGATTGTATGTTGATGTGATTTGCCCAAGATTTTTTTTTTCTTTGCTTTGTTTTGATATATCTGTGTAAGCGGGGTACTGTGCTCCTCTATTTGCTAGTTGGCAGCACTTAGGCACTCACCACCTGTCTCCTGGTGGGTGTGATAGAGAATGAGAGTGTGTGCACAGATCTCTGTTAGCTGTTTGTGAAGAGCAGTTAAAGGTGAGTTGGGCTAGTATTGGCTGTCATCTGTCATTGGTCGGTTTGTGCAGAAGCAAGTGATGGCCCTCATTCAGCAGGTGCAGCTACAGGAGGTGCTGGTATGATTGGGTCATATGGGCATAGTTGCTATTTCCCACTCAGTTAGACAAAATAAATAAATAAATAATACCACCAGAAAAATAAAAACAAGAGGACAGTAAAACACAAACTGAATAAAAAAAACAGGAACTACCACAAATTAAAAAAAAAAAAAAAGGCAAAGGCAATAAGGAAGGGAAATATTTAAAGAAATACTTTAAAAAGACAAAATAAATATAAATAGAAGACGAGGCCCTCCCCCTAATATCTGGGGAGGAGCAGGAGTGAAAGAATAATAAAGAAAAATAAGAAAACTGCAAGAAGAAAAACAAGGGATGGGAAGAACCAAAATAAAGAAAAAGGATAGGGACCAGGAAAAGGGAAGAGGAAAAAAACACCAAAAAACAGAACCTGGGAGGGGAAAAAAAGAAGCAAAATAAAAAGGAGGAAGAAAAGGATAATGTAGAAATACACAAAAACAAAACTGGGGGGATAAGGCATGGCACTTAGGCTCCATTGGAGCACACAGAGTAGGATGGAATTCTTGATGATCCAGAAGGTGGATGGAGGTGGGAGATGGCACACCTCTGTTCACAAAGAGGGTATGGGATACAAGAATAACAAGGGGAATACCACACCTTTCCAGTTGCCAGCCTCCAGTGCAGTTACCTGTGCATCCTTAGCAAGCAAAGCCAATTCTTGTTGTTTGTTGTTGTTATGTGCCGTCAAGTCAGCCCCGACTCATAGCGACCCCTCCTTGGGTTTCCGAGGCAATATCACTATGGAAGTAGGATTGCCCAACCTTCCTCTTAGGTTGCTGGTATCTGAACTGCTTGTGAATATGCAAAATGGCTGTACTCTCAGGACAGCCAAATGTCCACAGCTCAGTTTGTCTTCTTATTTGCTGTTTTACTTTCTAGCCATTAGCCACCAGTGCAGTTGTCCAAGCAGCCCTTGGAAAGCAGAGCTGATTCTTAGATTATTGCCCAGATCCTAAAGCCACTTGTAAATATTCACACTGGCCATGCTGTCAGGATCACTGACAGTCCACTCCATTCGTCTCCTTATTCATTGTTTTCATTCAGGTTCTTCTACTAGTAGGTATTCAGTACGCTTCTTTATCCTTCCTTTCAAATCTCAGGCCGCCAGGATTATCTTCTGTATCTATGTCAATTGGTGTCTCTTTACTTTGTTGAAAAGGGTCTGTGTAGCTTGTCTGCCTATTCTTGCCAGAAGTCACTTTGATAGTTTTCTTGTTGCCTGATATCATAAAATATTCCTGACTCATCTTGTACATTTCTTATCCTTGACCTGGAGTCAGCCATTTCTTTAAGGAGTCTTGGTTTGGATCAATAAGATATTGTGCTTAGAGATCACAACCTGGGGGCTAGGAGTACTGTGCTTTTATACTTTATCCCTGTTGCTGTTTGTACATATCATCTGTTTTTTTTTTTTTACATGCTGTACTGTATTCCATAATGTGGTTCCACTATATTGTGCAAATCCATCCCTTCAGTGATGCAGACCAAATGGTCTTCAGCTTCCTGCTACCACAAATCATGCCATAATGAACTTCCTTGAACATGTCCCCTTATGGACCTGTGTGAGAATTTCTCTAGGATATGTATTCCAGAGTATATCCCAGAGTTTTTTTTTTTTTTTTTCCAGATCAATGTTATTATCACTATTTTATTGGGGAGGCCACTAACCCACTGGTGGTGAGAAAGAGTGTGTTACAGAGAAAGAGGGAGGGCTCAGAAAAGAGAATTGGAGTGTAGGGCAGAATGACAGAATTTAGGGACTATTTCCTTGTATCTCTCTTGAGTGGTGCTGCTCATTCTCCTGTGGACCTCTTGTTATGGAACCTGGAGGAAGGACAGGGCAGGGATACCTTAGCATTTTCTTCATGGCTCCTCATGGCTATTTCTGCACCTCTTTTCTTCATAAGCTAAAAACTCCCAATGCTTTAAGGCCCATGCCATTAGAATATTCCATGCATCTATGGTTGCATTTTTGTCTACATCTTGGGGTTTCTGCTACATATCTACTGCATGCTTTGGTGAGTGACTTTGAGGCTTCTCTGCTCCAGTTCTTGCCATCATCCTGCTCAACTTCATCATCCATATGGATGATCAATTCTGCATCCAGCTTCTCAGCTCCTTGATCTCTTCAATTCCAGCACTTTCTACTCTATTCCCTTTCAGATGTCTGCTCTCATTACCATACCATGGACAGATGAAACAGCAAGAGCAAAGGACTGGTGGCTAAAATGAGGGCTATTATAGTGGAAGCACTGAGAGTATGAAATCCAAAGTACAAGAGACTTCAAAGTTAGGGTCCTATCACTCACAGCTTTGTGGGTCATATTAAAGATTTTGGTCGCTACTTTAACAGAAATGAAAAGCTATTGAACGATTGGGGCATGCAGTCATAATGATGATATGATCAAATCTGTGTATTGTAAAGATCTCTGTGGCCACCATGTAGAGAGTAGACTGGAGCAAACAGACCAGTGAGGACACTATCTCTATAATCCAATGAGAGATAAAAATGGTGTCTTAGTTTTGTAGTGCTGCTATAATAGAAATACTGCACATAGGTGGCTTAAACAAACCAAAATTTATTTTCTTGCAGTTTAAGAAGCGGGAGGTCCTAGTTCTAGGCACTGACTCTGGGGGAAAGGAACTCTGGTGGTGCTGTGGTTAAAGCATTGGCTTCTAATGAAAAGCTTTTTGGTTCATATCCACCAGCTGCTCTGTGGGAGAAAGATGAGGCAGTCTGCTTCTGTCAGCATTTATAGTAGTTCTTCTCTGTCTTATAGGGCTGCTATTAGTCGGATGCGACTGGATGGCAGTGAGTTGGTTTGTTGATTGGCTCTAGGGTAAGGCTTTTTCTCCATAGGCTTTAGCGGAAGGTAGAGGAGAATGAATATGCAAGGAGACAGACAGAGCCTCCAGAGAGGCAGGAAGAAAACCAGAAGAGCATAGTGTTATAGAGGCCACTGTGAAGAGTGTGTTTTGATAAGGGATCTCGCTCTACTGAGGGAAGGAGGTCAAGAGTAACCAGAAGGGGAAAAATGACTGTTAAATTTAGTAATATGCCATTATGACTAAGTTTAGAGAGAGCCATTTCAGTCTGGTGATGGGAACAGAAGCCATGGAGAGGATTAAACAGCCAGTGGGAAATGAGGAAATGGAGACATTGTGGCACTTCTGGGAAGGCCCTTTTAGGGAATGGAATGACTCATTTGTGAGGCATGTCCTTTTGCCTTCTCCTTTAGCCTCATCCTCCTATTTCCTTTCAGGAATTTGAACATGATGGCTTGACAGTAGCAGCGGCCACTTTGGGGTCATGAGGAAAAGGCCTAGGAGACCTCAGTCCTAGTGGAGTCACTAGGGAAGGTGGGGGTTGCAGACTGCACTAGATAACAGTATCAGAGGGGGGACACCAAAATGACTGTGCATAAAATTTTTGTGCAGTATTTCAGCAGAAATTTATGATTTTTAATAAAAATATTCCTGTAGTTAGTTATAGGAGCTCTGGTGGTGTAGTGCCTAAGGGATTTGACTGCTAACCAGAAGGCTGGCAATTCAAACTCACCAGGCACTCCTCAGAAGGAAGATTGGGCAATCTACCTCCATAGAGATATCGCCTTGGAAACCCAAGCAGTTGGGACCAACACGACAGCAGTGAGTTTGGTTTAGTTTTGGTTGGTAGTTAGTTATAGCAACAATTTTTTTTTTCATCAGCCCTATTTACTTGACTGCTAACCAGAAGCCTGGTGGTTCAAACCCATCAGCCACTCCTTGGAAGGAAGGTTGGGCAATCTA
The DNA here is from genome assembly GCF_000298275.1 of Orycteropus afer afer. NCBI lineage: Eukaryota > Metazoa > Chordata > Mammalia > Tubulidentata > Orycteropodidae > Orycteropus > Orycteropus afer. Next base: position 19,788,178 of record NW_006921606.1, read on the forward strand.
CTTCCGTAGTGATACCACCTTGGAAACCCAAGGTGGGGTCATTATGAGTCGGGTCTGACTCGATGGCACATAGCAACAATTGACATGTATCAATATAAGGCTAAAACTCTATGCTAAATTACCTTTTGAACCTCCTAATGTGCTCTGGTCAGAGCTGTTATTATTACTCAATTTTAATGACACTTTAAATCATGTGGTTTCATCTGTGTAAGCTACAAGCATACACTGTTGTTGTTGGTGCCAGTGTTTTTAGTCACTGATTTTGTCAAATTTTTATTTTTTAGCTACAATATTGTATTAATTGGTGTTTGTGAACCTACATCAAGTATTTTGAGACTGAAGTAGTAACCAAAGGAAAAGAAAGAGAAAAATAATAAAAAGACTTCTGTTAGTTACTAATAATGTTGTAACTAATAATGTTATAATTCAATATATGAAGATTTTACAAAACAATTAGTATTCATATAAACCAAAAACAAAACCAAACTCACTGCCTTTGAGTCGGATCCGACTCATAGCAACCCCTCCTTGGGTTTCCAAGGCAGTATCATTATGGAAGTAGATTGCCCAATCTTCCTTCTGAGGAGTGGCTGGTGGGTGTGAACCGCCAGACTTCTGGTTAGCAGTCAAAATGCCTTAGACACTATGCCACCAGAGCTCCTAGTATTCATATAGCCTAAGAAATATTACACTTAAGCAATTTACAACCATTTAACATATTATTCTATGATAAAAATAGAGAGTAAACATTACTAAGGATTCTGTATGGTTTGGTGTGGGAAGCTATCCATGTTGGGGGTGGTGACACCATGAGTTACCACACTTGGTGACATCAACTTTAATGACACCACTGTTTAGTCTTAACTACTTTTGAGCTGCTGAACCAGCATCAGCTATCACTCACCTCTGGATTTTTCTTTACACAAAAAATAAAACCTATACGTTGCTTAAAGCTGAAGATTATTTGTAACTGATAAAGCATGTCCCTTGGATTATGTAATTTGATCTGCATAATTGCCTTGACATTATTTATTTTTTATTGAGTTAAAAAATACATGTAATAAGACATTGCCATTTTAACCATTTTTAAGTGCACAATTTATTAACATTAGTGATGTTCACTCTATTATGCAAACATCATCACTCTCCATTTTCAAATGTTTTTCATCTCCCTAAATAGGAACTCATCAATACCTTTTAAGTAATAACTCATTTTCCTCTTCTCCCTTGAGTCCTTGGTAACCACCGATATACTTTGTCTCCATGCATTTGCCTAGTTTAAGTATTTCATGTAAGTGGAGCCATACAGTATTTGTCCTTTCTTGTAATTGTCTTTTGGAGGAGTGTTACTATATTTCCATTCTGTAGGCAAGGGTATTTAAGCACAGAAAGGTTAGGAGACTAAGGTCATGTGGTGCATGTGGCAGAGCCGAGATTTAAAGACAAGGTTTCTGACTCAAGATCAAGTTCTTAACCACTCTGATATACTTCCTCAGTAGCTACTATTATTGATTTTGCTGTTATTCTTGATGTTAGCCACCTCATGAGATCATAGGGAAAATTAAGCAATACAACAATGCAAAATCCCTTCACTGAGGTAGCTATATAAAGCAGTTGCTGTAGAGCCAGTTCTGACTCATGGCAACCTCATGTTTGTCAGAATAGAGCTGTGCTCCACAGACTGATTTTTTTTTAAGTAGATTGCTAGGTGCCTTTGGGTGGACTTGAATCTCCAGTCTTTTGATTAGTAGCAGAGCATAACCCAGGGACGAAGTAGACATAACGAAACAAAACAAAACAAAAACAACTAATGCATTGCCTTCAAGTCAATTCCGACTCATGGTGACAGAATAGAACTGCTCTGTAGGGTTTTCTTGGCTGTAATCTTTATGGAAGCAGATTGCTAGGCCTTTCTTGCATGGGTTCAAACTGCCAACCCTGTGGTAAATAGTCATGTGCAAACCACTTTGTCACTCAAGGACCCTAGACATATGCTTAATAAACCAAAATCCAAATGTATTGCCATTGAGTCGGATCTGACTCATAGCGACCCCTCCTTGGGTTTCTGAGGTGATATCACTATGGAAGTAGATTGCCCAACCTTCCTTCTGAGGAGTGGCTGATGGGTTTGAACCACCAGCCTTCTGGTTAGCAGTCAAATACCTTAGGCACTCCACCACCAGAGCTCCTATGTGCTTAATAAATGCTTTAAAATACTGGACAAATCTTTCTGCAGCTTATCTGTTACACATTCTGTGGAGATGTGGTGGTGGTGATATCTGAGGTAATTTCTAAAACTGCAATTCCACACTTTCACTTTCAATTCACTCTTGTAGTTTATATACAAAACAGTCTTCCTGCTTAGCATCACAGGGAAAAAGTGCTGAGATCAGAGAATCAGAGCAGTCACTGTAGGGAATCAAGCTCTGTTTCCATGGATGAGACCATCCTTCCTCCTCAGTGAGGAGCGAGTTCATGGCACTGAACCTTAATTACTTAATTATGTTCTGTCAACATGATGTCATCAAGGGGATGGTGAAATCACCCAGTTACAAGACAGAAAATGTGCTCAAATTGTACAAATGTTACTTAAAATCCTGTCAGCCATCAGAAAAGTCCCTGCAGCTACATCAAAGAACCAGAGTAGTTTTCAAAGATTTTTTTTTAAATTACTAAGTAGTTGCTACAAACATGCTTTCACCCAAATAGAGCAAAAATATGCAATTTCCTGAAAATGGGAGCAGTGAAATCACATCCCCAGACTAGTCATAATTATTGTTGATGATCCATCTATTAGCATTTCAATAAGCATTTTGAGTGAGAACACCAGCCCGTCAGCATCAACAATCAGTGAATTTCTTTCCTGAGCGACTACATTTTCTTAATCTAATTTAATAAAGAAAACTGCCTGATGGTTTGTATCTTTTTTTTTCGAGACTTGAATAAAACTTAGAATTTATTAATGCATTCATATAATTTATAATACTTTAAGCACTGGTTTGATATATATATATCAACTTTATATATGCCAAGTAACAGTAAGGGTGTTTTCTCCATCAAAATATTTGAGTTAAATAAAAATTGACAGCATTTACACTGTTTCCTCTTCTTTTTCATTTATTGTCCATCAGTTTAGAGCATAAGAAATTCAATTTATTCTAGACATATTCTCTACCACCATCATCTTGATCATGTGAACTTATATAAAAATGTAGAGATAATGTGTAACATAACAAAAATAGTACAAATTATCAAAAGCTGGGGGGATCTATGCATTTACTGCTACTATTGCCAATTTAGAAGCTCTGGTAGCACAGTGCCTAAGGCACTTGACTGCTAACCAGAAGGCTGGCAGTTCAAACCCACCAGCCACTCCTTGGAAGAAAGATGGAGCAATCTACTTCCGTAGTGATACTGCCTAGGAAACCCAAGGAGGGGTCACTATGAGTTGGGTCCAACTCAATGGCACAACAACAACATTGTCAATTTACTGGGGTCATCCTTGGCTAAAGGAACCTCGGTGTCACAATGGTTAAGTGTTCAGTTGTTAACCAAAAGGTTGGTGGTTTGAATCTACCAGTGGCTCTACCAGTGGCTCTGTGTAAGAAAAGACCTAGTAATCTGTTCCTGTAAAGGTTACGGCCTAGAAAATCCTATGGAGCAGTTCTACTCTGTCATTTAGAGTCATTCTAATGGAGTGACCACATTGGAACTTACTCAATGGCACATAACAAATATCCTTGGCCAATCCTTTCTATGAACAATGCTTTAGAGTTGGCAGGGGTCTGAAATCCTTTCCACCTGTCTTATAAATTACCTATTTTGGATTAAAATAATAGTTACCATCCCTTCACTTTAGACAGCATATATATTTTAAGTGGTATAATTCCCTATAATAGTGGGAATGGAATACCAAGGAAATTGGTGGCAATTGTTTTTCCTAGAAGGATTAGTACAACCATATTCTGTGGTGTGAGCACCCACTGTGTACCAGAATTTTGGATTATTATCATGATCATCACAACAACCCTAGGAGGAAGGTATATTAGTCAGGGAAACTAAGACTCAGGGTGATGAATAAACGTACCCAAGTTTTCACAGCTAAGAAGTACCAGGGTCTGGATTTGAACTTGGGCCAACCTTGGGCCAACCCTTCTCCAAAGATCAGACTTTTGCTCCACACTGCTTCTCAAAACAGTGTGAGACACTACTATATCTCCAGGTGAATTTTTTTTTTCCTTCTAAATCTTTCTCATTGGGCTTTTGTGAGAATTAAATAATAAATGATTATAAGAATGTAATATACTACGAGAAGCATTGGTGGTTCAGTGGTAGAACCATCCCCTTCCATGAGGGAGACTCAGGTTTGATTTCGGCCAATGCGTCTTATGCATAGCCATCACCTGTCTGTCGGTGGAGGCTGACATGTTGCCATGATATTGAACAGATTTCAGCAAATCTTCGTCTAAGACAGAGTAGGAAGAAAGATCTGACGATCTACTTCTGAATATCAGCCAATGAAAACCTGGTGGATCACAATGGTCTCATTTGTAACTGATCATGGGGATGATGCAGGACTGGGCAGCATTTTCATTGTGCATGGGGTCACCATGAATCAAGGGCCTAATAGACAAGAGGAAACAACAACAAAAAATAGTATAGTGTCAAAACACATAGCAGGAGGCACTGAAAGGAAAGAAACAAGATAATCCTGCAAGCTTTGGAGTCAGAGTGTGTGGATTTGTATCCTGGCTTCACCATGTCCTAGCCTCGTGAGCTTGAGCGAGTTGTTTAACTTTTCCCTACCTCAGTTACTTCATCTGTAAGTCTGGGGTGATAATAATAGTACCCACTTCCTGAGGCTGCTGTTAGAGTTAAATAAGATAAAAGTAAAGTGTTTGGAACAATACCTGCCCCAGGACAGGCATTTGCCTTACTCACTGTGCCACCGCAGCTCCTTAATAATTAGTTCCAAAAAACCAAATCAAACTCACCGTGAACTCAGTGATCCCCATTGGGTTTCCAATGCTATAAATCTTTACGGAAGTAGGTTGCCTCATTTTTCTTCCTCGGAGCAGCTCGTGGGCTCGAACCACTGACCTTTTGGTTAGTAGCCAAATGCCTTAACCACTACACCACCAAAACTCCTAATAATTAACAACAACAAAAAAAGAAAACCCAGTAAACATAAAATTATAAGTTATTAAATATTTAATTATTAGAATATAATTTAATAAATGTTAGCTATTAACATCCTTGTTGTTGTTGTTAGGTGCCATGGAGATGGTTTCAACTCATAGTGACCCTATGTACAACAGAATGAAACAGTGCCTGGTCCTGCATCATCCTTACAATTGTTGCAATGCTTGAGCCATTATTGAAGCCACTGCATCAATCCATCTCATTGAGATTCTTTTCTTTTTTGTTGACCCTCTACTTAGCATGATATCCTTCTCCAAGTACTGGTCCCTTCTGATAATATAACCAAAGTACAAGAGACAAAGTCTGGCCATTCTCACTTCTAAGGAGCATTATGCCTGTACCTCTTCCAAGACAGATTTGTTTGTTCTTCTGGCAATTCATGATATATTCAATATTCTTTGCCAATACCACAATTCAAAGACATCATCTCTTCTTCACTCTTCCTTATTCATTGTCCAGCTTTCACATGCATATGAGGCTATTAAAAAGACATTAGCTTGGATCTTGAGCACCTTAGTCTTCAAAGTGACATCTTTGCTCTTTAACATTTTAAAGAAATCCTTTGCATATTTGCCCAATGCAATACATTTAATTTCTTGACTGTGGCTTCCATGGGTGATGACTGTGGGTCTATAAGCATACATACACACACAGGTGTCATGGAAGGAGGGTGTTTTTGCAGCACCTGGGGGAAGGCTGGGTGAGTGAGCAAGGTGTGGCAGGCAGGTATTGGATGGCTGAGGGAGACCAGGAAGTGAGCAGAGCCGTTTGGAACAACTAAAGAAGACAAACTTGTCTGTCAATTTGTTGTACTGTGGTGGCTTGTGTGTTGCTGTGAGGCTGGAGGCTATGCCACTGGTGTTTCAAATGCCAGCAGGGTCACCCATGGTGGACAGGTTTCAGTGGAGCTTCCAGCCTAAGACAGACTCAGATGAAGGAAGGGGCCATCCACTTCTCAAAGTATTGCCCAATGAAAACCTTATGAATAGCAGTGAAACACTGTCCAATATATTAACTTTATGAAAACTTTATGAATAGCCCTGAAACATTGTCTAATAATGCCAGAACATGAGCCCCTCAGGTTGGAAAAGACTCAAAATATGACTGGGGAAGAGCTGTCTCCTGAGGGTAGAGGCGACCTTAATGATGTGGATAGAATAAAGTTTCAGGACTTCCATTTGCTGATATGACATATCCCAAGATAAGAAAAAACAGCTGCAAGCATCCATTAATAATCAGAATGTGGAATGTACCAAGTAGGAATCTAGGAAAACTGGAAGTTGTCAAAAATGAAATGGAATCAATGAAGATCAATATCCTGGGCATTAGTGAGCTGACATGGGTTATTTTTGGCCATTTTGAATCAGACAATCATATGCTCCAGACAATCATATGCTCTATTATGCCAGGATAGGAGCTCTGGTAGCATAGTAGTGAAGACACTTGACTGCTAACCAGAAGGCTGGTGGTTCAAACCCACCAGCCACTCCTCGGAAGGAAGGTTGGACAATCTACTTCCATACTGATACTGTCTCGGAAACTCAAGAAGGGGTCGCTATGAGTTGGGTCCGACTCAACGGCAAACAACAACAACAACAACAACTATGCCAGCAATGACAAATTGAAGAGGAATGCCATGGCATTCATCATCACAAAGTATGTATCAAGGTCTATCCTGAATTACAATGCTGTCAGTGACAGGATAATATCCATATGACTATGAGGAAGACCAGTTACTACTACTATTATTTAAATTTATGCACCAACCACCAAAGCCGAAGATGAGGAAATTGATGATTTTTACCATCTTCTGGAGTCTGACATTGACTAAACATGCAATCAAGATGTGTTAATTATTACTGGTGATTGCAATGCAAATGTTGTAAACAAAGAAGGATCACCGGTAGTTGGAAAATATGCCTTGGTGATAGAAATAATGCTGGAGACCGCATGATAGAATTTTGCAAGACCAACAACTTATTCATTGCAAATACCTTTTTTCAACAACACACATGATGGCTATAAACATTGACTTTGCCAGATGGAGTACACAGGAATCATATCAATGACATCTGTGGCAACAGGACATGGAGAAGCTCAATAACTTCAGCCAAAACAAGGCCAGGAGCTGACTGTGAAACAGACCATCAGTTGCTCATATGTAAGTTGAAGTTGAAGCTGAAGACAATTAAAACAAGTCCATGAGAGCCAAAACAGGGCCTTGAATATTTTTCTCCAGAATTTAGAGACCATCTAAAAAATAGATTTGATGCATTGAATGCCAATGACTGAAAACCAGAGAAATTGTGGGATGACATCAAGAACATCATCTATGAAGAAAGCAAGAGGTCATTAAGAAGACAGGAAAGGAAGAAAAGATCAAAATGGATGTCAGAAGAGACTCTGGAACTTGCCCTTAAATGAAGAGTAGCTAAAGCAAATGGAAGAAATGACAAGATAAAAGAGCTGAAGAACATCTCGAGAAGACAAAGTCAATTATTATTATTTTTTTTAAATTTTATTTTGATTTGGGTGAAGATTTACAGAGTAAATTCACTT
>NW_006921606.1:19807574-19808204 GCF_000298275.1 Orycteropus afer afer
ACTGGTTGATGTTCATCCATTTCAGGAGGTGGCATATGATCAAGAACCAATGGTATTGAAAGAAGAAGTTAAAGCTGCACTGAAGGAACTGGCAAAGAATAAGACTCCAGGAATCGGCGGAATACCCATTGATATGTTTCAACGAACAGATGCCGCACTGTGCCAGTTAATTTGGAAGACAGCTACCTGGCCACCTGACTGGAAAAGATCCGTATTTGTACCTATTCCAAAGAAAGGTGATCCCACAGAATGTAGAAATTGTCGAACAATATCATTAATATCACATGCAAGTACAATCTTACAGAATGTATTTCAAAAACAGTTGCAATAGTATATTGACAGAGAACTTCCAGAAATGCAAGCCAGATTCAGAAGAGGACGTGGAATGAAAGATATCAGAGCTGATGTCAGATGGATCTTGGCTCAAAGCAAAGAATGCCAGAAAGATGTTTACTTGTGCTTTATTGACTATGCAAAAACACTCAGTTGTGTGGATCATAACAAATTATGGATAACATTGATAAGAATGGGAATTCCAAAACACTTAATTGTACTCATGAGGAACCTGTACATAGACCAGGAGGCTGTTTGAACAAAACAAGGGGACACAGCATGGTTTAAAATCAAGAA
>NW_006921606.1:19809164-19816832 GCF_000298275.1 Orycteropus afer afer
ATATATATATATATAGAGAGAGAGAGAGAGAGAGAGAGAGAGACAGACAGAATTGAGAATGCAGAAATACATGGTCAGCTGATCTTTGACAAAAGGCTGAAATCCATTAAATGGGGAAGATAGAGTCTCTTTCACAAGTGATGCTGGCAAAACTGGATATCCACTTGCATGAAATTGAAACAAGATCCATATGTCACACCATATGCAAAACTAACCCCAGATGGATCAAAGACTTAAATGTGAAACCTAAAACTATAAAGTTAATCAAGAAAAAATAGGGGCAAACTCAGTGGTCCTAATTCATGGTATTGTTGTCTTTGGGGGTTGACATAAAAATGAAAACATCGGCAAATTATGTGCTGCAGCATTCTGTGCAGGACATATTACTATTATAAAGATGTACAAAAAAGTCCAAAAAATGGCAGTTGTAAGTGTGGGTTGTCATAACTTGAATACACTGTAAATTGGGAAGTACCTATATCTCTAATTTAATATTAATACTTCTGAGTGTTCAAAAGTGCTTTAGCCTCCCTTGATAATCACAATTATGCCAAAAAGTAGGCAGTCTCTCTTTATTTTTTACAGATATGCAAGCTGGATTAAGAAGAGGACGTGAAATGAAGGACGTCATTGTTGATGTTAGTTGGCTCTTGGCTGAGAGCAAAGAATACCAAAAGATGTTTACTTGTGTTTTATTGACTATGCAAAAGCATTTGACTGTGTGGATCATAATAAATTATGCATAACACCAGGAAGAATGGGAATTCCAGAACACTTAATTGTGTTCATGAGGAACCTGTACATAGACCAAGAGGCTGTCATTTGAACAGAGTAACCCACCAGCCACTCCTTGGAAGGAAGATGGGACAATCTACTTCCGTCGTGATACTGCCTCGGAAACCCAAGGAGGGGTCCCTATGAGTCGGGGCCGACACGACGGCACATAACAACAACAACAACAAGGGGATACTGCATGATTTAAAATCAGGAAGGCAGTGTGTCAGGTTTGAATCCTTCCACCATGCTTATTCAATCTGTATGCTGAGCAAAGAGTTAAAGAAGCTGGACTGTATGAAGAAGAATGTGGCATCAGGATTGGAGGAAGAATCATCTGCGATATGCAGATGATACAACCTTGCTTGCTGAAGTGAATATGACTTGAAGCACTTATGATGAAGATTAAAGACAAGAGCCTGCAGTATGGGTTATACCTCAACATAAAGAAAACAAAAATCCTCATAACTGGACCATAAACCACATCATAATAAATGGAGAAAAGACTGAAGTTGTCAAATATTTTGTTTTATTGGGATCCATAATCAGCACCCATGAAAGCAACGGTGAAGAAATCAGACATCGTATTGCACTGAGCAAATCTGCTGCAAGGGACCTCTTTTAAATTGTTAAAGAACAAAAATGTCACTTTGAAGACTAAGGTACATCTAGCCCAAGCCACAGTATTTCCAAGTGCCCCATATGTATGTGAAAGCTGGATGATGAATAAAAACCAAAGCCAACCCACTGCCACTGAGTCAATTCTGACTCGTAAAAACCTTCCCACTGGGTTTCCAAGGTTGTAAAGCTTTATGGAAGCAGATTGCCTCATCTTTCTTCCACAGAGCAGCTGGTAGATTTGAACTACTAACCTTTTGGTTAGCAGCCAAATGCTTTAATCACTATACCACCAGAGCTCCTTGGACAATGAATAAGGAAGACCAAATTAGAATTGATGCCTTTGAATTGTGGTGTTGGTGAAGAATACTGAAAATACCATAGATTTCCAGAACAATGAACAAATCTGTCCTGGACGAAGCGCAGCTGGAATGCTCCTTAGAAGTGAGAATGGCCAGACTTGTCTCACCTACTTTGGTCATATCAGAAGGGACCATTCTCTGGAGAAGGATATCATGCTTGGTAAAGCAAAGGGTCAGAGAAAAAGGGGGAAGATCCTCAATGAGATGGAGTAACACAGTAGGTGCAACAATGGGCTCATGCATGGCAAGGATTGTGAGAATGGCGCAGGACTGGGCAGTATTTTGTTCTGTTGTACGCGGGGTCACAATGAGTCAGAGCTCACTCAAAGGTACCTAACAACAATAGGATGGAACAAGTACATGCCTTCTTTCCTAGCCTTTCTCCACTAGACCAAGAGGAACAGCCCTTGAGTCCCTCTGCTCACCAGATTCAGCCTACGCTCCCATGGGGATACTTCCCAACTCTCTTTATGCACTCGACAGTGGCACCATCTTCCTGTGCCTGAATGTCCAGAAATCTAGGAAAATTTCGGGGAGACCTCATTTGGGTGAGTTGTGAACTGAAGTTAAAAAAACAAACCAGTGAATAACAAAGACAAAAAGCCTATTTCCTTCTAAACTGAAAAACAAAAACAAAACAAAACAAAACAAGAAAACAAAACACCAAAAACCCAAACTCACTGCAGTTGAGTCATTAAACTGATAGTGACTCCTCCTGGGGTTTCCGAGGTGGTATCTCTATGGAAATAGACTGCCCAATCTTCCTTCTGAGGAGTAGGCTGGTGGGTTTGAACCTCCAACCTTCTGGTTAGCAATCAAATGCCTTAGGCACTCTGGTAGACTAGTAGGAACTTTCATGGTAGCACTGAGCATTCACTGAAAATTCACTCTCAGGCATTTCTTCTTGCATCTTATTTGCATAAGAATGTGATGAGAACACCATTATTCTTTCCATTTTAATTTTATAATTGTGGTGCAGCCAATTACTTAGTATGGCTCTTCTAGCTATGGTCTTTTGGGCTCCCACCAGATTACTGGGTGGAACTGTGCAAATGTAAGGTGCTTGTGGCCTACCAAGGGGATTGGATAGCTTATTAGTAATGTAGATAAGGTACTTGGTACCCTTGTATCCTTGGTAAGATCATGGAAATAAGACATATGAAACCCTAATGTTGGAGTTGGTCAGTTTTGTCATTCTATTAGGTTTAAAGTGAGCCCTCCTAGACGTAGAAAGGGGGATCTCACTGCCATCAAGAGCCAGAGGTGGAGTGGAGTGTGTCCTGAGACCTGAGATTCCTGTGTTGGACTTCCTTGGCAGAGAGACTGGCTAAGAGACTGGGGCAGCAGAACTGATTGACAGGCCAAAACAGAGTGGCAGGCTTGCTGACCCCTGTAGCAAGAAAGCTGAGTGCCTTTGGGCAGGAGGCTTGCTGGTGGAGTGGGGTGCACCTATCAGCAGAGCTAAACGAGTTCTGTAACACTTGCCCATGCAGAGCAGAGGCCAGGCAGAGAGAGTCTGAGGGCCAAAGAGAGGTGTGCCTTTGGGCATGGCTGAGGGGAGGCTGTCCTGATAGTAGAATTGTATTCTGAGCATTCCTGAACCTGAATTATAACCTATTACTTCCCTGATAAACTCCATAATTGTGAGTATTGTCTTTGAGTTCGGTGTGGGCATTGCAATGAATTATTGAGCCCAGCAGACAAGTAGTGAGTGGAAGGGACAGTTGGTATCAGAATTTGTAAAAATGTTGGAGGGTAGTGACATGTCTGACTTCCTCCTCTTAGGAATCACCTTTGGGCTGTTGCTATAGGTCCTTTTCCCTCCCCCTCACAAAGTTGGAAGATGTCAGAGGATGCTGTCCCCATGTTCTTTTTGCAACAAGAATGAGGCACAGAAAGGCTAATTGTGGATCAGAATTCTCACAAGGTCTGACCTCAAAGCTCTATCTGTGCTCTACTCTCTCCCTCATATTGCTAACACAGGAACTGAATCACAGAACGCTTTGAGACTAGGAAAATGAGGAGTAGTGGGGGAGGGGTGAGGGAGAGGGTGGGATGGTAGAGAAATGACTTGGCCAAGAGTTCGTTGCCATCAAGGGCAGAGTTACCCACCTCTAGTGACAAGAAGACATGGAGCACAGGGAAGTGTATGCTACCCTAATCCCTTGTTACTCACTTGTGGTTGATCAGGACCAGCACCTGGGAACCTGCATTTACTGACAGTGCTCCAGCTGATTCTGATATACAGCCAGAAGTATTTCTAGATCTATTTTTAAGGAAAAAGATAATTGAGGACTGACAACAATTTAAATTATTTTTATACTCTCTTAATTAGGTAGAAAGGATAAAACTAAGTACCAACTCTTACTGCTTATAGCTCTTATGCACCTATAAAATTGAAAAAAAAAAAATCCCCAAATTTACAAATTAAAAGCAAAACGAAGTCTATGAGCACAAGATCTAAATAAACAATGTTATTTTGGTGGGATTTATGATGAGGCACTAGGCACTACTAAAAATAAATGACCATTGCTGGTTTCATAATGGGAAGATATAGCCTCGGGTCTAGTTCTATAATCTGTTTCTGCATTTTGACATTAATAATACCAATACAGAGCCTGCCTCTTCTTTTCAGAGTGAAATACAGATGGTATTAATAACATCAAGGCTATATTTGCTAATGCTGGACAATCAGACACTACACATGATCAAAATGCTATTAGGATGGGCAGTGAACAATTCCCAATTGATGATTTTAATGAGCTGTCACTTAGTAAATCTGTAGATCACTCATGTTCACTTGAAGATAAAGTTTGCATTACAGCCTCATTAAAATTTACTTTAAGTGGGGGTTCTCTTCCATTTGTTTTTGGAATGGGAAAAGGACAAATCTTAAATATATATTTACTACTTGCTGCTAATGAGTTGCTGCAAACTATTATATACAAAGACAGGATTCGCAAGTCACATTTGATTGTGCAGCTAATTTGGCACTAAGGTCTGCTTGCTGGTCATTTCAAGCCTGTTTTGCCTTTAGTGCCCTGCACTAAAGGACTTAGTTCCCCCTTGTTCCCTTTATTTGAACTACTTCAAATATCTACGTGCACTGCCTCTTTTTTACATGGTCACTCAGATCATACGAAAGGGCAACCAGATAATGTAGAATAGTCATATTTAAATGATAAGCAAATTGAAAATGCAAACAAAAATATTCTTTGAGAACATATCTGTGGCCCCAGTTTGAGAAACACTGGTTAGAAAATGAGAAAGTCTCTGAGTGGCACAAACTATTTGGTCTTAGCCACTAACCCAAAGATTGGCAGTTTGATCCCACCAAGTGGTACTATAGAAGAAAGACTTGAAGATCTGCATTCATAAAGATAACAGCAAGAAAATCCCATGGAGCTCAGTTCTATTCTTCCACACACAGAGCCTCCATGAGTTGAAATCGACTAAGTGGCAACAGGTTTGGTTCATTTTTGGTCCCTTTGAGAAGACACAGATGAAGTGACCTCTTTTTCATTCCTCCAAATTACCTTGAGAAGACTCTGAATGGAAAGGAGGATCTAGGGCCAGTGGAAGGGCTGTTAGGAACTCAGGTGTGGACCAGGAAAGGTTAAGAGGAGAGGTGATACCTGCCTTTCCCTAGGTCAGTTGAGAATCTTCCAGTTGTAGCCCTGAAGACACATTAAGCAGGGTACAGGGAATTAAGCACTTGTGTAGGCAACAGCTAGGTTAGTAGGCATTATCATTTGGAGAGATTAAGTGCAGCATAGCAATTAAGAGTTAAAAGCAACTAACTTAGTGCTCCAAGGCTGAGGTTCCCAACCCTGGTTGTCTATTAGAATCATGGGTAAGCTCTTTAAACTGCTGATGCATAAACCCATCACCAGAGGTTTGATTTAATTGGTCCAGAGTTGAGCATCAGTGTTTGTAAAAGTTCCCCAGGGGATTCTAATGTGCAGCCAAGAGTGTAGACCATTGTCCTAAGGGAAGATTTTTCGATGGTAAAATTACATTTAAGACCACCTGTATTTGTTTACCTAGTAGAGAAAAGGAAATCAACTCTTGTTGAATACATAGTGACAATTCTATGAATAATAATAATAATAATAATAATAATATAACGTAACAGTTGAAATTTATCAAAAGCTTGTTAAATGCCAGGTGTCCTGTTAACCATTTTACATGCATTTAATCCTTACAACATCCCTATGAAACAGATATTATTTTCTCTATTTTGCAATTGAGGAAACAGAGGCTCAGTGAGATCAAGAAATGTGCTTAAATCATTTGTTGTTGGTAAGTGCGATGGAGTGGATTCTGACTCACAGTGAGCCCATGGGACAGAGTAGAACTGCTCCATGGGGTCTTCTAGGGTGTAGTCTTTATGGGAGCAGATCACCAGGTCTTTCTCTTATGGAGCCAATGGGTGGGTTCAAACCACCAACTCTTTGGTTAGCAGTCAAGCACTTAACTGTTGTGCCACCAGGGCCCCTTTAAGTTATTTAGAGACAAATATATTAAAAAATGTAATCACTTGCTCAAGGTCATACAGTTAGAGGCACTGAGGTAAGGGAACTGTGATGCTAGGTCTTCTACTGCTCTGTGCTATCCCAGCTCATGTGTTTAGCAAGCAGTTATTGAGCAAGAGCCATATATGTGCCTGACATTCTACTAGGTGTTGGGGATTTGAAGATGAGCCAAGTAAATGTTCTGCTCTCCAATCTTCTCAGAAAGACTGATCATTCAAAAACAATGTAATAAGTGCTAGTAGGGTGACCAACTGTCCCTGTTTGTCCTAGGCAAGCCAAGACAGTAGGTCACCCCAGATGTAATAAAGGCCTGTATGTGGGCTAGAGTGAGTTTGCATGGGGTGAGGGCAGAAGTGTGTGGAGGAGAGATCAGGAAAAGGTTCATGAAGGAGCTTTTGTCTTATTTGGAGAAGGATTAGCTCACCAGACAGAAAATGAAGGGGGATGGTCTGGGAAGAAGTTTTCTGTACAAGAAACAGTGAAAGGAACCAGGCAAGGGGTTGGAAGAGAGAGAAAGCAAGCACTTTAGGAAGGTTAGAGTTTGGGGTGCATAGGAGGGGTGAGGGTAGATGAGGCTGGGGATGTGAAAGCTGAACCTCTACTAAGGAATTTGGGCTCTTGAAGCAACAGGTTCAGTTTAGTGGTTTTTTAAGAAAGGAGTAATATGCTTGATTTCGTATTTGAAAAGATTGCTCTGGTTATGGTAATAGGATTAGGACTGATCTGAGAGGAAGAGTCTGGCATCTGGGAGAACAGCTGGGAGGATGTTATCACACGGGTGAGACAAGATGATAGGAAGGAAGTATAATAATATCATCTAATATTTATTGAAGGAGTCTTGGTGGTGCAATAATTAAGTACTTGGCTGCTAACTGAAAGTTGGCAGTTTGAGAAAAGACCTGGAAATTTGCTTCCATAAAGATTTTGGCTTAGGAAACCCAATGGGGCAGTTCTACTCTGTCCTGTTTGGTTGGTATGAATCAAAATAAATTCAATGGCACACAACAAAATAATATTCACTGACTTCTTAATAGGTACAGGTGCTGGGCTTGGTGTTACCTCACTTAATCCTGTTCTGGTTACCTAGTTCTGCTCTGACAAGAATATACCACAAATGGGATGGCCTTAACAAACAAGAGTTTATTCTTACAATTTGGAGGCTTAAGTCCAAGTTCAAAGTGCCAGGCTCTAAGGGCTGGGTGAAAGCCCCTCAACCTTGGGGTCCAGCTCTGCCTACTGCTCCTGGCCCACTGGAGCTAGAGGCATTTCTTCACTCACAGCTGCTGGCTGCTGAGGCTGAGAAGCCTCAAGGTTGACAAGTAAAAAGGCACAGTCCTGATGTTACCAAACCACACGGCAGGCCATTAACTTAAGTCCAT
>NW_006921606.1:19817592-19822171 GCF_000298275.1 Orycteropus afer afer
ACGGAAGTAGGATTGCCCAACGGCAATAGCATAACCAGTTGCTATTGAGCCAATTCTGATAACGCCAATCCTATGTGAGTCAGAGTAGAATTGTGTTCCACAGCATTTTCAATGGTTGATTTTTCAGATTACCAGGACTTTCTTCTGAGGAGCCTCTGGGTGGACTTGAACGTACATTTTGGTTAGCAACCAAACAGGTTAACTATTTGCACCCCTCATGTGGTGGTTACATGTACATATTTGAAGTCTGAAGGCCTGAGTTTGAATCTTGACTCTGCCATTTACCCTCCGTGTGACTTTAGTTAAATTATTTAACTCTCAGTCAACTGCAACACAAGCATAAAAATAACAGCTACTCAAGAGTTCATTATTAGTATTGTGGTAGTTATATTTGTGTGTCAACTTGGCTGGGCCTGGTTGAGTGGCTGGGCAGCTGGTGGTAGTTATTACACACTGTAAATTAAGGCAGTTACCAAAAACCCACTGGCACTTAATCAGTTCCAACTCATAGCAACCTATAGGACAAAGTAGAACTGCCTCATAGCGTAGTTTCCAAAGCTATAAATCGTTATGGAAGCAGACTGCCACATCTTTCTCCCACAGAGTGACTTGTGTCAGAACCACTAACTTTTGGCTAGTAGCTGAATGCTTTAACCACTGTGCCACCAGAACTCCTCAAATTAAGACAGTTAGCATTTATTAATTCATTTGAGTAATATTTACTACCACCACTCATCTGTCAGTTTGTCGTATTATGGTGGCTTATGTGTTGCTGTGAGGCTTGAGGCTATGCCATCGGTTTCAAATGCTTGCAGGGTCACCCATTGTGGACAGGTTTCAGCAGAGCTTCCAGACTAAGACAGACTTGGAAGAAGGAAGTGGCCATCCACTTCTCAAAGAATTGGCCAGTGAAAACCTTATGAATAGCAGTGAAACACTGATATATTACTGGAAAGCTTTATGAATAGCCCTGAAACATTGTCTAATATAGTGCTGGAAGATGAGTCCCTCAGGTTGGAAGGCACTCAGAATATAACTGGGGAGGAGCTGGCTCCTCAAAGTAGAGTCAACTTTAATGATTGGATGGGGTAAAGCTTTCTGGACCCCCACTAGCTGATGTGGAGTGATTCAAAATGGGAAGAAACAGCTGCAAATGTCCATTAATAATAGGAACATTGAATGTACAAAGTATGAATCTAAGAAAATTGGAAGTTATCAAAAATGAAATGGAGCACATAAAGATCTATATCCTAGAAATTTGTGAGCTGAAATGGACTGGTTTTGGCCATTTTGTATCAGATGACCATATGATCTACTATGCCAGGAATGACAAATTGAAGAGGAATGGTGTGGTATTCATTGCCACAAAGAATGATTCAAGATGTATCCTGTAATGCAATGCTGTCAGTGACAGGATAATTCCATGCACCTACAAGGAAGACTAGTCACTGCTACTATTATTCAAATTTATGCACCAACCACCAAAGCCAAAGATGAGGAAATTGAAGATTTTTACCAACTTCTGCAACTGAAATTTACTAAACATGCAATCAAGATGTACTGATTATTACTGGTGATTGGAATGCAAAAGTTGGAAACAAAAAAGAATCATCAATAGTTGGAAAATATAGCCTTGGTGACAGAAATGACACTGGAGATCACAAGATAGAATTTTGCAAGACTGAGGACTTATTAAATTGAAAATACCTTTTTTTTCAACAACATAAATGGTGGTTATACATGTGGACCTTGCCAGATGGAATACACAAGAATCAGACTGACTATGTCTGTGGAAAGAGGAGATGGAGAAGCTCAATATTTTCAGTCAAAACAAGACCAGGAGCTGACTGTGGAACAGACTACCAACTGTTCACATGCAAGTTCCAAGTTGAAGCTGAAGACAATTAAAACAAGTCCATGAGAACCAAAATATGACCTTGATTATATCCCAGCTGAGTTTAGAGACCATCTGAAGAATAGATTTGATGCATTGAACACTAATGACTGAAAACCAGATGAATTGTGGAATGACATCAAGAACATCATACATGAAGAAGGAAAAGGTCATTAAAAAGATGGGAAATGAAGAAAAGACCAAAACAGATGTCAGAAGAGACTCTGAAACTTGCCCTTAAATAGAGAGTAGCTAAAGCAAATGGAAGAAATGACAAGATAAAAGAGCTGAACAGAAGATTTCAAAGAGCTGCTCGAGAAGACAAAGTCAATTATTATAATGAAATGTGCAAAGACCTGGAGTTAGAAAACCAAAAAACAAGAACATACTCAGCATTTCTCAAGCTAAAAGAACTGAAGAAAAAATTCAAGCCTCGAGTTGTGATATTGAGAGATTTTATGGGAAAAATATTGAATGATGCAGGAAACATCAAAAGAAGATGGAAGGAATACACAGAGTCACCAAAAAGAAATGGTCGATGTTCATCTATTTCGGGAGGTGGCATATGACCAAGAACCAATGATATTGAAGGAAGAAGTCAACGCTGCACTGAAAGAATTGGTGAAAAACAAGGCTCCAGGAATTGACAGAATACCCACTGAGATGTTTCAACAAATGGATGCCTTGCTGGAGGCACTTAATCATCTATGCCAATTAATTTGGAAGACAGCTACGTGGCCAGCTATGGTGGTTAAGTTTGTGTGTCAACTTGGCTAGGCCTGGTTGAGTGGCTGGGCAGCTGGAAGTACTATTCCCCGTGATAAGACTGTTAATCAACTCCATGGTGGAATCTACTGTGAGCAGCTGAGTAGCTGCCTTAGGAATGTGGTCTGCTCCTGCATATAAGGAGAAGCTTTGGGGAATGGTCTCTAGCCTATGGCATGTTTGAATCCTGCGTGTAGCTGTGTTGTTGTTCAGCAGCCTGCCATTCTCTGCTGACCTTGGGACTTTCAAGAAACTTGAATTAATGGCTTGCCATGTGGTTTGGTAACATTGGGACTGTGCTTTTTTACTTGTCAACCTTAGGTTTGTTAACCTCAGCAGCCAGTAGCTGCCTGAGTGAAGAAATGCCTCTAGCTTCAGTGGGCCAGAAGCAGGAGGCAGAGCTGCAACCCAAGGTTGACGGGTTTTCACTCAGCCCCGAGAGCCTGGCACTTTGAACTTGGACTTAAAGCCTCCAAATTGTAAGAATAAACTCTTGTTTGTTAAGGCCATCCCATTTGTGGTATATTCTTGTCAGAGCAGCACTAGGTAACCAGAATAGAATATGGTACTGAGAGAGTGGAGTCCTGCTCTGACAAATACTTAAAATGTGGAAACAGGAGTGGAGTGAGTCCTTGACCCAAGACCCTGCAGAGAGACCCCGGTATATGTCATGAAAGACAGCAGGAGCACAGCCAAGAGATTGGCATGAGAAATGGCAGGAGCAGAGCCAAGAGTCCAACAGGAGAGATGGCAGTAGCAGAGCCCAGAGACTGGCATTAAACAAAGAGTAACAGGCTTACTAGCCCATGGAGGAGAAACCTGGGTGCCATAGGGTAGGCACCTTCCTGGTGGAGTGGGTTGCCTTCAGGCCTTAACTGGTAGGAGAGACTGGTATGAGATGGAGTAGCAGGTTGGCTAGCCCATGGAGCAAGAAAGATAAATGTCCTTTGGGGCAGGAAATTCCTGGCAGAGTGGGTTTCCCTTGGGCATTAATTGGCAGAAGCGGAAAGACCAGGGAAACAGAAAGTAGAGCTGCTCAGCCTCAAGGGGAAGACCGTGGTCTTTGGGGGTGGAACCACCACAGCCCCCTAGATTTCAAAGAGCTAGACCTTCACCAACTTGGTTCTGGAGTGTGGGGCTGCTTGTTCATGTGAGCTAGTAGGATGGAGTCATAACTTTTGCCCAAGAGTGAGGGGGCAGGGCTTGCTATGCCCAAGAGGGAGAGGAATGGGGCCCATCAGGCCAAGGTGGTGAGGTTGCCACTCAGGAACTAGGGGACTGGAGTCACCCACTGAAGATCTGTACAGGTGCCAAATTGACAAGGGGGCATTGTGGTGGTTAAGTTTGTGTGTCAACTTGGCTAGGCCTGGTTGAGTGGCTGGGCAGTTGGATGTAGTTATTCCTCATGAGGAGACTGGTAATCAGCTCCTTGGTGGAATCTACTGTGAGCTGCTGAGTAGCTGCCTTAGGAATGTGGTCTGCTCCTGCATATAAGGAGAAGCGTTGGGGAATGGTCCCTAGCCTATGGCACACTTGAACCTTGCATGTAGCTGTGTCATTGTTCAGCAGTCTGCCATACTCTGCTGACCTTAGAACTTTCAAGAGACTTGAATGAATGGCCTGCCATGTGGTTTGGTAACATCGGGACTGTGCCTTTTTCCTTGTTCTGGTTACCTAGTGCCGTTCTGACAAGAATATACCACAAATGGGATGGCCTCAACAAACAAGAGTTTATTCTTACAATTTGGAGGTTTTAAATCCAAGTTCAAGTATCAGGCTCTAGGAGCTGGTGAAAGACCCTCAACCTTGGGGTCCAGCTCTGCCTCCTGCTCTCAGCCCACTGGACCTAGAGGCATTTCTTCACTCAGACAGCTGCTAGCTGCTAAGACTGTGAAGCCCCAAGGTTGACAAGTAAAAAGG
>NW_006921606.1:19822271-19847353 GCF_000298275.1 Orycteropus afer afer
TGATTTACATAACAGAATACTTCTATCTCTATACTATGACTGGAACTAGAGGCATTTCTTCACTCAGACAGCTGCTGGCTGCTGAGGCTGAGAAGCCTCAAGGTTGACAAGTAAAAAGGCACAGTCCCGATGTTACCAAACCACATGGCAGGCCATTAACTTAAGTCCATTGTAAGTCCCAAGGTCGGCAGAGCATAGCAGGCTGCTGAGGAATGACATGTCTACATACAGGGTCCAAGCGTACCAAAGGCTAGAGACCGTTCTCAAAGCTTCTCCTAATATACAGGAAGCAGACCACATACCCAAAGGCAGCTACCGAGCTGCTTGTGGTAGATCCCACCATGGAGATGATTGCCAGTATCCTCATGGGGATTAACTACCACCAGCTGCCCAGCCACTCAACCAGGCCCAGCCAAGTTGACACATAAACCAAACTACCACACTTGTCAACCTTGGGTTTGTAAGCCTCAGCAGCCTGAGTAAAGATATGCCTCTACCTTCAGTGGGCTGGCAGCAGGAGGCAGAGCTGCAACCCAAGGTTGAGGGGCTTTCACCCAGACCCTAGAGCCTGACACTTTGAGCTTGGACTTAAAGCTTCCAAATTTTAAGAATAAACTCCTGTTTGTTAAAGCCATCCTATTTGTGGTTTATTCTTGTCAGATCAGCACTAGGTAACCAGAACACTAGTTAACTGGAAGAGATTCATATTTGTACCCATTCCAAAGAAAGGTGATCCAACAGAAGGTGGAAATTATTGAACAATATCATTAATATCACATACAAATAAAATCTTGCTGAAGATAGTTTAAAAAGGGTTGCAACAATATATTGGCAGGGAACTTTCAGAAATGCAAGCTGGATTCAGAAGATGATGTGGAATGGGGGACATCATTGTGATGCCAGGTGGATCTTGGCTGAAAGCAAAGACTATCGGAAAGATGTTTCCTTGTGTTTTATTCACTATGTTAGAGCATTGACTGTGTGGATCATAACAAATTATGGATAACTTTGAGAAGAAAGGGAATTCTAGAACACTTAATTGTGATCATGGGGTACTAGTACATAGAACAGGAGGCTGTTAGAACAGAACCAGGGGATACTGCATGGTTTAAAATCAGGAAGGGAGTGAGTCAGGGTTGTATCCTTTCACCATACTTATTCCTGTATACTGAGCAAATAATTCAGTAATCTGGACTATATGGAAAAGAATGTGGCACCAGGATTGGAGAAAGACTCATTACCAATGTGCAATACGCAGACGACACAACCTTGCTTGCTGAAAGTGAAGATGACTTGAAGCACTTATTGATGAAGATTAATGACTACAGTCTGAAGTATGGATTACACCTTGACATAAAGAAAACAAAATCCTAACAACTGGACCAATAAGCAGCATCACAATAAATGGAGAAAAGATTGAAGTTGTCAAAGATTTCATATTATTTCTTGGTTCCACAATCAATAACAATGGAAGCAGCAGTCAAGAAATCAGATGACATATTACACTGGGAAAATCTGCTGCAAAAGACCTCTTTAAAGTGCTGAAGAGTAAAGATGTCTCGAGTCGATTCCAACTCATAGCGACCTCCTTTGGGTTTCCGAGGCAATAAATCTTTATGGAAGTAGATTGTTCTGTCTTCCTTCTGTTTGAAGACTAAGGTGTGCCTAACCCAAGCCATGGCATTTTCAATAGGCCAATATGCATGTGCCACTCCTTGGAAGGAAGGTTGGGCAATCTACGTCCATAGTGATACCACCTCAGAAACCCAAAGAGAGGTCACTATGAATTGGGTCCGATTCGATGGCACATAATAACAGCAACAACAAATATGCAAAAACAACAAATATGAAAGCTGGACAATAAATAAGGAAGACCAAAGAAGAGTTGATGCTTTTGAGTTGTGGTGTTGGCAAAGAATACTGAAAGTTCCATGCACTACCAGAAGAATCAACAAATCTGTCCTGGAAGAAGTGAAGCCAGAATGCTTCTTGGAAGCAAGAATAGCCAGATTTTGTCTCACCTACTTTATTCATGTTGTCAGAAGTGACCATTCCCTGGAGAAGGATCATGCTTGGTAAAGTGGAGGGTCAGCGAAAAAGGGGAAGGCCCTTAATGAAATGGATTGACAGTGGCTGCAACCATGGGCTCAGGTATAGCAAGGATTGTCAGGCTAGTGCAGGATTGGGCAGCGTTTCATTCTGTTGTACAAAGGGTAGCTATGAGTCGGAGCTGACTCAATGACACCTAACAACATGAAGTTGTTTTGGTTACCTCTGTGCTGCTCTAACAGGAAATACCAGGAATGGGAAGGCTTTAACAAACAGGAGTTTACTCTCTTACAATTTTGGAGGCTCTAGGGGCTGGGTGAAAGCCCCTTGACCTTGGGCTTCAGCTCTGCCTCCTGTTCTGGCCCACTGAAGCTAGAGACATCTCTTCATTCAGACAGTTGATGGCTGCTGAGGCTGAAAACCCAAGGTTGACAAGTGAAAGGGCACAGTCCTGATATTACCAAACCACATGGCAGGCCATTAATTCAAGTCCATTGAAAGTCTCAAGGTGGGCAGGGCACGGCAGGCTACTGAACAATGACTCGGCTACATACAGTGTTGAAGAGTGCCATCCACTGGAGACCTTCCTCAAAGTTACTTCTTTTATACCAGAAGCAGACCACATCCCTAAAGCAGCTACTCAGCTGTTCCAATAGATTCCACTATGGACTTAATTACCAATGTCACCCTGGGGAATAACTACCACCAGCTGCCCATCTACTCAACCAGGCCCAGCCAAGTTGACACACAAACTTAAGTACCACACAAATATTTACTATGTTCCAGGCACATTTCTGGTTGATGAGGAGATAGCAGTAACAAAGCTGACAGAATTCCTGACTTGTTGGATATCACACTATACTGTGTATGGGGGTGGTAAATAAAAAAGTCAAAATAATTTACTTGTGAATGGATTTGGACTCCACTTAGAGGGGAGAAAAGAAAGAACTTGGTGATGGCTTGGATGTTGCAATGAAGTAGGGGTTGAGTGTAGAATGACTCTCAGGTCTCTGGCTTGACCACCTTGTGTACACTGGCTGGTGGAGGCAGGGAGTTCTGGAAGTGCAACAAGTTTAGGGAAAAATGAAGAGTACAAATTGTGGACATGTTGACTTTGAGGTGTCTACAGTCAGGCGCTTGTAAGGGTGGTCAAATAGAGAAATACATTTAAAGTTGGGGCCGTGGAGAAGACTGAGGGAGGAGAAGAGTTCTCAGCAGGTAACACTGGGGACAGAGCAAAAGGAGAGAAACTAGCTCCAGAGAGGGAAACAAAGAGGTCAGAGGGAAGATGGAAAGTCTGGAGAGAAAGACATCCTAGCTATCAAGGGAGTGGAGAACTCTAAGGCAGGAATCCCCAGCATCATCAAATGCCACCTAGAGTTTCTGAGAAGAAAGCTATTTGGTTGTGAAAGAGTAGCTAGAGATATTGGGGGAAGGGCAAACAAAGTTGATGAGATTTTCCTAGAACCCAGAGACCAGAATGGAAAGTACAGATATCCCCTGCTCTTTGAAAGTTTGCTTTATGCCACTTCACTTTTAGGTTGTACTGTGGTGGCTTGTGTGTTGCTGTGATGCTGGAAGTTATGCCAGCAATATTTTAATACTAGCAGGGTCACCCATGGTGGACAGATTTCAGTGGAGCTTCCAAACTAAGGGAAACTAGGAAGAACAATGTGATGGTCCACTTCCGAAAAAATTGTCCACTGAAAACCTTATGAATATCAGGGAAATATTGTCTAATGTAGCCAGAAAGGAGCTCTGGAAGCATAGTGCCTAAGGCACTTGACTGCTAACCAGAAGGCTGGCGGTTCAAACCCACCAGCCACTCCTTGGAAGAAAGGTTGGGCAATCATACTTCTGTAGTGATACTGCCTCAGAAACCCAAGGAGGGGTCACTATGAGTCGAGGCCGACTCAATGGCACATAACAACATACAACAACAACAGTAGTGCCAGAAGATGAGACCTTCAGTTTGGAAGGCATTCAAAATATGACTAACTGGAAAAGAGCTGCCTCCTCAAAGTAGAGTTGACCTTAATGATGTGGATGTAATAAAGCTTTCAGGACCTTCATTTGCTATTGTGGCACAACTCAGAATGAGAATAAACAGCTGCAAACATCCATTAATAATTGGAACATGGAATGCATGAAGTATGACTCTGGGATAATTGGAAGTGGTCAAAAATGAAATGCAAAACATAAAGATCAATATTCCAGGCATTGGTGAGCTGAAATCTTCTGGTACTGGTCATTTTGAATTGGATCATCATATGGTCTACTATGCTGGGAATGACAAATTGAAGAAAAATGGCTTCGCATTCATAGTCAAAAAGAATACTTCAAGATCAATCCTGAAGGACAATGCTGTCAATGATATGGTAATATCCACATGCCTACAAGAAAAACCAGTTAATATTATTGTTACTCAAATTTACACACCACCCACTAAAGCCAAAGATGAAGAAACTTAAGATTTTTGCCAAGCTCTGCAGTCTGAAACTGACCAAACATGCAATCAAGATGTATGGATAATTACTGGTGATTGGAATGTGAAAGTTGGAAACAAGGAACAAGCTTTTGGTATTGGTTAATATGCCGTTGGTGATAGAAATGATGCCAAAGATTGCATGATAGAATTTTGCAAGATCAATGACTTATTAATTGCAAATACCTTTTTTTCAACAACATAAATGGCAACTACACATGTGGACCAAGGAGCTCTGGTGGTGCAGTGCTTAAAGCATTTGGCTGCTAACCAAAGAGTCAGCACCTTGGAACTCACCAGATTCTCAGTGGGAGAAAGATGAAGCAGTCTGTTTCCATAAAGATTTATAGCCTTAGAAACCTGTGGTGCAATGAATTATTTAGTATGGCTTTTCTAGCCATAGTCTTTGTGACTCCTACCAGATTACTGGGTGGAACTATGCAAATATAAGGTGCTTGTGGCCCACCAAGGGGATTGGATAGCTTGTTAGTAAAATAAATAAAACACCTGGCACACTTGTGGTGTGTGGGACCATGGAAATAAGGTATATGGAACTCTAATGTGGGGGATTGGTTAGTTTTGTCATTCTGCTAGGCTGAAAATGAGCCCTTCTAGGAGCTCTGGTGGCATAGTGCCTAAGGCATGAGACTGCTAATCAGAAGGCTGGTGGTTCAAACCCGCCAGCCACTTCTTGGAAGAAAGGTTGGGCAATCTACTTCTGTAGTGATACTGCCTTGGAAACCCAAGGAAGGGTTGCTATGAGTCAGATCCGACTCAATGGCAGTGAGTTTGGTTTGGTTTTCGAGAAGCAGAAAGTGGGGATCTCACTGCTGTAAGAGAGAAGAGCTGGAGGTGGAATAAAGTGCATCCTTGGACCTAAGATCTCTGTGTTGGACTTCCTTGGCAGAGATGACCAGCAGAGATGACCGGCAGAGACAACGGTGGCACCACAACCCAGAGGCATGGGAGAGAGCAGTAGGCTTGCAGGCCCACAGAGTGAGAAAGCTGAGTGCCTTTGGGCAGGGGCCTTGCTGGTGGAGTAAGGTGCACCTATTGGGAAGCTAAAAGAGCTTTGTAACATTTGCCTGAGCAGGGAAGAGGCCAGGCCAAGAGGGTGAGGACCAAAGAGAAGCATACTTGAAGGCATGGAGGAGGAGAGGCTGTCTTGATTGACTAATTGTATCCTGAGTGTTCCTGATCCTGAATTGTAAGCTGTAACTTCCCTAATAAACCCCATAATCATGAATATTGTCTGAAAGTTCTCTGTGGCCATTGCAATGAATCATTGAACCCAGCAGAGAAGTAGAGAGTGCTGTGGAAGGGATGATTGGAGTGAGAATAGGCAAAAAGATTGGAAGATGGTAGCCTGTCTGATTTCCACCTCATTGTAAAGGTGATTCTGTTTCCCTCTTGTGAAATTAGAGGATGGTAGAGGAGAATGCTTCCCTCATACCCTTTTTGCAAAACCCTATAGGCCAGTTCTACTCTGTCCTATAGGGTTGCTATGAGTTGGAGTTGACTAGATAGCAGTGAGGTTGATTGATTGGTTGGTATACATGTGGCCAGATGGAATACCTAGAAATCAAATACACTACATCTTTGGAAAAAGATAATGGAGAAACTCATTATCAGTCAGTAGAAGGCCAGGCGCTGACTGTAGAACAGACTATCAGTTGCTCATATACATATTTAAGTTTAAACTGAAGAAAATTAAAACAGGTCTACAAGAGTCAAAATATGACCATGAGTATATCCCACCTGAATTTCTATACCATCTGAAGAATAGATTTGATGCACTGAACACCAGTGACTGAAGACCAGATGAGTTGTGGGATGACATCAAGAACATCATATTTGAAGAAAGCAAAAGGTCATTTAAAAGGCAAGAAAGAGAGAAACAACCAACACTGACCTCAGAAGAGACTCAAACCTGCTCTTGAGTGGGAATATCTAAAGTAAATGGAAGAAATGAAATAAAAGCACTGAACAGAAGATTTTAAAGGGCAGCTCGAGGAGACAAAGTAAAGTATTACAATGAAATGTGCAAAGACCTGGTGCTGAAAAATCAAAGGAGAAGAGCATGCTTGGCATTTCTGTAGCTGAAAGAACTAAAGAAAAATTTAAGCCTCAAGTTACAAAATTGAAGGATTCTAAGGACAAAATATTGAACTATGCTAGAAGCATCAAAAGAAGATGGAAGGAATACAGAGAGGCACTGTACCAAAAAGAATTGGTCAATATTCAACCCGTATTTCTTCTATCCCATTCTATATTTCCTTTGGCCCTCAGCAAGCACCTCAGCTGGTCGTGGTTCTTTGCTTGGTGGGGTGATCCAAACCTTCGTTCCTGAAGGGTCTGGGCCACTAGTAGTCATATCAGAATTGGGTTGCTGTAATTTTCCATTGACTTTAATCACAGGGTATGGTAGTACTAAGAGATGTCCTAAAGAATTTCCCGTGTTCCAGACATATTCTTCTTTACCTCCATTATGTAATGTCAGTGCAATTTCCCCTTGGTAATTAGAATCTATCACACCAGATAGTACTGTAACACCTTTTTTTGTCTGTTGATCCAGAGGCATGAGATAGCCAAATTGGCCGGGTGGCATTCTCAACTTCCAGTTCAATGCCATCAGTATTGTGTTTCTAGGTGAGAGTGCTCCTCCTTTTGGGACTAAGATCTCCAGACCTGCAGAACATAAGGTAGCAGGGACAGGAAGCAAAAATTTTTTGAGTGAGTCACTAGGGGCAATAGTGAGTGGAGAAATCTAAGTTGCCTTGAAGGCATTGACAAAATATGAGACTTCAGGAATTGATGGAAAACCCATTGAGATGTTTCAACAAATGGATGCAACACAGGAAACACTCACTTGTTGATGCTAAAAAATTTGGAAGACAGCTACCTGGCCAACTGACCGAAAGAGATCCATATTTGTGCCCATTCCAAAGAAAGGTGATCCAGCAGAATGTGAAGATTATCAAACAATATCATTAATATTACATGCAAGTAGAATTTGAAAATGATTAAAAATGGTTGTAGCAGTACTTAGACTGGAAACTGCCAGAAATTCAAGCTGGATTGAGAAGAGGATACAGAATGTGAGATATCACTGCTGATGTCAGATGGATGTTGGCTGAAAGCAAAGAATACCAGAAAGATGTTTACCTGTGCTTTATTGGCTGTGTGGATCAAAACAAATTATGGATAACACTGAGAAGAATGGGAAGTCCAGAACACTTAATTGTGCTCATGCGATACTGTACAAGAGGCAATTGTTCATCCAAAATAAGAGGATACTGCCGGAGCTCTGGTAGCGTAGTGCCTTAGGCACTTGACTGCTAACCAGAAGGCTGGTGGTTCAAACCCACCAGCCACTCCTCGGAAGTAAGATGGGGCAATCTACTTCCATAGTGATACTGCCTTAGAAACCCAAGGAGGGGTCGCTATGAGTCGAGTCCGACTTGATGGCACATAACAACAACAACAACAAGTACAGTTTAAAATCATGAAATGTGTGCATCAGAGTTGTATCCTTTCATTGTACTTATTAAATTTGTATGCTGTGCAAATAATCTGAGAAGTTGGACTATATGAAGAAGAATGTGGCATCAGGATTGGAGGAAGATTCATTAATAACCTATAATACACAGATGACACAACTTTAATTGCTGAAAGTGAAGAAGACTTGAAGCACTTACTGATGAAGATCACAGACTACAGCCTGCAGTATGGATTGCACCTCAACATAAAGAAAACAAATATCCTCACCAATGGATCAATAAGCAACATCATGATAAATGGAGAAAAGATTGAAGTTGTCAAGGATTTAATTTTACTTAGATTCACAATCAATGCCCACAGAAGCAGCAGTCAAGAAATTGAACAAGGTATTGCACTGGGCAAATCTGCAAAAGACATCACTCTGAAGACTAAAGTGTGCCAGACACAAGCCATGGACTTTTCAATTGCCTCATATGCATGTGAGAGTTGGACGATGAATAAGGAAGACTGAGAAAGAATTGATGTATTTGAATTATGGTGTTGGTGAAGAATATTATATATACTATTGCGGTGTAGTAAATTACTTAGTGTGGCTTTGCTACCCATAAGTCTTTGTAAACTCCAAGGTGGGATTTTCTATGAGCAACTGAGGAGCTCCTGATTGCTGAAGGTGTCCACCTGGAGTATTTCTGTTGGGAGTGACACAAAACAATGTTCTGGGAGGTGCCCACTCTCTCTCAGGTGCTTAGAGTTCTGATGCTATAATTGGCTAGGTTGACCACCCTGCCGGGCTCAAAAGGAGGCCTCCTAGAGGCAGAACTCTCTGACTGCTGGTTGAGGAAGACTTGCTGCTGAAAGAGACACGCGCTCCGGAAAGAGACACGTGCTGTTGGGAAAGAGATGCAAGAGACACGCATTGCTGAGTGAGACACCGAGGGACCAGTACTGCTGGGAAAGAGACTGTGAGAGACTGTTGGCTGAGGGACGGTGGGCTGGGAGAGAGACTGAGCTTCTTCCTGAACTTGAGTTGTAGCCTGGTGCTTCCCTAATAAACCCTGTAATCTGTGAGTTCTGTGTGGCCACTGCAGCGAATTATTGAACCCAGGAGAGAGGTGGTGGGTGCTTTGGGAGGAATGGTTGGAGAAAGAGCTGGAGGGAGGCAGCATGTCTGGCCTGGCAGGAATAGGCCTTGGGTTGCTGCTGGTAATCCTGTCTTCCTCTTGCTGGATTGATTAGAGGAGGTCAGAATATGTGTCCTCCCTGCCCTTTTTGCAACTATGGATTGTCAGAAGAATGAACAAATCTGTTTTGGAAGAAGTACAGCTAGAATGCTCTTTAGAAGCAAGGATTGCCAGACTTCATCTCTTGTACTTTGGTCATGTTATCAGAAGGGACCAATTTCTGCAGAAGGATATCAGGCTTGGTAAATTAGAGGGTCAGTGAAAAAGAAGAGTGCTAATGAGATGAAGTGACACAGTGGCTCCAACAATGGGCTCAAGCACAGGACTGTGAGGATGGTGCAGGACCGGGCATTGTTTCATTCTGTTGTACATAGAGTCACTATTGTAAAAACCAATTTGAAGGCACCTAACAATAACATTAGTACTTCCTAAGAGGATTTTTGCATTTAGGAAAAAGGCAGAAAGCAAAATGGTATTGCCCTGCCTTCCTCTGACCTATGCTTGCCTCTCAGCATCAAGCCACAATAACTTTGAAATGTGTCTGTGAACACCATAGGTTAGTGTTATTTTAGATGTCATGTGTTATTTGGTATGATTTGGTAAGTTATTTTTTGGGTCTAGGAATGTGCAGTTTTTTTTCTGTATAAATTAATGGTTACTGCTTCTTCACTTCACGCTATTTAAGTTTACAGAAGTTTTTATAGAAACTCTCTACATTCAGATAGCTGGAGAAACCTGTATCTAGTAAAGGCTTGAAGATACAGGAGAAAGAGGAGGTAGTTAGTGGAATAAAGCCTTGGAGGAGAGGGAGGAGCGTAGAATCCAGAGCAAAGGTGGAGGCATTGGACTTGGTTGGGAGGGGATATTCCTGAGGCTGCAGGGAAGAGACAGGTAGGGGTGCAGAGTAGTGCATCTTGGGAAGTAGGTAACAAGTTCCCTTGTGAGAGAGAAGGGTCAGGAGTAGGGTTAAAAACTAGTTGCCATTGCGTCAGCTCTGACACATGATGACCTCATGCGTGTCAGAGTAGAACTGCACTCCATACAGTTTTCAATGGCTGATTTTTTTCAGAAATAGGTCACCAGGCCTTTTTTTCTGAGGCACCTCTGGGTGGACTCAAACCTGCAATCTTTTGGCTACTGTGTTAACCATTTCCACCACCCAAGGCCTTCTAAATGGGGTTAGGAGGGAGCAACAGAGTGGTAAAGGTTGGCATTCACACTGTGGCGAATGGGAACTATCTCAACACTTGTCTTTCCTGTGTCCCCAGTCCGTCTGAGGTCAGCTCTCTGCCCGGATATGAAAAAAAATCAATTCAAGCAAATGTAAAATATCATTCAGGTCTTTACTGTGAGTGGAATGATTCCAGCTATGGGAATCACAGCAGGGACAAGCGGTGTAGGGAATGCTTTTGGACATGGAGTGGCTCCCATTTGGAATTGCAGAAGACACTGAAACACAGTGACAACAGGGGGTGTGTTTTCATCAAGCAGGCTGGGGGTTGCCTCACGGTCTCTGTTTATTTTACAAACAACCATCGGAGGGCAAAAGATCCTTTTCCCCACCCTCAGCTTTTTTGAGGAAAGAAGTCTGTAGCAGTATTTAGTTATGCCCAGCTGGTCTTCACTAGTCAGAATGTAGCAATTTTGATGTACATGAGAAAAATATGAACTGCAAAATCAACTGTGGACGGATGACCCACCCTTAACTTGGAGGTTTCATACCCTGCCCGTGTTCTGCACCTCAGAACTTTCTCTGTGGGTGGCACTTCTTGCTGCAGCATGATTGGAGGGCTCTGTGAGCCAACATACACTGGTTCTTAGGGTCCTCTCCTAGGAGACACTTGAGAGAAAATTTTGATAGAAATATTTCTCTTTGGCAACAGCCACTGTTTCCATTGCTGGACAATACTAGCCAGATGTAAAGTAGACCAGTAAAGAAGCAGCCTGCTCTGAGGAAAGAAAGTCCCACCACACTTGGATCTTACCCTGAACAAGTCAGATAACCTAGGCAGGCCTCTGTTTCCAAATCTTCCCAGTGGAATATCAGTATGAGTCCCAATTATCTTTGGATATTCTGAGCACAAGGGTTAAGGAAGCTTGTAGATTGAGTTCTCATGAATAGTTGTAAAGGCCTTTGGAGTATATATGCATTTTGGAAACTAATGTAATAATGAATAAAGCAGAAATTAAATGTGATAATATTAATTTTGCCTATGTCTAATTCCTGGCTCAGTGATTAAGTGCTTGGCTGCTAACCAAAAGTTCAGCAGTTCAATCCTGTCCAGCATCTCTGTGGGAGAAAGACTTGGCCATCTGCTTCTATAGAGACTATAGCCTTAGAAACCCTATGGGGTAATTCTACTCTATCCTATAGGGTCACTCTGAGTTGTAATTGACAGCACACGATAACAACAACAGTCCCTGGGTAGTCCAAATGCTTTGCACTCTAACTTAAAGGTTTATGGTTCAAACCCACCTGGCAGTGCTGTGGAAGAGAAACCTGGTGATCTGCTTCTGTTATGAGTATAATGACTACAACCAAGAAAACTCTATGGAGCAGTTGTACTCTATAATAGAATATAATAGAATATATAAAATAGACTCAATGGCAAGAGGTTTGGTTTGTTTTTGGTTACCTTTCTAAGAGATCTACTAATTTAAGTAAAAAAACTTCTCACCTGATATTGACAGCACATTTTTATTTATTTTAAGAGCTTGTTTTACATTCAACCTTACATGTACATTTTGTTTCACTCCCCATTTACTATGCCCAATCCTAACCCAGTCTGCTCCCCTCCCTGCCCAGTAACCCTCGCTCCATGTCTCTCATAGTTATGTACTCCTGTGTGTCCTGCACTTCCTCAGTGTGAGTGTTGCCCTTCTGGTGCCCTGGGGTCGATTGATCCAAGGGATGTATTTCCATAGAGTATGTGACAGCACATTTTTAAACTAATTTTTAAAATATCTAACAAGCTCACATGATTCAACATTCCAAACGCATGAAAGGGTAGATTTACCATTCTCTCTCTCACCTTTGCCTCTACAATACAGATTCATTTCCTAGTTAGGGTGACCAACTTACCCTGGTTTGCTTGGGCCTTCCTAGTTTAGCACTGAAAGTTCTGCCTCCTGGAAATCCCTCAGTCCCAGCAAAGAGGGATGGTTGGTCCCCTTATGCCATATATAAGCCAAAACCAATTGCTGTTGAGTCAACACACTCATAATGATCCTATAGGAAAGAATAATTGTCCCATAGGGTTTCCAAGGCTATAATCCTTACAGAAGTACACTGCCTCATCTTTTTCCCACAGAGTAGCTAGTTGATTTGAAGGAGTTGGTAGGTTTGAAGCAGTTGGTGAATTTGAACCACTGCCCTTTGGATTATCAGGTGAGCACTTAACCACTGTGCCACCAGGGCTCCTCCTGATGTCCTCAAACCAAAAACCAAGTTTACTGCCGTTGACTCGATTCCAACTCATAGCAACCCCTCACTGGGTTTCCAAGGCAGTAAATCTTTATGGAAGTAGATTGTCCCATCTTCCTTCTATGGAGTGCCTGGTGAGTTTGAACCACAAATCTTCTGGTTAGCTGTCAAATGCTTTAGGTACTATGACAACAGAGCTCCTTTCCTTTTGCCCTAAAAAAACCCAAACCCACTGCCATCGAGTCAATTCTGACTCATAACAACCCCCATTGGCTTTCCAGGGCGGTAAATCTTTACGAAAGTAGATTGCCCACTCTTGCTTCCATGGAGTGGCTGGTAGGTTTGAACCACCAACCTTGTGGTTAGCAGTCAGATGCCTTAGGCACTGTGATACTAGAGCTCCTTTCCATATGCCCTAGGCAACCACTATTATGAGTTTGTTGTGTGTGTGTCCTTCTGGAGTATTTTGATAATAGCAGCCAGTATTTTAAAAATCTCAGACAATGAATTAATTTTATTCAACTATTGTTGTAATGTCTCAGGCATTTGACTGCTAACTAGAAGGCTGGCGGTTCAAACCCACTAGCCACTCTTCAGAAGGAAAGTTGGACAATCTACTTCCGCAGTGATACCACCTCAGAAACCCAAGGAGGAGAGATTACGAGTTGGGTTTGACTCGATGGCAGTGTGTTTGGTTTGGTTTTGGTTTATTGTACAAAGCCAATGCATGATATTTGAGTGGGGAAAAAAGTAAGGGGGAACCATAACAACATGGAGGTCAAAATCTTACCACCTATCATCATTGTCTTAGAACATTTCCCTCTAGCTCTGGAATTGCTATTCCCCTGCAAAAGAAATGCCCTGTCACACTTGGGAAAGAGGCTTACATAAATGTTAACAATCCGAAGCCTCATTTCCCATGGCTGCAGTTGACCATGGACTCCATTATCCTTTGTTTATAATTCATTTTTGTGGAGCAAAAAAAAAAAAAAAAAATGTGAAGGAGAATAATAAATGAAGGAAAAAAATAGGATGGAAAAAAAAAAAAAAAAAAAAATGTGCTTAGGGTTTGGATTTCATAAATATAAGTATTTGCCAAGTTATCTTTTAGGCTTCCCTGCATGGATGTAACTGATTTAGGAAAGCCCGGTTTCAGAGAAAGCATAACATTGCCCTTATCAAATGCGAACCGAGAAAGAGTCTGGGTGGCCTTTTCCAGACTAAAAATAGTCCAAGAACACAGTGTATTTTAGCTCTAGGACTTTCACTAACTGTCTGGCAAACTAGCACATTGTTATTTTATGAATAAGGCACCAACGTTCCTTTTAAATGTTTTAGCTTCAGGCAGTTTTGCTTTCCTGCAAAAAGGATGAATTATTTATAAAAATGAGTATGGATTTCATATGACAATATTCTCATTTCTAGCAGAGAGTAAAATGAGCTGCAGCTGGTGCTATGTCAGGTCTGATCAGGGAGCCAGTGAGGATGGGACTGGGTCCCTTGGAAGGGGCCGGTTTCCGAGATGCACTATGCTCTTCTAGGGAAAGGATGTTCAGTGCTCCCCTCTCATACTCTCTCCTTCTCCTTCTCTGTTTCTTTCTGTCTGTCTGAGCAATCTTTGGAAAGCAGAGTATAGATCAAACTCACTGCCATTGAGTTGATCCTGACTCATAGTGATTCCTCCTTGGGTTTCCAAGGTGGTATCTCTACAGAAGTAGATTGCCCAGTCTTCCTTCCTTTCTTCCTTCCTTCTGGCTGGTGGTTTTGAACTGCCAGCCTTCTGGTTAGCAGTCAAATGCCTTAGGCAGAGGCTCTTTATACATTCAGCTCTGGGCAGAAGCTGGTTTTATGGAATTTTTGTTTTCAAGTTATTTAACCTTTCTAAGCTTCAGTTTCTTCATCTGTAAAACGAGGGTCATGATCATATTTTCTTTGTAGGCTTCTTGAGGATTAAAAGAGACAAATATGCAAATTGCCTGGTAGTGAGTGAAAAACCAAAAACCAAACAAGTTGCTGTCAAGTTGATTCCTACTCATGGCAACACCATATATTGCAGAATAGAACTGTGTTCCACAGGGGTTGTTTTTTTTTTTTTTTTTTTCGTTCCATAGAGTTTTCATGGCTGTGACTGTTCAGAATCAAATCACCAGACCTTTCTTCTGTGACACCTCTGGTTCTCTCAAACCACCAACCCTTCAACCTTTTGGTTAGCAGCCCAGTGCTCAACCAGTTGCTTCACCCAGAGACTCCTTGACATGGTAAATGCTCAATAAATGTTGTTGTTAGCTACTGTCAAGTTGGCGCCTGATTCATGGCTATCTCAACACAGCAGGGTCTGATAGCTGTTGATCCATAGGGTTTTCACTGGCTGATTTTCAAAAGTAGATCACCAGACCTTTCTTCCTAGTCTTAGTCTGGATGCTTTGCTGAAATCTGTCCAGCATGATAGCAACATGCAAGTTTCCACTGACAGATGGATGGTGGCCACATATGTGGTGCTTTAGGCAAGAAGTGAACCCAGGTTTCCTGAATAGAAGGTGGAATTCTACCACTGCATCACTACTGTCCTCAAAGAGTATTAGCTGTACTAAAGCCCATCTTCATTAAAACATACAATGGTGGCATGGGGCAGGGGTCCTACAGCAGATGTACATGTGGCTGAGAAAGAACAAGAGATTATAAAGGCCATGTTACATAAGGGTGGAGAGGTTAGGGAGAGTGAACAGCTTATCTTGGTTTCTTGGGGACTATCCTGTGTCTTGGGAAAATTCTGTTTCAGGCAACTTGGGAAGGTTGGTTATCCTAATCCTAGATTGAATTTGCCCTCTTCCTCTTGTTGTCTTATCTGAATACTATTTATAGGGCCAATGTTCCTACATGCATGTGGTTCTCTGCACATCTCCCCTCTCCCATGGGCCCCCTTCCAATTTAACTGGCACATACAGACAGAGATGGCAAGAGTCATCCTACATACCTTTGAACCAATTCTGGGTATTACAGATTGAATTGTGATCAACCAGAAGATATGTTGAAATCTTAACCCCTGAACCTATAAATGTGACTTTGTTAGGGGAAATAAGGTTTTTCTTTGCAGATATTATTAGTTAAGTTAATGAGATCATACTGGACTAGGGTGTGTCCTAATGGCTTCTGAGTGGAGTCTTATAAATCAAGAGAACAAACACGGAGACAGGGTCACACAGGGGGTGGTACCATGGGAAGGTGCATCTATAAGCAGCAAAAGAGCAGCAAAGATTGGCAGCAGAAACCAGAGGCTAGGAGAGAGGCATGGAACAGTTCTTTCCTCAGAGTCCTCAGAAGGAATTGGTATGGTGGACACTGAATTTGGACTGCTAGCCCCCAAAACTATGAGATAATATATTTCTGTTCTTTAAAGCCATTCACCTTGAGGTATTTTGTTATGGGAGCCCTACAAAACTAAGACATTGGGTGGTTCTCTGACCACCTGGCCATTTCTTGGTCGAGTGTTGTAACAGAATACCTATAGAGCTTCCTCTACAATCCTTCCATTCCCCCAGTGGCATAACTCCAAGCCTCCCAGCCGACCTAGCAGAAGTGGGAGGAAATTGTATAAGGACTTCATAAATATGAAAGAAATGCAATTCTTTTATTATATGGGTAATAAAAAATGTGTATAAAGAATCCTATTTTATAATTTGATTCAAGGTGACATTTCACTGGTATTCAGGTGTACTTTTTATACCAGTGACGAAGGTTTGTACAGAGGATATTTTGAATGGAGTTCTGGAGGTTCTCCCATGAAGTTAGCACTACCCTTTCTAAATGTGTTCTGTAATATTTACAGCATCATGAGACCCTAGCAGTGGGAAATAGGACTTTTAAACTGAGCAGTGGGCTGTCTTTGGAGCTTATTTCAGCCTTGGGTAGGAGCTTGACGGACTGAAGTTCAGGATTTGACTCTGCTTTTTGGTGCCAGTATGACCTCAGACAAGTCTCTTGGCTCTTTATTTCCTAGCTTGCCCAAACCAAACCTACTGCTATTGAGTCAATTTCAACTCATAGTGACCCTACAGGACAGGGTAGAACTGCTCCATAGGGTTTCTAAGGCTGTAAATCTTTACAGAAGTTTATTGCCTCATCTTTCCCCTGTGTAGCAACTGGTAGGTTTGAACCAATGACTTTTTGGTTAGTAGCTGAATGCTTTAACCACTATATCATCAGGCCTCCTTCCTAGCTTGCTAAAGGCAGAGAATAACATAAACCACATGGGATGGCATGAAGGACTAGAGACGGTGTGTGTGAAGTGAACCTGGCACACAATGGATACTCAGTAAATGTTAGTTCTCCCATCCAAACTTCCCTAGCAATGATTGTATAATACATTCAAAACTTATCTCCTCTCCCTGACACCTTTCTCTTGGGTCTGGAACTCTTATTTATGAGTGATTAGCTTAGTAGCAAATGTATGTTGTCTGCAAATCAGAATGGCTTTCATTAAGACCAGAGGCCACATATCACTTGCTTCTCTGTCCCTCTGCAGGGCCCAGCCCACAACAGAAGCACAATACATTTCTGTAGCCCTGCTAAGAATTCTTCCACGTGTTGTGAACTTGGCTGATATGATATGGAAAAATGGAAGACTGGCTGGAACACTCTGCAGAGCTGTTCTCTGGGTTTCTGGCTGAGCTGTCCCCTACCCAACTCCCTTTCCATGCATCATTTTCAGGAAGAAAGTGTGGCAACTGCTTCTCCAATTTGGAGTTGAAGTAACTCCAGAGGTCTGTAGGGGACCTCTCACCAAGTCAGACTCTTTACCGCAACTAAACCCAGGTATCCTCTTGAGTTCCTAAATTGATGAACCTCAGTTTTCTCATCTGTAGAATATGGATACTGGTGCTTACTTTCCATAGGATTGGAAGTTTAAGTGTGGTTGTGTCTGTAAAACTCAATGAGTAGTGATTATTGTTATCTGGAACTTTGTTACACCCTTCAAGTCTATTCTTAAAAATTATTTTTGTTAAAGAGTGTTGGAGACTGAAGTACAACATTTGGTCTCTATTTTTCTGGAGCAACACAGGAAGAAGGAGTGTCAGCAATAGGAGGAAATGGAATGTGTGGTTAACTCCCTCCACGAATAACAGCAAAACAATTGCCTCTTGAGATAATCTTTTTTTTAAGTAATCAATTTTATTTTTGTTGTTGAGAGAATACACATAAATACACAGCAAAAACATAACTGATTCAAGTTTCTACATGTAGATTTTAGTGATATTGATTACATTCTTTGGGTTGTTAAACCATTCTTATCCTCCTTTCTGAGTTGTTCACATAAACTTATGCCCCTAAGGTGCCTATCTAATTTTTTGATTGCTGTTATCAACTTGATACCATATACATAGGTCTTAAAAGAGCATACTGCTCAAGGTAAACATTCTTTACTAGTTAAGCTAAACTATTGTTTTGTTTTAAGAACAGTTTAGGGGATATTTTTGGTTTAAGGTTTACAGATTGTCTCAAGGCAATAGTTCATTCAGCCTCCATGACTCCAGAAAATCTGGATTCCACGAGAATTTGAAATTCTGTTTTGCATTTTTCCTCTTTTGATCAGTATTCTTCTATAGAATGTCTGATCAAAATGTTCAGTACAGGTGGCCAGGCACCATCCAGTTTTTCTGATCCCCTGGCTAGGGAGGCAGTTGTTCATTGAAGTAGTTAGCCACAAATTCAATATCCTCCTGCTATTTCTGGATCTCCTTCTTCCTTTGTTGCTCTAGGCAAATTGAGACTAATTTTTTTTTTGTGTCTGGAATGGCCACTTGCAAACTTAATTTAAGAACCTAGGCGTTACACAATGAAATAGAAGGTAAAACAGAAGCACTATACATG
Source organism: Orycteropus afer afer (assembly GCF_000298275.1). Lineage (NCBI taxonomy): Eukaryota > Metazoa > Chordata > Mammalia > Tubulidentata > Orycteropodidae > Orycteropus > Orycteropus afer. The sequence continues at coordinate 19,840,780 of NW_006921606.1, forward strand.
TTATTAGGCCAATTAACTGGGATGTGCCAGGACACCACGACCCTAAGCCTCCAAACAAAGGAACCAAATTCCATGACATATTTTTTTGTACATAAGCAGCCTTGGCAACTACTCATTTTTTTATATTTTGTTATTATAAATATATCTATCATATAGCTTTTGCCAATTCAACTTTGTACAAGTGTACAACTTATTGACAACAAGTTCATTAATTGGCTGTACAACCCTACCATTAATGAATGTGATATTTCCATCACCGTAAACTGAAACTCAGTATTCCATTCTCCTCTTGTTTTCCCCTCCCTGCCATTCCTAGTAATCACTAGGAAACTTTGGTCTCCATACATTTGCTTGTTCTTGTCTTTTTTTATAAGTGAGATCATAAATACTTGTCCTTCGTGCTCTGAAATCATCTTTAAACCTGAAACCAGATATATTCCCTGAAGCCTTCTTTGAGGAAAACAACAACAACAACAATAAAAACCAATCTCCGCTGAGTTGATTTTGAGTCATAGTGACCTTATAGGATAGAGTAGAACTTCCCAATAGGGTTTCCAAGGCTGTATTATTATTATTATTATTTTTTTTGTGTGTGTGATTTGGGTGAAAGTTTACAGAGCAAATTCACTTTCCATGCAGCAGTTCACACATGTTGTCTCATGACATTGACTACAATTTACCCCAATGCAACAGATCCCCTCCCACTTCCTCCTGATAGTTACCTCTTCCCTGTGTCCATCCCTCCATGCACCCCTACCCCCTGAGCTGTCTCCCTGTGCATAAGCAGCCCTTCTTTTTCCCATGATTGTTCTCTGCAAGGAGTGTATCTACCTCAGGTATATGTTCAACTCATATGCTTGTCTTTTGTTTGGCAGGAAGCCATAGGTGTGGTGGGTTCAATTCCAGACCTGAAGGGCATCTAGGGACCATAGTCTCAGTGGTTCCACCAGGCTCTACCAGACAGCAAACCTGGTCCCTCCCCACCTTTTTTTTTTCCAAATGATTTTGAGTTTTGTTCCACATTGTTCTCCCTCTCTATCCAGGCTCCCCTATATAGATCTCCCTCTGAGTGGTTGACTTTGGTAGCTGGGCACCATCTAGTTCTTCTGGTCTCATAGTCATATAGGCTGAGGATCATATGCTGTACTAGTTGCGAGGACTAATTGTTTCCATGAGTTTTTGGTTTTCTTCATTCTTCTTTGCTCTGGATGAGGAGAGACCCATCGTTGCATCTAGATGGCTGCTTGCAAGCTTTTAAGATCCTAGTCGCTACTCTCCAAAGTAGGAGGTGGAACAATGTTTTGTGTAGTACATCATGCCAAATGAGTTTGATGTCTCCTGCAACTATGGTCCCGAGCCCTCAGGTTCAACTGCTCGCTCCCTCTGGGTAGCTGGCTGTGATCAAGCAGTGACCACAACCTTGCCCCTTGTCCAGCTCTACTATACACCTGGGAATTCTTACGGAATATAAAAATACACTTGTAGAACCATTGTCTGTCTATCCTATACATGGTCTTGGGTATACACTCCCTGCTGCATAGACATACCTAATAGATCAGTCTGTCCACCCATCTATCCACCTGTAAACCCATGTTTGCCTTCATGGACAAAGAGGTACTGTATGTGCAAAAGGGGTTCATGTTTGTTGTTTGCACCTCCCATGTACCTCTCTATGCCTTCCTCTTCCTCAGTGCCACCATGTTGATCACTCACATTTAGTACATTGCCCTTCTCTTCATCCAAATCAATACTTGTCTCTACCTATCTAACAGTGTTCCCTACCCTACCCTCCCACACCTGGTAACCACAAAAGAAAATTTCCTTCCATGTGTAAACCGTTCATTGACTTTTACAATAATGAACTAATACAATATCTGTCCTGTGATTGACTTATTTCACTCAGCATAATGTCCTCCAAGTTCATCCACGTTATGTGGTGTTTTGCAGATTCTACATTATTCTTTAGGGTTGCATAGTATTCCATTGTGTGTATGTACCATAGTTTTGTCATCCATTCCTCAGTTGATGGACACCTAGTTTGTTTCCATCTTTTGGCTACTGTAAATAGTGCTGCTATGAACATGGGTGTGCATGTGTCTGTTCTTGTCATGGCTCTCACTTCTTAAGGATATATATCGAGAAATGGAATGGCTGGATCAAATGGTATTTCTATTTCCAACTTTTTAAGGAATCACCATACTGCTTTCCACAATGGTTGTACCATTTTACAGTCCCACCAGCAGTGTATGAGAGTCCCAATCTCTCCACATCCTTGCCAGCATTTGTTATTTTCTGTCTTGTTGAACTTTGCTGCTAGTCCTGGGGCAAGATGGTATCTCATTGTTGTTTTGATTTGCATCTCTTTAATGCACTGGTAGCATAGTGCCTAAGGCACTTGACCGCTAACCAGAAGGCTGGCAGTTCAAACCCACCAGCCACTCCTAGGAAGGAAGATGGGGCAATCTACTTCCGTAGTGATACTGCCTCGGAAACCCTAGGAGGGGTCGCTATGAGTCGCATCTGACTCGACGGCACATAACAACAACAACAACAATGCCAAGGCTGTAATTTTTATGGAAGCAAACTGTCACATTTTTCTCCCAGAGGCTAGTGGGTTAGAACCGCTGACCTTTAGGTTAATAGCTGAGCATTAGACACTCCGCCACCAGGGTTCCTTAAGCTAAGCATTGGAATCGATTCCAATTCATAGTGATCTTGTAGGAGAGAGTGGTAATATCCCGTAGGGTTTCCAAGACTGTAAATATTTATTTATTGTGATTTGCGTGAAAGTTTATTGAGCAAATTGGTTTTCCATTCAACAATTCATACACATTTTGTTTTGTGACATTCATTGCAAACCCCACAGTGTATTAGGGCTCTTCCCACTTTCTGTGTTTACTGTTTCCATTTGTCCTTCTTTCCTGTCTCTTCTTGCCTTCTGAGCTTTATCCCTGGGCAAGTGCTGCTTTTTTGATCTTGTATGGTTGATTGTTCTAATGAGTGCATACCTCTCTGATATTATCATTTACCTTGTAGTCCTGTCTATTGTTTGACTGAAAGTTGAGCCATAGGAATGGGTTCAATGCCAGGCTTGAAAGGTGTTTCTAAGGCCATAGTCTCTGAGGGTTTTTTTTCTTTTTTAAACTTTTTATTGTGATTTGGGTGAACCTTTACAGAGAAAATCATTTTCTATTCAATAGTTCATACACATTTTGTTTCATGACATTGACTGAAATCTCCACAATGTAACAGCTTTCTTTCCAGTCTCTCCCTGCATTTAGTTTTTCCCTGTGTCTTTCTTTTTGTATCTCTTGTTCACCTTTCCGTGTCTTCCTTTTCCATAGTGATATTGTGCTGGTCACTCGCTTTGGTATATTGCCTTTCCATTCACCCAAATCATTACGTGTCTCTTACCTAGCTGGCATTATTTCCTCCCCTTCCTGTCCATCCCTGGTAACCAACAAAGTTTCCTTTTGTGTATAAATCTTTCCTTGAATTTTTATAATGGTGGACTCATACAGTACTTGATCTTCTGTGATTGACTTATTTCACTCAGGATAATGTCCTCCAAGTTCATCCACTTTGTGTGATGTTTCGCAGATTCTTCATTGTGCTTTAATGTTGCATAGTATTCCATTGTGTGTATGTACTATAGTTTGGTTATCTATTCATCCATTGATGGACATTTAGGTTTTTTCTATCTCTTTGCTTTTGTGCCTAAGGCATTTGACTGCTAACCAGAAGGCTGGTGGTTCAAACCCACCAGCCACTCTTCGGAAGAAAGATTGGACAATCTAATTCCATATTGATACAACCTTGGAAACGCAAGGAGGGGTCACTATGAGTCAGATCCGACTTGACGGCAGTAAGATTTGTTGAGTTTTCTGTTGTGAATTGTGCTGCTGTGAATGTGAGTGTGCATATATCTGTTTGTGTCCTGGCTCCTACTTCTTCAGTATATATATTCTTTGCAGTGGGATTGCTGGATCAAATGACATTTCTATTTCCAAATTTTTAAGGAAGCATCATACTGTTCCACAGTGGTTGTTCCATTTTACAGTCCCACCAGCAAGGTATGACAGTGTTAATCTCTCCACATCTTCATCAGCATTTGTTATTTTCTGTTTTGTTGAACTTTGCTTTTCTTGCTGGTGTAAGATGATATCTCATTGTTGTTTTGGTGGTGTAGTGCCTAAGGCATTTGACTGCTAACCAGAAGGTCCAAACCCACCAGCCACCCTTGGAAGGAAGGTTGGACAATCTACTTCCATAGTGATACGGCCTCAGAAACCCAAGGAGGTATCACTATGAGTTGGATCCGACTCTATGGCAGTGCGTTTTAATGGCTAATGATTGTGAGCATTTCTTTAAGTGCTTGTTGGCTGTTTGAATATCTTTGGTGAAGTGACTGTTGATGTCCTGTGCCCATTTTTTAATTGTGTTGTTTGTCTATTTGATGTTGAGGTCTTGAAATTTTCTATAAATTTGAAAGATAAGTCCCTTGTTGGAAATATCATTGCCAAATATTTTTTCCCAGTCTGTAGTTTCTCTTGTTACTCTTTTTGAGAAGTCTTTTGAGGTGCATAGGATTTAATTTTTAGAAGTTCCCAATCATCTAGTTTATCTTCTGCTGTCTCTGTGTTATTGGTTATGTTTGACAGTCTATTTATGCCATAAATTTATAGTTTGTTCCTGTGTTTTCTTTGATGAACTTTATAATTTTAGGTTTCACAGTTAGGTCTTTGGTCCATTTGGAGTTAGTTTTTGTGTATGTTATGAGATATGGATCTTGTTTCATTTTTCTGCAAATGGATGTCCAGTTCTGTCAGCATCATTTTAAAAGAGACTATCTATTTCCTATTTAATGGGTTTTAGCCCCTTGTCAAAGCCCTTTCTCAGCTATCCATAGATCAATGGATCTATTTTTTTATATTTATTTTAATTTTAAGAGCTTGTTTTACATTCAACATTATGTGTACATTTAGTTTCATTCCCCATTTACCATGTCCAACCCTAGCCCAGTCTCCTCCCCTCCCTATCCTATAATCTTCCCCCTGTGCCCCTCATATTTATGCACTCCTGTTTGTCCTGCGTTTCCTCAATTTGAATGTTGGTCTTCTGGTACCCTGTGGTCTATTGCTCTAAGGGATGTACTACCATAGAGTATGTGGGTGCGTCACACTGGGTTAAGTGGTCTGCTTGTACATCTTGTTAACTATTGGGCTGAGAGCCAGCACCTGGGGGTGTGTTTTATTCCAGGCACAGAATGTATTCCAGTGCCATAGTATTGGGGGTCTCATTAGACTTCATCTGATGAGTAATTCTGGTCACTATTGAGTTTTTGGATTTTGTTCCACGTTTTTCCTCCCACTCTATCCAAGATCTCCAGATTTGATCCTTTCCTGAGTGGTTGGCATTGGTAGCCAGGCACCATTTAGTTCTTCTGGTTTTGAGGGACGTTATGGCTGAGGGTCCTATGGCTGATTGTTTCCAAATGCTCTTGGTTATTTATTTATTTATTTGCATTCTTCTTTGCTTCCCATGCTAGGAGACCGTTAGCTGCCTCTTAGATGGCTCTTGAAAGCCTTTAAGACCCCAGTCGCTACTCACCAGTATGGGATGTGGAACAAGGCTTTTACGTAATTTGTTGTGCCAATCGAGTCTTGTGTCTCCCAGTACTATGGTCCTGAGATGGTAGATCTATTGGATCTCTCTCCCATAGTGTCTGGTTGTCTGTGAGGGATTACTCTGTGTCTGTCTTCTATTGTTTCTGTAAGGATTGCAGGTATTTTGTATCACTGGTGTCTGTGCAAGATCAGCCTCAGCTGAATCTAACCTTGGTCTAAGTATACAACTTGGTCTAGGTATACTCCTGTTCACTGACCCCCATCTGATCTTCTCAGGAGTTTATGTGTTTATCTATAGCCTGGTGTTTGGTGTTAATGGCAATGCAGTATTGTGGACACATTGGTTGGTATTAGCGTCTGTCATCTATCATGTACACAATTCGGTGTCCTCCCATTTCTTAATGTTATCATGATGGTCACAGATCCTTCCCACATATCCCTCCCCCTACCCACATCAGCATGTGGGCCCCAACTAGCCCAAAATTAATCCCTCCCCTTCCCTCCCCATCCCGTTAACCTACAAAGTGAGTTCCCTTTCCCAAGCAAACCCTACTTTGTCTTTTTACAGTAATGGGCTCATACAGTACTTGTCTTTCTGCGATTGACTTATTTCACTCAGCATAATGTCCTCCAGGTTCATCTACATTGTGAGATGATTTGCATATCCCTCATTGTTCTTTAATGTAGCATAGTATTCCATTTTGTACGAGTATCATTATTTGGTCATCCACTCATCTGTTGATGGGCATTTAGGTTGTTTCCATCTTTTTGCTATAGCAAATTGTGCTGTGATGAACATAGGTGTACATATGTCTGTTCGTGTGCTATCTCTCACCTCTTTAGGATATATTCCTAGTAATGAAATTGCTGGGTCAAATGGTACTTCTATTTTCAGTTTTTTAAGGAAACATCATACCATTTGCCACAATGGTTGTACCATTTTACAA
>NW_006921606.1:19848078-19849737 GCF_000298275.1 Orycteropus afer afer
CTGCAGGTGGATATCCAGTTTTGCCAGCACTATTTGTTAAAGAGGCTGTCTCTTCCCCATTTAATGGGTTTTGGACCTTTGTCAAAGATCAGTTGTCCATAGATGGATGGGTCTATATCTGGACTTTTGATTCTGTTCCATTGGTCTCTCTGTCTATCATTGTACCAATATCATGCTGTTTTGACTACTGTGGCTGTATAGTAGTTCTTAAGATCCAGGAGTGTGAGATCTCCCACTTCGTTTTTCCTTTTGAGAAGTGCTCTGCTTATCCGAGGTCTCTTTCCTTTCCATATGAAATTAGTAATTGGTTTTTCCATGTCCTTAAAAAATTTTGTTGGAATCTGGATTGGGGATGCATTTGTGTAGATTGCTTTAGGTAGTATTGACATTTTCACAATATTTAGTCTATCTATCTATGAACAAGGTAGGTTCTTCCATTTACGTAGTGCCCTTGTTCTCTTGTAGCAGTGTTTCATAGTTTTCTTTGTATAGGTCTTTTGTGTCTCTAGTGAGGTTTATTCCTAGGTATTTTATCTTTTTAGTAACTACAGTAAATGATATTGTTTTCCTTATTTCTTTATCAGAGGACTCTTTGTTGGTGTAGAGGAATCCAACTGATTATTGTATGTTGACCTTGTATCCTGCCACTTTGCTGAACCTCTCTATTATTTCCAGTAGTTTTTTTTATTGAGTCCCTTGGGTTTTCTATGTACAGGATTATATCATCCACAAATAGAGATAGTTTTAGTTCCTCTTCGCCAATTTGTATGCCTTTTATTTCTCTTTCTTGCCTTATTGCCCTGGCCAGGACTTCCAATACAATGTTAAATAGAAGTGGTAATAGAGAGCATCCCTGTCTGGTTCCTGTTCGTAAGGGGAATGCCTTGAGTCTTTCTCCATTAATAATGATGTTGGCCATTGGCTTTGCATATGTACCCTTTATTATGTTGAGGAATTTCCCTTCTACCCCTATTTTGCTAAGAGTCCTGAACAGGAATGGGTGTTGGATTTTATCAAATGCCTTTTCTGCATCAATTGATATAATCATAAGGTTCTTTTGTTTTGTTTATGTGGTGGATTACATTGATTGTTTTTCTGATGTTGAACCACTCTTTTATACCTGGTATGAATCCCACTTGGTCCAGGTGTATTAATTTTTTGTCGTTTTGTTGGATTCTGTTGGCTAGGATTTTGTTAAAGATTTTTGCATCTATATTCATGAGGGATATTGGTCTGTAGTTTTCCTTTCTAGTGGTGTCTTTCCCTGGTTTTGGTGTTAGTGTTATGCTTGCTTCATAAAATGAGTTTGGGAGTATTCCATCTTTTTCTATGCTCTGAAATAGGTTGAGTAGCATAGGTGTCAACTCTTCTATGAATATTTAATAAAATTCTCCAGTGAAGTCATCAGGGCCAGGACTTTTCTTTGTGGGAAGTTTTTTATGGCCTGTTCAATTTCTTCTTTTGACACAGGTCTGTTAAAGTTTTCTGTCTTTGAGTGGGATAGTTTAGGCACGCCTTGTGATTCTAGAAACTTGTCCATCTCTTCTAGGTTCTCAAATCTGTTGGAGTACACTTTTTCATAATATTCTGTCAGTATCTTTTTTATTTCAGTTGGTTCTGTTGTCATGACACCATTTTCGTTTACAATTCTTGTGATTT
>NW_006921606.1:19849837-19854332 GCF_000298275.1 Orycteropus afer afer
TTCCGTAGTGATACTGCCTCGGAAACCCAAGGAGGGGTCGCTATGAGTCAGGGCTGACTCGACGGCAAACAACAACAACAGCAAGATGTTAGAGGGAAATAGCATGGTGATTACTGATGAGATTCCAGTTTGAATTGACCGCTGGATCTATTTTGGGGTTGTCAGTTCTGTACTAGTGGTCTTTGTCTCTGTCGTTGTACCAGTGCCAGGCTCTTTTGACTACTGTGGCTGTACGCAGTTTTTGAGTTTGGGGACTGTGAAATCTCCTACTTTGTTCTTTATTTTCAGTCCAAAAAACAAACAAACAAACAAACTCACAGCTGCTGAGTTGAATCTGACTCACAGTGACCTCTCTTTGGGTTTCCAAGGTGGTATCTCTATAGAAGTAGATTGCCCAGTTTTCTTTCCAAGGGAGTTGCTGGTGGGTTTGAACCATCAGCCTTCTGGTTAGCAGTCATTTGAGGTCTCTTTTTTTCTATATAAAATTAATGATCGGTTTTTCCATGTCTTTGAAGAATGCTGATGGAATCTGGATCAGGATTGCATTGAATGTATAGATTGCTTTTGGTAGTATTGACATTTTCACAATGTTCAGTCTTCTATCCATGAGCATAGTATGTTCTTCCATTTATGTAGCTTATAGCTTCTTGTAGTAATATTTTGTAATTTTCTTTGGATAGGTCTTTTCTATCCCTCGTATGATTTACTCCTAAGTATTATATCTTTTGGGAGATCTGGTGGCATAGTGCCTAAGCCATTTGACTGCTAATCAGAAGGCTGGCAGTTCAAACCCACTAGCCACTCCTTGGAAGGAAGGTTGAACAATCTACTTCTGTAATGATACTGCCTCAGAAACCCAAGGAGGGGTTGGTATGAGTCAGATCCAACTTGATGGCAGTGAGTTATTTTATCTTTTTGGTGGGTATTGTATATGGCATTATTTTCCTAATTTCCTTTTCAGGTATCTCTTTGTTAATATAGAGAAACTCAACTGATTTTTTATGTTGATCTTGTATCCTATCACTTTGCTGAATCTTTCAATTAGTTCTAGTAATTTTCTTGCTGAGTCTCTTGGGTTTTCTATGTATAGGATTATATCATCTACAAGTAGAGATAGTTTTGCTCTTCTTTGTCAATTTGGATGCTTTTCATTTCCTTTTCTTATCTTATTGTCTTGGCTATCTATCTATCTATCTATCTATCTACACTTCAATACAACATTAAATAAAAGTAATGATAGAATTCTTGTCTAGTTCCTGTTTGCAAAGGGAATGCTTTCAGTCTATCTGTCAGTTGAGAATAATGTTAGCTATTGGTTTTGTGTGTATGCCCTTTATTATTTTGAGGATTTTCTTTTCTTTTCCTATTTTGCTGAGTTTTTATCAAGAATCACTGCTGGATTTTATCAAATGCCTTTTCTGCATGAATTGAGATGATCTAAGCCCTGTCTTTTTTTTTTTTTTTTATGATTTTGAGTTTGTTCCACATTTTTTTCCTATTTTATCTGAGACCTTCCATTGTGATTCCTTTCAGTGTTAGCTGGGTACTAACTATGTAGTTTTTCTACTCTCAGGATCATGGAGGCTGTGGTTCACATATCCATTAGTCCTTTGTACTAATTGTTTTCTTCTTTCTCTGGTTTTCTTCACTCTTTTTTGTTCTGGAGAGTGAGAGACGAATAGTTGCACTTTAGATGGTCACTCACAAGCTTTTAAGGCCCTCATCACTACTCACCAAAATAGGATGTAGAACATTGTTTTTGTGGATTATTTTATACCAATTGATCTTTGTGTCCCCCAACACAGAGCCTTCATGCCCAGTGATTCATTCCTTCAAGGTGTTTGGTTATGGCTAGTAATTTTCATAACTGTATTCATGGATACATTCATGGATTTGCAGTGCCCTTAGTACCTAAGTATAAATATCCTTTGTCAAACCTATATATATTCATGGATGTAGTCCCAATCACCTTCACATTCCTATCCCTGTTCAGCATGAGTGTCTTTGTATCCACTTGCAGACTATTGTTATTACAGGATTGTGAATATAACAGTTTGTTTATATATACAAACTATTGTCTTTCATTCTTGTGCTCCTTCCAGTATCTTCTGCCGAGGCTGTAAATCTCTATGGAAGCAGACTGCCACATCTTTCTCCTGTGGAGTGGCTGATTTCCAACTGCTGACCTTTTGGTTAGTGCTGAATGCTTTAACTCTGGTTGTACCAGAACTTCTAGAATGATGCTATAGTTTAACATCTGGCTGAAGAGTGTCTGTCTTGAGCATTATGCTCTTTTAAGAACTGTCTCTGTGGGATCAGATTGACAAGAGCAACTTGAAGGATTAGATGGGAAATTTGAGGACAGTGAGTTTCTGATATTGGTGGAAGAGCAATTTGGAAAAAGAGGGTGAGAATAGAATAGTGGCATAACTTGAAGAATGTAATCAGTGTTACTGAATTATATACATATAGAAATTGTTGAATACGAAATAAAATAAATAATAATAAAATAAAGAGTGTTGGGGTTATGAGAGGGGAACCCTGGGGTCACAGTGGTTAAGCACTCAGTTGCTAACTGAAAAGTCAGTGGTTTGAACCCACCAGCTGCTTTGTGGGAGGAGGATCAGTCTGCTTCCAGAAAGATTCCAGTCTTGGAAATCCTATGGGGCAGTTCTGCTTTCTCCTACAGAGTTTCTGTGAGTCACAATCTACTCAACAGGCAACTCAGTAGCAACAGGTTTACAAGAGTAGAGCAGGAAGGGAAAATGTAAGCTTAAACTTGCCCAGTCTGTCTTTTACATTTTCATTTGAGAAGTCAAAGTGCTTTTGATTATGTGGCTTATAGATATTGATATTTATTGCATTAGAAATAAAAATGGAGAAATGAATTTTTATGTACTAATTATTATGCATCAATTGATTTAAAAACAAAAATGGTAGACATATGAACACATTAATATATTTCTATAAAAATTAACTACATTTTCCCAAACAAAAAAATTACAGATAAGAGTAGCATTGTTTAACACCTTTGCAAATCTCTTTAATGTCTGACTTAATAAAAAACAGCTGCATTCTCACATCTGCTTTTACATTTATGATTTGGTTTTTGGCTGAAGTATAGGGAGATAATTCAGCCTCACCCAGATATGTAACCATACAAGAGAGGAGAATTTTAATTGCATTTTCAGATAATTGTGAATATTCTTTGATACTATGTGAAAACTTGAAAGTGGTAATTTCCTAAAAGATTAGTTGCAATGTGGAATCTGAAACCATATCAATGAACTTTGTGTACCCTTTTATATCAAAATCCATTGGTGTGTCTTGCACTTTGAGTGGATCTTTTACCCAGGCATAATTTAGAAACATCATGCACTGGCCATTTGGAAAAATTGGTTCACCGATTTATGCAGAGCTTCCAAATTTTGCATATTTATACAGTATCAAAAAATCGTTTTAAAACATCACCACCAAGCTCATCAGAAAAGTCTCTAAGTATTGAGAAGCTGTCAAGCTCACCACAGAAAGTATCTTAATTGACAAATTTTTTGAAAATTTTAATTTTCGCTTGAAGGTTTGAGTTTTACCACTGGCTCCAATACTGTCAGTTCTTATCCTTGCAGTGACAGTCTCATTTTGTTCATTTTAAAGAGAATTCCTGCCAAAGACTGGGTCTGAAGTTTGCAAGTCACTCTTTGAGAAGAAATGGTTTTCCATGAAAAAAAGTTGCTAGTTCAGTTTACGACTCTAAGAATTGCACATGGACTTTTTTTTTTTTTTTTTTTTTGGAGACAATCATCACACTTTGATGTGCAAGTGAATAATTCATACTTTCTATTTTATCACATATAATATTAAAATGTCATGTACTAAAGGGTAAAGATTTAACAATTTCCTGGCGCTATCAAGGTCTTGCTAAAGCAAAACTGGCTTTTTTTTCTTTTTTTAAAATTTTATTGTGATTTGGATAAAAGTTTATAGAACAAATTTATTTTCTGTTCAATGATTCATGAATATTTTGTTTTGTGGCATTAATTGCAATCCCCCCATTGTAACAGCAGTCTTCACACTTCCTCCCTGTGATTCCTGTTTCTATTTGCCCCTTCCTAGCTCTTCCTGCCTTCTGTGCTTTATCTCTGGGCAAATGTTGCCCTTTTGATCTTGTTCTAAGAAGTGCATACCTCGCTGGTATTATTCCTCATGTTATAGGCTTCTCTTATTGTTTGGCTGAAGTTGAGCTGTGGGCTTTTGTTTTTTCTTTTAAAATTGTGAGTGCATGGTCATGAAGAATATGATCACTACAACTACTGTTTGGTGCTTTTGCCTTGATTTGTACTAAACTCATGACTCACAACCATCGAGTCGATTCTGACACATAGTGACCCCCATTGGGTTTCTGAGGCTGTAAATCTTTATGGAAGTAGATTGCCCCATCTTCCTTCCACAGAGTGGCTGGTGGGTTTGAACCACTGACCTTCTAGTTAGCAGCCAA
>NW_006921606.1:19854432-19858187 GCF_000298275.1 Orycteropus afer afer
TAGATACTGTAGGATTCTTTTGTTGTTCTATTTCTAGTTGTTGGAGTTGATGAGCTAGAGTGTTGATTTTGTTTCTTTCCTCTTTTTTGATGTATGCATTTATTGCTATAAACTGTCCTTTGCATACTGCTTTTGTGTGTCCCATAGGTTTTGGTAGGATGTATTTTCATTCTCATTTGTTTTAGGAAGTTTTTTATTTCAGTTTTTATTTGTTCTATTACCCAGTAGTTTTTGAGTTCAGCTTCCATATGTTTGATGCTTTTTCCTTGCTCTTCCTATTATTAATTTGTAATTTTACAGCATTGTTGTCCGAGAAGATGCTTTGTAGTCTTTTGGTGCTTTTGAATTTATTGAGGCTTGTTTTATGTCCTAACATATGATCTATTCTGGAGAAGGATCCACATGCACTGGAGAAGAATGTGAATTGTGTGCTTTTGTTGGATGAAATGCTCTGTATATGTCTATGAGGTCGAGTTGGTTGATTGCATTGTTGCGTTCTTCCATATCTTTGTTGAGTTTGTTTCTAGTTGACCTGTCCCTTTTTGAAAGTGGTGTGTTAAGGTCTCCTACTACTTTTATAGAGTTGTCTATTATCCCTTTTAATTCAGTTAATACTTGCTTCACATATTTTGGAGCACTTTCATTAAGTGCATAAATATTTATTATTGTAACGTCTTTGTCAGTTGACCCTTTCAGCATCATATAATGTCCTTCTTTGTCTCTCATGATGTTTTTCTCCTTAATGTCTGTTTCATCAGAAATTAGTATTTCCACTCCTGCTCTTTTATGGTTTCCATTGGCTTGGTATATATATATTTTTCCATCTCTTAATTCTTAATTTGTTTTTATCTCTGTGTCTAAGGTGGGTCTCTTGTAGGCAGCATATCGATGGGTCTTCTTTTCTTACCCAGTCTGCCACTCTCTTTCTCTTGATAGGTGCATTTAGTCCATTCACATTGAGCATAATTAGTGATAGGTATGAATTGATTGCTGTCATTCTATTATGTTTTTTTCTCTTGTTGGTGTTTCCTTGGTCCATATACTTTTCTGTGGTGAGTTTGGTTTGTTGGCTAATGCTTTCTCCCTTTTCCTCTTTATTGTTTGTTTTGTGCTTATTAAACCCATATGTTTTCCTTCCTTCTGGATTTGCTTAAGGGGATTGTTAATTTTCTCTGTGTTACCTTGGAGTATATTCTTGTCTCTACATTTTAGAACAGTGTGTACTGTGAAGACATTGTCTTGTTTTCCTCTCCATTTGGAAGGTTGTACCTAGAAGTTTTATTCCCTCTGATAAGTTTGTTGCTGTTGTTGTGTGCTGATTGACTTCCTTGGTTTTTAGAGTACAGTGTTTTATGGTCTTATTTTGAGTTTCTCTCTCTGATTTCATTTTAGTGTTGATGCCATGTGTCCTGATTTTGTTGATCTCTGTTGTGGGTTCTCTATTGGAAGGACTTCCTTAAGCATTTCTTATAGGGTTGGTCTGATTTTTACAAAATCCCTTAATTTCTGTTTGTCTGAGAATGCCTTGATTTTGCCCTCATATTCAATGGATAATTTGGCTGGATATAAGATTCTTGGTTGGAAGTTCTTTTCCTTCAGTGTTATATATATCCCATCCCATTGCCTTCTTGCCTGCATGGTTTCTGCTGAGTAATTGGAGCTCAGCCTAACTGTTTGATTATTATAAGTATTATTTCTTTTTTCCCAGGCAGCTCTCATTTTTTTTTTTCTTTGTCTTTGGTTTGGAAAGTTTGATTATAATATGCTTTGGTGTTTTTCTCTTGGGATCTATTTTATGTGGGGTTCTATGAACTTCTTGGACAAATATCATTTCTTCTTTAATGATATGGGGGACTTTTCAGTTACCAGGTCTTCCACAATTTTCTCGGTCTTTTTTTCACCTCTTCTTGTTCTGGAATTCCAATGAGTCTTATGTGGTTTCTTCTCATGTCATCCCATACAGTTCTTTGGTTCTCTTCATTTCTCTTAAATCTTTGTTCTGATTTTTCTTCATACAGGCTGGTGTCCAGGGATTTGTCTTCTAGTTGGGATATGGGTTCTTCAGCCAGTTCTAACCTACTCTTTTGTGTTTCTACTGTGTTGTGTAATTCTGTAATTTTGGTATTCATCTTCTGGATTTCTAACTGCTCTTTTTGTATGAGTTCTGATTGTGCATTAATCTTGTTATTTTGTTCTTGAATGATTTTCCTGGGTTCTTCCAGAAAACTGTCTTGTGTTCTCCTTGCTTCTGTTTGGGGTTTATTTAGGCTCTTGTAAAACTCTATGAACATATCTTCTAAATTCCTTCGCAGATAATTCTATTGCCTCCTCTTCCTCCATGTTTAATAAGCCCTTTCTTTGTGGTTTTGCTTCTAATGCCTTATTCTGTTTCTTTTTGTTTGATTTGATGTTGCCTGTTGTTTTGTAGACATTGTGAGATTGTCTTTAATTGTTGGTTATGTATTGATTTGTTTTGTCTTGGTTTCATGGTTTAATATTTTGAAAAGGTGAAGCTGGTGTATTTTATTGTTTTAGTTATTAATTCAGGTATGCTGGGTTGCTTTTCAGTTTTCTTTGTGATGGTGGAATCACTGTGTGGAACGTGGATATGGGTTTCTGTTTGTTGTGTAGAGGGTTTAGAGTTTGAACTGGGAGGTTTTATGGTGGCTGAATGTGGTTTTCTCTATTGGATGAGTGAAGTTATTTGTGGAGAAAGTGGGAGCGGAAGAGTGGAAGAAGGAAAGCTCTCTGTTGCCAGGGGCGGTTTCTAGGGCTTTGAGCAGGCTGCTAACGATGAAGTTACACTGTAATTCACAGACCCACAGCTCAATTTCAGCAGACTTCAATTGTTAGGCAGGCACCACTTTCTGCTAGGCCCAGACACATGCAAAAACCCCACTCCCAAGTCCCCTCAGTGCCAAAAAGCCAACCCAAGACAATTATCTGGCTCCGCAATCTGGCATGGGGTTTCCTCTCTCTGGGCCCACCTGCCTGTGGCACTGGCCCAACTGGCCCAGACTGCGATCCACCTCGGGAGTTCCTCTGTGGGTCCACCCACCTGCAGTGCCAAAGATCCACTCGGTTTCAGCAGCGCTGGAGACAGGTGAGTCCCTGCTAGTAATATGTGGTCCCAATATTACTGATAAAGTGAAGCGCAGGCCTCTCAGTGCCACTAAACTGACCCAAGCCTGCTTGGTGACCTGCTGCAGGGGCATCTCCCCAGGCCCACCCTCCTGCAGCACCAATGGACTCTCTGCTCAGATTTCAGCAGTGCTGGATGTGCCCATTTACACCTAGCTGACCCAAGTTACCAATAAAATCAGGTACTGAAGGTAGATCCTTGGGGTGATTGCCAGTATGTTGGTGTGGTTGCTGGTATGCTGGTGTGGTTTGTCTTCTTCTTTAAGCTAGGGAGGCTTCAGATGGCCTTTCTTGCCTGTCTGTTAGTGTTTTGCAGGATAGATCTTCTGATCTTGTTATTTTTTCCCTTGTCCCTTTCTCCTTTCTAATTCTACACCTCTGAGTTTGGTGCATTCTGCCTCAGTGAGCTGCTCAGAGCACCAGAATCCCTAATTCAAGCTGCTGTACCTAGTTTTTCAAGCACTAAGATTGACTACATCTGTGGCAAGAGGCGGTGGAAAAGCTCAATATCTTCAGCTAAAACCAGGCCAGGAGCTGATTGTGGAACAGACCATCAACTGCTCATATGCAAATTCCACTTGAAGTTAAAGACAATTAAAACAAGTCCACGAGAG
>NW_006921606.1:19865152-19875020 GCF_000298275.1 Orycteropus afer afer
TCTACTTCCATAGTGATACCGCCTCTGAAACCCAAGGAGGGGTTGCTATGAGTAGGATCTGACTCAATGGCAGTGAGTAGGATAAGAAGGCTTTTCCTTGGAGAGGTTTTGGAAGGAGATTGCCAGGCCTTTCTTCCTAGTCTGTCATAGTCTAGAAGCCCTGTTGAAACCTGTTCACCATGGTATGTGTAAGATAACATATTGTAAGATATGTTACCAGTGTTTCAAATACCAATGTGGTTATGTCTACCATGCTGGTATTTGAAATACTGGTAACATATCTTACAACATCACAGTAAGACACAAGTCATCATAGACAACTGACAGGTAGTGTTGGTAAAGAATATTGAATATACTGCAGACTGCTAAAAGAATAAATTGGTTCTAGAAGAAATACAGTCAGAATGTTCCTTAGAAGTTAGAAGGGTGAGATTTCAACTCATTTACTTTGAACACTTTATCAAAAAAGGTGCAAAAATGGAGTAAGGGCCACTCAATTAGACAATTAGACCTTCTCTAATTTCACAAAGGGGAAGGAGAATTAATATCAACAGCCTAGGACTGATTGCTGTGAGGCAGAAGTCAGACATACCTCCTCTCTCCAATCTTTTTTTACCAGTCCTGACACTAACTGTCCCTCCCACAGCACTCTATTTCTCTGCCGGGTTCCATAATTTGTTGCAATGGCCATACAGAACTCACAGAGCATACTCACGATTATGGGTTTATTAGGGAAGTAACAATTCAGAATCAGAAAGGACTCAGGATTAGGGCAGTTTCTTCTCAGCCATGCCTGCAAACAGGCCTTTCTCTGGCCCTCAACCTTTAGGCCCCATGGCCCTTTAGCCTATGCCCTGCTCAGGCAAGTGTTACAAAGTTCTGTAGCTCTGCCAATAAACTCCCAGAGGCACCCCACTCTACCAGCAAGCCTCCTGCCCAAAAGCACTGAACCCTTTTGCTCCATGGGTCAGCAAGCCTAGCTGTCACGTGCCAGGAGGCAACCCACTCTACCAGCAAACTTTCTGCCCAAAGGTACTCAGCTTTCTCACTCCATGGGCCAGGAAGCTCAGTGTGCCATTTCCTGCTGGTCTCCTGATTCTTTTGCCTCTGCAGCCACCATTTATCTGCTGCTGCTTCTTGCCATCGCCAGTGTTACACCTCTCCTCTCTCTGTGTCTCATCAGTCTAGGAGGTTCTCAGCCCAGTGATATTAGGTCTAAAGGACGCACTCCACTCATGGCTCTTCTTTCTCAGTGGTCATGAGGTCCACTTTCCACCTCTGAGATGGCTCATTATAAGCCTACTGGGATGGCAAAACTGACCAATCCCTTCAGGAGGGTTCCATACACCGTATTTGCATGGTCACATCCCCACAAGGGGCCATGCATCTTATTTACGTTATTAACAAGCTGGCCAATACCCTTGGTGGGCCACAAGCACCTCATTTGCATAGTCCTACCCAGTCATTAACTGGACCAATAACAACATGATGATAAATGGAGAAAAGATTGAAATTGTCAAAGATTTTGTTTTATTTGGATCCACAATCAGTGTTCACGGAAGTAGCAGTCACAAAATTGAATGATGTATTGCATTGGACAAATCTGCTGCAAAAGACCTCTTTAAAGTGTTAAAGAGCAAAGATGTCACTTGGAAGACTTAGATGAGCCTGACTCATGCCATGGTATTTTTTTAAATTAATTAATTAAAAAATGTATTATGAAACATTTCAAACAGAAACAAAGACTAGTCCAATGAACCCTCATGTGTCCATAACTTAGCTTCAAGAACTATCAGCTAAAGCCTTGGCATTTTCAATAGCCTCATATGCATGTGAGAGGGATGGTGACTACTGCAGAAAAATGGATGCATGAGTTATGGTGTTGGTGAAGAATATGGAATGTACCATAGGCTGCTGTAAGAGTGAATAAATCTGTCTGGGAGGAAATATAGTCAGAGTGCTCCTTAGAAACAAGAATGGCTAGACTTTGTCTTGTACTTTGGTCAGGTTGTCAGAAGAGACCAATCCCTGGAGAGGGATGTCATGTTAGGTAAAGTACAGAGTCAGCAAAAAAGGGAAAAACCTTCAATGAGATGGATCGACACAGTGACTGCAATGATGGCTCAAGCATAGCAACAATTGTGAGGATGGCACAGAACTGGGCAGTGTTTTGTTCTATTGTACACAGGGTCACTATGAGTCAGAACTGATTCAACAGCACCTAACAACAACAACCCAGTCATTTGGTGGGAGTTACAAAGACTATGGCTAGAAGGACCATATTAAGTATTCACTGCACCCCAAAAGGACATTATGTTTGGTAAAGTAGAGGGCCAACAAAAATGAGGGAAATTCTTAACAAGATGGATTGACACAATTGTTGTTGTTGTTGTTGTTATGTGCCGTCGAGTCGGCCCCGACTCATAGCGACCTCTCCTTGGGTTTCCGAGGCAGTATCACTACGGAAGTAGGATTGCCCAACCTTCCTTCCGAGGAGGGGCTGGTGGGTTTGAACCGCCAGCCGTCTGGTTAGCAGGCAAGTGTCTTAGCCACTATGCTACCAGAGCTCCCAATTGACACAATAGCCACTACAATTGACTCAGGCATAGCAACGGTAAACATTTTCTTCTGTTGACACAATAGCCACTACAATTGACTCAGGCATATCAACGGTAAACATTTTCTTCTGTTGTATACAAGGGCACCATGAGCCAATTTGACAGCAACTAATAACAGTTATTATAATGGTAGTTTATAGGTGTATAATAAATATATTATACTATATATATTATTATATAATATACATTATATGTATTTATTGTGATTTGGGTGAAAGTTTACAGAGCAAATTTGTTTTCCATTCAACAGTTCATGCACATTTTGTTTCATGACATTGATTACAATCCCTATAATATAATAGCTTTCTTCCCACTTTCTCCCTGTGTCTGGAGACACATTCCTGTGCTCTGAGCTATCTCCCTGTGCGAATGCTGACCTTCAAATCTACCATGGTTGGTTGTTCTTAGGAGTGTACCTACCTGGTGTAAATGGTCATCTTATAGGCCTGATTATGACAATAGTTTTGTCCTCACTGACTCCCTTAAGGAATCACTGGGACCTAGAGTCTATAGCTACCACTTTTAGAATCATTGCTCTAGCTTATAGCCAATTTTGAAAGTAACGCATATGTTTGTAATAAACTTCTTTTTTTGTTAAACTAACGGAGTTGGTTTCTGTTGCCTATAATCAGTGTTCCATGTAAAAAATACCATTGTTTACTGGTTGGTTGAATCAAAGTGTTTAAGGAACTCTGTTGTTATTAGTTGCTGTCAAGTCAGTTCTGAATCATGGTGATATTATGCACAACAGAACAAAAACATTGCCAGGTCCTGTGCCAACTTCATGATTATTCTAAGTTTGAGTCCACTGTTGCAGTGATTGTATCAACTCATCTCATGGAGGGTTTCCCTTGCTTTCATTGACCGTCTTCTTTGCCAAACAATGAATTCCTTTTCTAGCAATTGGCAGAAACTCTAATCTAGGGCAATTTGTAAGTGAGTCCTTTCTTGTGATGATTTGCATAGAAAATAATCAGGAAGAATAAAAGATTCTAAAGTTTTACTTTACTAAAATATAAGACATTTCTGCTTACTATATTCTTAGTGTAAAGTCAATTTAAACAAATAAACAAGTCTACTTCGGCCCGTAAATTGTGGCAAAAGAAGGAAAAATACACTGTCTCAATTCTTAGTGCTGCTGTAACAGAAATACCTTAAGTGGGTGGCTTTGACAAACAAAAATTTATTTTCACAGTTTAGGAGACTCGCTGTTGTTACTGTGTGCCATCAAGTTGATTCTGACTCACAGACACCCTATAGAACAGAGTAGAAAGGCCACATAGGGTTTCCTAGGCTGTAATGTTTATGAGAGCAGATTGCCAGTTCTTTTTCCCCGCAGAGCCGCTGAGTGGGTTTGGGTTTGAATCACCAATATATCAGTTAACAGCTGAATGCTCAGCCATTGCTCCACTAGGGTTCCTTTAATGCAATGTTTTTGACATACCTTAAAGTAATATTTTAGAGTTGAAAGAGATTGAAATCACATAATGTGTTCAAATATCTCAGAACTGGGGTGTGCTTGAATATTCAATATGGTACTTTCTGGGTGACATCTTTAGATAATCTGATTATTGTTCACCTCTGAAATACAAAAGATCATACTGCATGTGGCAGGTGGCTTCTATTATGGCCCCCAATTATTCCCACATTCTGGCATTTATTTGCTTTTTAAACTTTTTATTGTGATTTGGGTGAAAGTTTATATAGCAATTTTGTTTCCCATTCAATAGTTCAACAGATTTTATTTCATGGCATTAATTGCAATTCCCACAATATAACAACTCTCTTCCCACTTCTGCCCTGTTGTTCCTTTTCTCTGTGTCCTTCTTTCCTAGGCATTTTTTTTTTTATTGTTTTTCCTATGGATTCTTGCATTCTGAGTTTTTTTTTCCTGTACAAATGCTTCCCTTCTGACCTCCCACGGTTCATTGTTCTAATGAGTGTACCTCCCTGGTGTAATTTTTCACCCTGTAGGCCTATCGTTTGGCTGGGAGCCATGGGAATGAGTTCAATTCCAGGTCCAAAGGGTGACCAGGGGCCTTAGTCTTGGGGGTTTTATCAGTCTCTATCAGACCAGTAAGCTTGTTTTTTGTATGATTCTGAGTTTTGTTCGAATATTTCCCCCCATTCTATCCAGGATCTTCAATTTTGATCCCTTTCTGAATGGTTGTCAGTTGTAGCTGGGCACCATCTAATTCTTCTGGTCTTGGGGTTGTGGAGGCTGAGGTTCCCATGGTCCCCTTGGACTAATTATTTAGTTCCCTTGGACTAATTATTTAGTTCCCTTGGACTAATTATTTCCATGTGTCATTAGTTTTCTTCACTCTCTTTTGCTCCAGACATGGAGGGACAAATAGTGACATTTTAGATGACCACTTGCAAGCTTTTAAGACCCTGCTTGCTACTCACCAAAGTAAGATGTAGAATAATGTTTTTGTGTACTGTTGCCAGTTGAGCTTGATGTTCCCCAGTGACCATGGTACTTAGGCTGCAGGTCCAGTGACTCATTCCCAAGGAGTTTGGTTTTGGCTAAATGTTATCGTAACTTTGCCCCCTGTTAGCTAAATTATATATATGGACATTTTTATGATGTTGTTTTTGTTGTTAGGTGCCAAACCTATGTTGTACATTGTGACCCTATGTGCAATAGAATGAAACACTGCCCAGTCCTGTGCCAGCCTCACAATATGTGTGAGCCCATCGTTGCAGCCACTGTGTCAGTCTATCTCATAGAGGGCCTTCCCCTTTATTGTTTACCCTCCACTTTACCAAGCATGATATCCTTCTCCAGGGAATGGTCCCTTCTGACAACATGACCTAAGTAGGTGAGATGAAGTCCGGCTACTCTTGCTTCTGAGCAGCATGCTAGCTGTGCTTCCTCCAGGACAGATTTGTTTGTTCTTCTGGCAGTCCATGGTACTTTCAGTGTTCTTTGCCAAAACCACAACTCAAAAGCATCAACTCTTCTTCGATCTTCCTTACTCATTATCCAGCTTTCACATGCATATGAGGTGCTTGAAAATACCATGGCTTGGGTTGGTGCACCTTAGTCTTCAAACACACATCTTTGCTCTTCAGCACTTTAAAAAGGTCTTACACAGCAGATTTGCCTAGTGCAATATGTCATCTGTTTTCTCGATTGCTGCTTCCATTGGTATTGATTGTGGAACCAAGTAATATGAAATTTTTGAGAACTTCAATCTTCTCTCCACTTATTGTGATGCTGTTTATGGTTCAGTTGTGAGAATTTTAATTTTCTTTATGTTGAGGTATAATCCATACTGCAGACTAAAGTCTTTAATCATCATCAGTAAGTGCTTCAAGTCATCTTCACTTTCAGCAAGCAAAGCTGTGTTGTCTGCATATCACAGGTTTTTAATGAGTCTCCTCCAATCCTGATGTCACGTTCTTCTTCATATAGTCCAGCTGATTAGATTACTTGCTCAGCATACAGATTGAATAAGTATGGTGAAAGGACACAACCCTCACACAAATCCCTTCCTGATTTTAAACCATGCAGTATCCCCTTGTTCTGTTCGAACAACAGCCTCCTCGTCTATGTACAGGTTCCTCATAAGCATAATTAAGGGTTCTGGAATCCCCATTCTTCTCAATGTTATCCACAATTTGTTATGATCCACACAATTGAATGTTTTTGCATAGTCAATAAAACACAAGTAAAGATCTTTCTGGTATTCTGGTGGCATAGTACATAAGGCATTTGACTACTAACCAGAAGATGGGCTGTTCAAACCCACCAGCCACTCCACGGAAGGAAGACTGGGCAATCTACTTCTATAAAGATTTACTACCTTGGAAACCCAAAGCAGGTCACTATGAGTTGGAATTGACTCAATGGCAGTGAGTTTGTTTTTGTGGACATTTTTATAGCACCTACAAATATGTATGTAGAAATAGTATCTGCCAAACCTATAGGTGGTCATAAGTATTTTTCTGTTCATCTACCTGAACCTGATCATCTGGCCTAACGATGTACCCAATCATAGATTAATGTTTGTTATTACTGATAACGTAGTATTGTGTATTTTAAAGTATTTGCCTTTTTTGTCTGTACCTCTTGTGCACCTCTCCGTATCTTCCTTTTACTTAGTGATATTGTGCTGGTCACCTGTTTTTGGTATATTGTCTTTCCCTTCACCAAAATCAATAAATGTTTCTTACCTAGCTAGCAATATACCCCCCCCCATCCCTGGTAACCAACAAAGAAAGTTTCTTTCCTTGTGTAAACCTTTGCCTGACTTTTTATAAGAGTGGACTCATACAATATTTGTCCTTCTGTGATTGACTAATTTCACTGAGCATGATGTCCTCCAATTTCATCTACACTGTAAGGTGTTTCATGGATTCCTCATTATTCTTTAATGTTGCATAGTATTCCATTGTGTGTACATACCATACATTAAAAACCAAACCAAAAAAAAAACAAAACAAAAAAACAAAAACCAAACCAAACTCACTTCTGTTGAATCAGATCCGACTCATAGTGACCCCTCTTTTGGTTTCTGAGGCAGTATCACTATGGAAGTAGATTGCCCAATCTTCCTTCCAAGGAGGCTGGTGGGTTTGAACTGCCAGTCTTCTGGTTACTAGTCAAATACCTTAAGGACTATGCCACCAGAGCTCCTATACTTTGGTTATCCATTTATCTGTTGATGGGCACTTAGATTGTTTACATCTCTTTGCTATTGTGAATAATGTTGAAATGAACATGGGGTGTGCAAATATCTATTTGTGTCCTGGCTCCCACTTCTTCAGTATATATTCTTTGTAGTGGGATTGCTGGATCAAACGGTATTTCTATTTCCAAATTCTCAAGGAAGCACCATACTGTTTTCCACAGTGGTTGTGCCATTTCACAATCCCACCAGCAATGCATGAGAGTGCCAATCTCTCCATATCCTCCCTGGCAGTTGTTTTCTGTCTTGTTGAACTTTGCTATTCTTGCTGGTGTGAGATGAAATCTCATTGTTGTTTTGATTTGCATCTCTCTAATGGCTAATGATTGTGAACATTTCTTCATGTGTTTGTTGGCTGCCTTAATATCTTCTTTGGTGATGTGTCTGTTCATGTCCTCTGCCCGTTTTTAGTTGGCTTGTTTATCTTTTTGATCTTGAGATCTTGAAGTTTTCTATGAATTTTAGAGATAAGTCCCTTCTTGGAAATATTGTTGCCAAATATATATAGATATAATTTTTATTGTGATTTGGGTAAAAGTTTACAGAGCAAATTCATTTTACATACAGCAGCTCACATACACTTTGACTCATGACATTGACTACAATTTACTACAATGCAACAGCTCCCCTCCCACTTCCTCCCCATAGTTACTTCTTCCTGTGTCCTTCCCTCCCATGCACTCCTGCCCCCTGAGCTGTCTCCCTGTGCATGCACAGCCCTTCTATTCTCCCATGATTGTTCTCTCCAAGGAGTGTATCTACCTAATGTAAATGTTCACCTCATATGCCTGTCTTTTGTTTTTGTTGACAAATATTTTTTTTTCCCAATGTGTAGTTTCTCTTTTTACTCTTTTAGCTAAGTCTTTTGACATACATAGGATTTAATTTTTAGAAGGTCCCAGTCATCTAGTTTAACTTCTGCTTTTTGTGTCATTATTGGTTATATTGACAGTCTACTCATGCCATAAACTAGGGTGGCTAGGTTTACTTCTATCATCTTTTTGATGAATTTTATAGATTTAGACTTTACATTTAGGTCTTTGATCCATCTTGAGTTAGTTATTGTGTATAATGTGAAGTATGGATCTTGTTTCATTTTTCTGCAAATGGGTATCCAGTTTTGCCAGTGCCATTTTAAAAGAGACTCTCTCATTCCCATTTAATGGGTTTCAGCCCTTTGTCAAAGATCAGCTGTCCATAGATCGATGGATCTATTTTTGGTTCTCAATTCTGTTCCAATGGTCCATGTTTCTGTCGTTGTGTCAGTACCAGGCTGTTTTGACTTCTGTGGCTGTACAGTAGGTTTTGAGATTGGGGAGTGTGAACTCTTCTACTTTCCTCTTCTTCAATAGTGCTTTGCTTGTCCAAGGTCTCTTTTCTTTCCACATAAAATTAGCAATTGGTTTTTCCATGTCCTTAAAAAACATTGATGGAAACAGGGTCGGGATTTCATTGAATCTATAGATTGCTTTTGGTAGTATTGACATTCTCACAATGTTCAGTCTTCCTATCCATAAGCTTGGTATGTTCTTCCATTAATAGATCTATTATTTTTATTATTTTCTTACTGTCCTGAGCTGGCAGGCCTAGTGATTCTCTCTCTCTCAATGTGTTTGGTTGTCTCTAAGAAGTTACTCTAACTCTGTCTTCTATTTCTTCTGTAATGTATGTGGCTAATTTTGTAGCACAAGTGAGTATGTAGATTATTTTTAGCTAAATCTATCCTCAGTCTAGGGTATATTACTGTTTGCCTACCCCATCTTCTCACCTGTCTATGCATTTATCTGTTAATAGGTTTTTTGTAGTTTCTTATAGCAGTATTTTGTAGTGTTCTTTGTATAGGTCTTTTGTGTCTCAGGTAAGATTTATTCCTAAGTATTTTGTCTTTTTCATAGCTATTGCAAATGATATTGTTTTCCTTATTTCCTTTACAGGACTCTCTTTGTTGATGTAGATGAATCCAACTGATTTTTGTATGTTAATCTTTTATCCTGCCACTTTGCTGAATCTTTAAATTATTCTCAGTAGTTTTCTTGCTGAGTCTCTGGGATTTTCTAGGTATAGCATCATATCATCACAAATAAGGTTAGTTTTACTTCTTCCTTACTAATTTGGATGTCTTTTATTCCCTTTCTTACATTACTACCCTGCATAGGACTTTCAGTATAATGTTGAATAGAAGTGGTGATACAGGACATCCTTGTCTAGTTCCTGTTTGCAAGGGGTATGTTCCAGTCTCTCTCTGTTGAGAATAATGTTGACTGCTGGTTTTGTGTATATGTCCTTTATTATGTTGAGAGGAATTTTCCTTCTAATCCTATTTTGTGGAGAGTTTTTATCAGGAATGGGTGTTGGGTTTTATCAAATGCCTTTTCTGCATCTATTGATAAGATCATGTGCTTCTTTTCCGTTGTTTAATTTATGTGATGGATTGCATTGATTGTTTTTCTAACATTGAACCATCCTTGCACACCTGGTATGAATTCCACTTGGTCATGGTATATTCTTTCTATCTATTATCTGTCTATCTATCTATCTATCTATCTATCTATC
>NW_006921606.1:19878855-19912119 GCF_000298275.1 Orycteropus afer afer
CACCAGCCACTCCTCGGAAGGAAGATGGGGCAATCTACTTCCATAGTGATACTACCTGGGAAACCCAAGGAGGGGTAGCCATGAGTCGGGCCCGACTTGAGGGCACATAACAACAACGACAACAACATGTTCTGAAGTAGTTTGAGAAGAATAGGTATCAGCTCTTCTCTGAATGTTTGGTGAAATTCTCCAATAAAGCCTGGACCGGGACAATTTTTTTTTATTGGTGGTTTTTTTAATGGGCCATTCAATTTCTTCTTTTGTTATGGATCTGTTCAAAATTTCTACCTCAGTCTGTGTTAGTTTAGGCTCTTGTTGTTAGGTGCTGCTGAGTCAGCACCTACTCATAGCCACCCTATGTACAACAGAACAAAATATTGCCCAGTCATGTGCCAGCCTCACAATCCTTGCTAAATTTGAGCCCATCATTGCTACTGTGTTAATCCATCTCATTGAGGGTCTTCCCTCTTTTTACTGACTCTTCACTTTATCAAGCATGATATGCTTCTCCAGGCAATGGTCCCTTCTGACAACATGACGTAAGTAGGTGAGATGAAGTCTGGCCATTCTCTCTTCCAAGGAGCATTCTGGCTGCACTTCTTTCAAGACAAATTTGTTCATCCTGGCAGTCCATGCACTTTCACAATTCTTTGCCAACACCACAACTCAAAAGCATCTATTCTTCGATCTTCCTTATTCATTGTCCAGCTTTCACATGCATGTGAGGTGATTGAAAATACCATGGCTTGGGTTAGGAACACCTTAGTTTTCAAAGAGACATCCTTGCTCTTCAGCCCTTTAAAGAGGTTTTTTTGCAGCAGATGTGCCTAGCGCAATTTGACCTCTGATTTCTTGACCCATGCTTCCATGGGTGTTAATTGCAGATTCAAGCAATATAAAATTTTTGACAACTTCAATTTTTTTCTCCATTTATAGTGATGTTGCTTATTGGTCCAGTTGTAAGGATTTTCATTTTTTTTATTTTGAAGTGTAATCCATACTGCAGACTGTAGTCATTAATCTTCATCAGTAAGTGCTTCAAGTCATCCTCACTTTCAGCAAGTAAGGTTCCATCATATGTGGAGGTTGATGATGAATCCTATCCTGATGTTGTGTTCTTTTTCATATAGTCCAGATTCTCAAGTTACTTGCTCAGCATACAGATTAAATAAGTATGGTGAAAGGATACAACCCTGATGCACACCCTTTCTGATTTTAAACCATGCAGTGTCCCCTTGTTCCTTTGGATCAACAGTCTCTTGGTCTATGTACAGGTTCCTCATGAACACAATTAAGTGTTCCTGAATTCCCATTCTTTACAATGTTATCCAAAAATTATAATGATCCACATAGTCAAATGCTTTTGTATAGTCAACAAAACACAGGTAAACGCCTTTCTGGTATTCTTTTCTTTCAGCCGAGAGCCATCTGACATCCACAATGATATCTCTTGTTTCACATCCCCTTCTGAATCCAGCTTGCATTTCTGGCAGTTCCCTGTCAATATACTGTTGAAACTATTTTTGAATTATCTTCAGTAAAATTTTACTTGTATATGATATTAATGGTATTCTATAATTTTCACATTCTGTTGGATTAACTTTCTTTGGAATGGGCACAAATATGAATCTCTTGCAGTCATTTGGCCAGGTATCTGTCTTCCAAATTACTTGGCATAGACAAGTAAATACCTCCATTGCAGCACTTGTTTGTTGAAATATCTCAATGGGTGTTCTGGTTACCTAGCACCATTCTGACAAGAATATACCACAAATGGGATGGCTTGAACAAACAGGAGTTTATTCTCTTACAGTTCGGGAGACTAAAAGTCCGAATTCAAAGTGCCAGGCTCTAGGGCTGGGTGAAAGCCCCTCAGCCTTGGGCTTCAGCTCTGCCTCTTGCTCCTGGCCCACTGAAGCTAGAGACATCTCTTCACTCAGGCAGCTACAGGCCGCTGAGGCAAACAAGCCCAAGGTTAACAAATAAAATGGCACAGTCCCAATGTTACCAAACAAAATGGCAGGCCATTAATTCAAGTCCATTGAAAGTCCCAAGGTCGGCAGAGCATGGCAGGCTGCTGAACAATGATATGACTATATGCAGGGTTCAAGCGTGCCATAAGCTAGAGACCATTTCCAAAGTTGCTTCTTATATATGGGAAGCAGACCACGTATCCAAAGGCAGCTACTCAGCTGCTCCAATAGATTCCACCATGGAGTTAATTACCAGTCTTACCATGGGGAATAACTACATCCAGCTACCCAGACACTCAACCAGACCCAGGCAAGTTGACATATAAACTTAACCACCACAATGGATATCCCGTCAATTTCTGGAGCCTTGTTTTTCACCAATTTCTTCAGTGCAGGTTTGACTTCCTCCTTCAGTACCATTGGTTCTTGATCGTAAGACACCTCCTGAAATAGTTGAGCATCACCCAATTATTTTTAGTACAGGGCTTTGTGTATTCCTTCCATCTTCTTCTTCTTCTTTTTAAATTGTAATTTGGGTGAGACTTTACAGAGCAAATTCACTTTCCATACAGCAGTTCAAATACACTTTGTCTCATGACATTGACCACAATTTACCATGATGCAACAGCTCCCCTCCCACTTCCTCCTGATAGTTACCTCTTCCCTGTGTCCATCCCTCCATTTATTCCTGCTCCTTGAGCTGTCTCCCTGTGCATAAACAGCCCTTCTTTCTCCCATGATTGTTCTCTCCAAGGAGTGTATCTACCTTAGGTAAATGTTTAACTCATATGCCTGTCTTTTTGGCTGGAAGTCACAGGTGTGGGTTCAATTCCAGACCTGAAGGGCTCTATCAGACAGCAAATCTGATCCCTTCCCCTCCGCCTTTTTTTTCAAATGATTTTGAGTTTTGTTTCACATTGTTCTTCCTCTCTACCCAGGATCTCCTACATAGATCCCCCTCCTAGTTGCTGACAGTGGTAGCCGGGCATCATCTAGTTCTTCTGGTCTCATAGTCTTATAGGCTGTGGATCGCATTCTTCCATCTTCTTTTGATGCTTCCTGTATCATTCAATATTTTGCCCATAAAATCTTTCAATATTGCAACTCAAGGCTTGAATTTTTTCTTCTTGAGAAATGCTGAGTGTGTTCTGCCCTTTTGGTTTTTTATCTCCAGATCTTTGCACATTTCATTATAATAATTGACATTGTCTTCTCAAGCTGCTCCTTGAAATCTTTTGTTCAGCTCCTTTGTCTTGTCATTTCTTCCATTTGCTTTAGCTAGTCTCTGTTCAAGAGCAAGTTTCAGTCTCTTTTGACTTCCATTTTGATCTTTTCTTCCTTTCCTGTCTTTTAAATGACCTTTTGCTTTCTTCATGTATGATGTTTTTGATGTCATCTCACAACTCATCTGGTCTTTGATCATTGGTGTTCAATGATTCAAATCTATTCTTCAGATGCTCTCAAAATTCAGGTGGAATTTAATCAAGGTCATATTTTGGATCTTGTGGATTTGTTTTAATTTTCTTCAGCTCCAGCTTGAAATTGTATATGGTGAGGCTCACGTATACAGCTGCCATTTATGTTGTTGAAAAAAGGTATTTGGAATGAATATGTTGTTGGTCTTGCAAAATTCTATCATGTGATCTTTGGTGTCACTTCTATCACCAAGGCCATATTTTCCAACTACTGTGATTGTTCTTTGCGTCCAACTTTCACATCCCAATCACCAGTAATAGTCAATACATTTTGATTGCATGTTTGGTCATTTTCAGACTGCAGAAGTTGGTAAAAATCTCCAACTTCTTTAGTGGTTGGTGTGTAAATTTGAATAATAGTGGTATTAACTGGTCTTCACGGCAGGCATATGGATATTATCTTTTCACTGACAACATTGTACTGCAGGATAGTTCTTGAAACATTCTTTGTGATGATGAACATGACACCATTCCTCTTCAATTTGTCATTCCCAGTGTGATAGTTAAGGTTATAGTTAACTTGGCTGGACTTGATTTTGAGTGGCTCCCAGAAAAAGTTCCTGCTGTCCTAAAATGTGACTGGGAGCAGGGTATCCAGTCCTAGAATCAGCTTTCACCCACCTAGAAGGCTGGTGGCAGGGTGCCTGGTCTGGGATGGAATTCCTACCAGAGAGGGAGATGGTCACACCTCCTTTCACTAGGAGAGCATGTGGTACAAGGGGAATATTGCACTTTTCTGGTTGCCAGCCACCAGTGTGGTTGCCCATGCAGTCTTCCATAAGCGGAGCTGATTATCAGGTTGCTGTCCTGATTGGACTGCAAATATTCAAAATGGCTATGCTGTAAGGCCAGTTGACAATTCACAGCGCCATTTGTCTCCATATTCACTATTTTAATTCAGTTTCTTCTACTTGTTGTTGTTGTTAGGTGTGCCACTGAATCAGCTCTGACTCAGCAACACTATGTACAGCAGAATGAAACCCTGCCTGGTTGTGTGTCATCCTCACAATCCTTGCTATCCTTGAGCCCATCACTGCAGCCACTGTCAATCCATCTTATTGAGGGCCTTCCCCTTTTTCGCTGACCCTCCACTTTACCTAGTATGACATCCTTCTCCAGAGAATGGTCCCTTCTGATAACATGACCAAAGTAGGTGAGATGAAGTTTGGCCATTCTTGCTTCCAAGGAGCATTCTGACTCCTTCTTCCGGGACACATTTACTCATTCTTCTGGCAATCCATGGTACTTTCAGTATTCTTTGCCAACACCATGATTCAAATCATCAACTCTTCTTTAGTCTTCCTTATTCATTGTCCAGGTTTCACATGCATTTGAGGTGATTGAAAATGCCATGGCTTGGGTTAGGCACATCGTAGTCCCCAAAGTGACATCTTTGCTCTTCAACACTTTAAAGAGGTCTTTTGCAGTAGATTTGCAATATGATGTCTGATTTCTTGACTGCTGCTTCTGTGGGTGTTGATTGTGTATTCAAGTGAAGTGAAATCTTTGACAACTTCAATCTTTTCTCCATTTATCGTGATGCTACTTATTGGTCCAGTTGTGAGGATTTTAATTTTAATTTTTTTTATGTTGAGGTGTAAATCATATTGCAGACTGTTGTCTTTGATCTTCATCAGTTAGTGCTTCAAATCTTCACTTTCAGCCAGGTTGTGTCATCTGCATATCATAGGTTGTTAATGAGTCTTGCTTAAATCCTGATGGTACATTCTTCTCCATATAGCCCAGATTCTTAAATTATTTGCTCAGCATACAGATTGAATAAGTATAAAAACCAAAACCAAACTCACTGCTGTAGATTCATTTCCAACTCATAGCGAGCCCTTCTTGGGTTTCTGAGGTGGTACCTCTATGGAAGTAGATTGCCCAATCTTCCTTCTGAGGAGTGGCTGGTGGGTTTGAACTGCCAACCTCCTGGTTAGCAGTCAAATGCCTTAGGCACTATGCCATCACAATTCCCTGAATAAGTATAGTGAAAGGATAGAACCCTGTTGCACATCCTTCCTGATTTTAAACCATGCAATATCCCCTTGTCCTGTTTGAATGACACCCTCTTGGTCTGTGTACAGGTTCTTCATGAGCACAGTTACATGTTCTGGAATTCCTGCTTTTTGCAATACTATCCGTAAATTATAATGATCTACATAGTCAAATGCTTTTGCATAGTCAATAAAACACAGGTATCTGGTATTGCTTGCTTTCAGCCAAGATCCATCTGACATCTGCAATGATATTCTCATTCCATGTCCTCTTCTGAGTCCAGCTTGCATTTTTGGCAGTTTCCCGTCAATATGCTGCTGCAACCATTTTTGAATTATCTTCAGTAAAATTTTACTTGCATGTGATATGAATGATATTGTTCTATAATTTTCACATTCTGCTGGATAACCTTTCTTTGGAATGAACACAAATACGGATCTCTTCCAGTCAGTTGGTGAGGTAGGTGTCTTCCAAATTACTTGGCATAGATGAATAAGTGCCTCCAGCATGGCAGCTGTTGAAATATCTCAGTAGGTCTTCTGTCAATTCCTAGATCCTTGTTTTTCACCAATTCCTTCAGTGCAGCTTTGACTTCTTCCTTCAATGTCATTGGTTCTTGATCATACACCACCTCCTGAAAGAGTTGAACATTGACCAATTCTTTTTTTGTACAGTGACTCTGTGTATTCCTTGCATCTTTCAATGTTTCCTGCATCATTCAATATTTTGCCTATAGAATTTTTCAACATTGCAACTCAAGGCTGAATTTTTACTTCAGTACTTTTAGCTTGAGAAATGCTGAGTGTGTTCTGCCCTTTTGTTTTTCTAACTCCACATCTTTGCACATTTCATTCTAATAATTTACTTTGCATTCTCCAGCCACCCTTTGAAATCTTCTGTTTATCTCTTTTATCTTGTCATTTCTTCCATTTGCTTTAGCTACTCTTCACTCAAGAGCAAGTTTCAGAGTCTCATCTGACATCTATTTTGGTCTTTTCTTTGTTTCTCGTATTTTTAATGACCTCTTGCTTTCTTCATGGATGATGCTCTTGATGTCATCCCACAATTCTTCTGGTTTTCAGTCACTGGTGTTCAATGCATCATATCTATTCTTTAGATGGTCTCTAAATTTGGAAGGGATATATTCACAGTCATATTTGGCTTCTGTGGACTTGGTTTAATTGTTTTCAACTTCAAGTTGAACTTGCATATGAGCAGCTGATGGTCTGTTCCACAATCAGCTCCTGGTCTTGTTTTGGCTGAAGCTATTGCGCTTTTTCCATCTCCTCTTGCCACAGATGTAGTCCATCTGATTCCTGTGTACTCCATCTGGCAAAGTTCACCTGTATAGCCTCTGTTTGTGTTGTTGAAAAAAGGTATTTGCATGTGATCTCCAGTGTTATTTCTGTCACCAAATTTTCCAACTACCAGTGATTCTTCTTTGACTTTAGTGATTGGTAAATTTGAATAATACTAGTATTAACTAGTCTTCCTTGTAGGCGTATGGATATTATCCTATCACTGACAGCATTGTACTTCAGGATAAATCTTGAAACTTTCTTTGTGACAATGAATGTTATACTATTCTTCTTCAATTTGTCATTCCTGGCATAGTAGATCATACAATTGACAGTCTAATTCAAAATGGCCAAAAACAGTCCATTTCAGCTCACTAATGCCTAGGATATTGCTCTTGATGCATTCTGTCTCATTTTTGACAACTTCCAACTTTCCCAGATTCATACTTCATACATTCCATGTTCTGATTATTAATGGATATTTGCAGCTGTTTTTTTTTCCTTCCCATTTTGAGTCATGTCCCATCAGCAAATGAAGGTCCTGAAAGTTCTACTCCATTCACGTCATTAAGGTTGACTCTGCTTTTAAGAAGCAGCTCTTCCCCAGTCATATTTTGAGTTCCTTCTGACCTGAGGAGCTCATCTACTGGCACTATATCAGACAGTGTTTCATGGCTATTCATAAAGTTTTCCAGTAATATATCAGACAGTGTTTTACTGCTATTCATATGGTTTCCACTGGCCAATTCTTTGATAAATGGATGGCACCTTCTTTCTTTCAAGTCTGTCTTAGTTTGGAAGCTCCACTGAAACCTGTCTACCATGAGTGATCCTGCTGGTATCTGAAATACCAGTCACATAGCTTCCAGCCTCAGAGCATCATGCAAGTCACTACACTAAGGCAAACTGACTGGTGAGTGGTGGGTTTCTTCCACTAGTTGGTATGCAATCCACTTCATTGTCTTTCCTTTTGAACTTCAGGGTTCCAGGATTATCCTCTGTATTTGTGATACTGCCTCAGAAACCCAAGGAGAGGTTGCTATGAGTTGGATCTGACGCCAAGGCAGTGGTTGTGTTTTGCCTTTTTTTGTTTTAATAGATTTCTCATTTCTTTGTTGTACAGGATCTGTGTAGCTTATTTGCCTATTCTACAATGTTGCTGAAGTCCTTCTTGGCATTTATGCTTCTTTGTAGTCTCCTCCTCTTGAGTGTGTATGGGACCTGTATCTTGTGCCTAATAGGAAATTGCCAAGGTGTTGGAATATCATTTCAAGAGTTGAGTTTTCCCAAGATAGTGTGTTGCTAGCAGATTCTTTCTACTTCTTCCTTGGCTTACATGCTTTGATGAAGCATACCATGCTGCTGAGGTGGGAACTGTGAGAAACTGGATCCTGCCAATAATGGGTGAATGAGCTTGGAAGAGGACCCTTCCCCAGTTGAGCCTTCAGATGAGACCCTAGCCCTGACCAACATCTTGATTGTACCTTGTGAGAGAGTCTGAAGCAGGGGCCTCAGCTACGCCATGCTTAGATTCCTGGCCCACAGACACTGTGAGAGAATAAATGTGTATTGTTTTAAGCTGCTAAATTTTGGAGTAATTTATTATGCAGCAATAGATAACTGGAGTCCCTAAGTGGTGTAAGTGGTTCAGTGCTCTACTATTAGCTGAAAGGTTGGCAGTTCAAGACCACTCAGAGAAGCCTTGGAAGAAAGTCCTTGTGATCTGCTTCTGAAAGGTCACAGCCTTGAAAACCATATGCAGTACAGTTTACTCTGCATACGTGGGGTCACCTTAACTTGGAGCCAACTCACGGCAACTAACAACAATAGATAACTAATACAATCTGCTACCTTTACTTATGCCTTTCTCTAGCAGGAGTAGGAGTGAGCTGTTCAAGGTTGCAGAGTCTTTGTCATGTGGGTTTAGCTGTTTATCTGCCACTGGAGAGTTTCCAAGGAGCCCTAGTGGCACAGTGGTTAAGCACTTGCCTGCTAACCAAAAGGTCAGTGGTTTGAACGCACCAGTTGCTCCATAGGATAAAGATGTGACAATCTGCTCTGTAAAGATTTACAGCCTTGGAAATCTTACATGGCTGTTCTACTTTGTCTTACAGTTTTACTATGAGCCAGAACTGACTGGACAATGGTTTGGTTTGTAGAGTTTCCTGCTGGGATCCATCCTCAGGATGAAAGGTCCACTCTGAGGCCCTCAGTGCAGTTCTGAGTGCTCCAGGAAAGCCCTATGTGCCTCCATCAATTCCTGCCTTCGTGCATCCCACTAGAGCCTCCATTATTCCCTGGAGTCTGGAAATTCACCCTGGCACTGAGATGTAGAGGCATGAATCCATAAATTCACATCCCAATCAAATTGATGAGATACAAAATGCCTTAAAAAACGAAACCATGGGATAAAAAAACCCCTCTTTTCCAGAGATACTGAAATATACGCAATACATAAGGCATCAAGCAACACACTTCACTGGAGTCTAGGCCTCAATTTCCCAATCTGTAAAATGGAGTTTTATCTCCAGGTCTTGATTCTTAGTCTAACACAATTTGGGTTCTAAATTAACTATTACATGTGCATAACAGAAATAGCTGTCTCCTGAAGGCATTGTAGGATTAAATGTGATAATAAAATACGTGAAATGTTCAGCAAGGAGCCTGCACAAAAGCCTGATCATTACTACTTCCCCAGAGGGTCCTAGGCCCTGGGGCATTTGGGCCGCCGGTGGGAACAGCGCAGCCTGACCGAGTCCCGTCGCCTGCCCCGCCCACGTGAAGCCCCGGCCCGTCGAATGACAGTGCAACGTGTTGGTGGCAGCTGCCGCTCGGGCTCTTCCGGGCGCCACAGCTTCCTGCCAAGCACCGCGCAGCCGCCGCTGCCGCGGGAGCCCCCAGTGCAGGCCTCGGCGCTGGTGCGGAACGCGGCGCTCGGCCACGCGCGCCATGCTGTGCCCGGCGCCGACAGACCGCACCATGCGCACCGCGCCGCCGCCCGCTACGCTCGTGCCTCTCCTGCTGCTCGTGCTCCTGGCGGCGCCCGGCCCTAGCGCCAGCAGAGCCGAGTCCGTCCCGGCGCGGCAGCCGGACCCTGAGCGCCAGCCGCGGCCGCTGCCCGGCCCGGGGCCCTGGAACGCAACCCAAGTGGGGGCCGGGGCGGCAGCGGGAGGCTACGGCAGCTCTAACAGCAGCGGCGACGCTCTGGTGACCCGCATCTCCACCCTGCTTCGCGATCTGCCCACACTAAAAGCGGCCGTAATTGTGGCTTGCACCTTCACCGCCCTGCTCATCGCCTGCCTGCTGCTGCGCGTCTTCAGGTGAGCCTGCTGTCTTCTTTCTTTCCCCGCGGGCAGAGCCGGCGGCATCGCCAACCTGCTATCCGTGCGCCCCTTCCACCTGCGCATGATGGTGCTCTGGGTGTGCGGCTCCGCTCCGACCCCAGAGCTTTGTGCACTGTAGCCAGCCCAGCAGCTCCTTGTCTTGCCCTTGAGGATAGGGGCACCAGGGCGCTCATTTAGTTGCTACCTGGTGCACAGTTTAGCTATTTTCTCCTCACTGTTAAAGAAACCAAAACCAGGCTCACTGCCTTCAAGTCAATTACGACTCACAGCGACTCCCACTGGATTTCCGAGGCTGTAAATCTTTACGGCAGTAGATCGCCCCGTTTTCCTTCCTCGGAGCGCGTGGTGGGTTTGAACCGCTGACCTTGTGGTTAGCAGCCAAGTGTCTGATACACTACGCCACCAGAGCTCATTCTTCAACAGTGTATCTCATAAATATTTCATTTCATTTACTAATTTTCTCCTAACGCTCAACACTAACAATAGCTCTTCAAATTGTGACAGCCTCCTTGGGAATTGAGTTTTAGACCCATTTCACAGATGAGAAAATAATTTCCGGAGAGGTCCAGTGGCTTATTCAAGTACACAAAGATGGTGGAGCTGGGATTTGAACCAAGGTCCATCTGACTTTTAATCTTACTTACCTTGCTACTCCTCCACCCCCTTCCATCAGTGCTTTCCTCTCACCCTTACCTTCCTTTTTTTCTTTTCCTCTGTTCTACTACCAAAAGAATCAGTTCCTGTGACTTTCTGTTAGTGGGTGACACAGACAACTCTCCTGAGCCCATGGCTAGCTGAACTCCCCTAGTGTAGAGTCACACGATGGTGAAGTATCTTGGGCAAAAACTGGGAAATCCTTAGAGAGGCTTTTGAAGGTTACTCAAGTCAGAGAAGATGTGGTTCCCTGTGGGGACTGTGTCTGGGAAATTAGAAAAGATGACCTGGGTCCCTGGAGTAGTGAGGCCAAGAGGGCACAGGGAATGCAAAGAGGACATTTCTCCCTGATGTTAGAGAAATCCTGTTTGTGCAGGAAATGAACCAAATGTGCCCTGTTACTCAGCTTGGCCAGTTGCGGGGAAATCTGGGTGGTTGTGTCAAGTACTTGAAGTGAATTCCCTCCCTTTCCATGTGTACACACTGTGCCTAAGTGTTTGATCAGCTGTTGAAGGTTTGGGGCCAGAAGGTTGCTCTTCTGGGGAAGCAGAAACCAAACCTGGGAAAGAAAGGCCAGCTGGTGGGACTCGGAGTCAAGGTGTCTCCTTGTGGGTCAACAGGATCAAATGCCATTGTTCCTCAGAAAACAGGGAGAGGGGAACTATGATCCAGTGTTCACAGTTCACCCTACCATCCCTTGCCTTGGTCACCGTGATATCCTCTGGGCGTTGCATTGTCCTTCTCCTCACCTTGCATTGCCCTTGTCCCGCTTTTGCTCACAAACTTCACTGGCTCTCTATAGCCAGTCCAAACTCGTTGGTTTGACATTCTTGCAGCCCTTCTTCAAGCCATCTTCCAGCCCTTCTGAGACTTCTCTTCCACTACTTGCTCCTTCCCTTGTGTTCTCTGGTGTGGGCTTGGGCTTTCTTGCTCTTAGGGTAGCTTCTGCAGCCAGTACTGCTCTCAGCCACTAAGACCCAACTTCCATGCTCCTGCCTCTGTATGTTTTCCTGGACATTTGAGTGAGAGAGTTGCATCCTTCTCTGGTCTCCCCCAACCCTAACTTTGTTCATCCTTTAGTATATAATACTTATGCTCTGCTGCTGTGTTTAGTGCCCAGTTCCCATCGCAAGCAGGAAGAGAGCTTTGGAGAATGGAGATGTCCAGTTAGTTCATCCTACTCTCTCCACTGTCCTACATGGGCCTGGCAGTGGGCAGGTGCACCTTGCATTACTGAATTCCTGAGTGTTCAGTTGAAGTAGATGTTAATGCCTAGAGCAGCCCTGAGCCTGGAGGTTAGAAACATTTAGCTCAAAATAGGTCACCAAGCCCACAAGGATGTGTACTTTTTAAGAAGGTATTTGAACTATTCTGCCAGTCTGCTCTTTATTACCCGGTAATGGGGGAGAAAAGAAAGCAGCATGCAGCCAGATGTGAAGGGACAGAACTGCATGTTTGAGCTGGAGAGCTGGCACTCAGGCATGGGTGGGGCTGGGGTCCTTGTTTGCTCGGGTGTGGAGTGTTGAAAGAAGGGTAGGACTTCATTAGAGAGGCCAGATATGGAAATGTCAGCCACCTTTTCCATGGAAGGCATTCTTGCCAGGGTAAGTTTCTAGGTACACAGCTGTCACCTGGGTTTTTCATACTGACAGGAACTCATAGTTTTATAGCTGGGAGGGGCCTTCATGATACACAATTCTCACGAGCACCTCTGCATGTGAGAGAGTTGGCCCCAAAGAGTGGAATAAAGTCATTCCACTAGGGTCTAGAACATTCTGCTAGTCTCTGGCCAAAACAGAGCCAGTGTCCATCTCTGTTGTTCAGTGGTCTTAACTGTGACTTTATTTTCCACATACTTCTGTGGGCTTGGTGCATCAGGTTTATGAATGCTTGCTAGGCTGGCCAGCACCCTTCTTACCTGCTGCTTCTTCCATCTCCCTCAGTATTCAGTCAGCATCCTGGTCATTCTACCACCGAAGTATCACAGAGACTATGCCACCTCTGCCCACATCACTTTCCCCCAAAGAACTTCCCTCCCCTTGTTATTTGTTCCTCCCTGGGCTGTTTCCCCACCTTTTCTCTCCTGAGTCACCAATATAATTTCGGCTTGTTTCCTATCTCTAACCTTGTCCCTGCTCCACTGCATCTTCCCTGGTATCATCCTATCTCTACCAACCACACCCCCAAGTGCCAATTCCTTAGCATAAACCCAAGGCTGGCTTTGCATGCCCAGGCCCTGCCTCCCTCTCAGGCCGCATCCTGGGCTCTCCAGTACCCCTCTGCCCGTTGTGCCAGCCCTGCTGACCTTCCAGGGGTTTTCTCGAGTCACCATGTGGCCTTGGGCCTGAGTGTTTTGTCTCTCTCTGATCTTCTATGTGGAGTCCTTTGTGCTGCCAAGACTGCCAAAAAAAAAAAAAAAAAAAAAAAATTAAAAAAATGGAAAAAATAAAGCCAAAACTTGTTGCCATTGAGCTGATTCCAACTCATCACAATCCTGTATGTTACAGTGTAGAACTGCTCCCTAGGGATTTCGTGGCTCTAATCTTTACAGAACCAGATCTCCAGGCTTTTCTTTCCTGGAGCTGCTGGCTGGGTAGCCAACCTGCAGGTGAGTGGTCGAGTGCAAACCATTTGAACCACCAAGGACCTTGCCAAGACTACAAACAGAAGCTCGAGGGGCTCTGGTGGCGTAGTGCCTAAGGCATTTGACTGCTAACCAGAAGGATGGCGGTTCAAACCCACCAGCCACTCCTCAGAAGGAAGACTGGGCAGTCTGCTTCTGTAGAGATAAGACTACAGAGCCACCTCATTGCCACTTGCCTTCCCCTGTTAGGGTCCTGCGCTCCAAAGCACACCTTAGACTTTTGTATTTCCTACCATGAGTCAAAAGTGTGGCTGAGCTGTCCCTTGGTCTTCTGGGAGAAAGCACCAGAGAGCAGGTCTGGGTCTTCATCTTCAGTGTCTCTCTAACACCGATTGTGGTATCAGGCACATGATGACATTTAATTAAGATACTTTTAGCAAGTAAATATGGAGTTCACAAGTATTTTACATTCCTGATGCTTCTTAAAATGTCTTCTGTGACTAGATGAATAGCTGGTAATGGGAACGTGTGCAGTAGGAATATTTTTTGATGTTGGCCCTTTCTTTTCTTTTTCAATAATATATTATTGAGTGTTTGGTGAAAGTTTACACAATTAGGTTCCCATTTGACAATTTCCACACAAATTGTTCAGTGACTTTAGTTACATTTATCACAGTATGTCAACATTCTCTTTAGTTGTGTTCCGTTTGTTCCCTTTCCAGTACTCTAGTTTCCCTGCCTCCTTATTGTCTCATCTTTGCTTTTGAGTGATTGTTGATCTTTTGGTCTCATACTGATGTTTTTGAAGTAGGGCGCCGATCTGATGGGTAATACCGTTTATTTTGTGTGCCACTCTACTATTTCACTAAAAAGTGATCTCAGGGGGATAGCCCAGTTCTAGGTTTTAAAGAGTGTCTCAGATGATAGTCTCAGGGAATCCTCTGTTCTCTGTGGTTTCAGTTTGTCTGTTTTGCTTTTTTTCCCCTAAATAAGAATTTTAATTCTGCTCCATATTTTTCTCCCATTTTTATCTGGGACCAACTACTCTGATCCTGGTCAGAATGGTCTGTGGTAGTAGCCAGGTACCAACTAATTCTTATGATCTCAGGAAAATGAGATTGTGGCTCTTGTAGACTTATTTCTTCTCTGCACTTACTGTTTTGCTCTATAGTTGTATCTTAGATGGCAATTTGTGGACCTTTATTTTCTGAACAATGTAGATAAAGGGAAAAGAGTGTAGTATTATTGCTTATAAAATGGTAGTCATAGTCTATTTGTTTTCTTTGATGGAGCCACATTGTCAGATAACAGAACAAATCTAGATTCAAGAAAACTTGAAGCAAAGAACATGTATCACAGAAAAAAATACCTATACTTGAAGCAATTCCATTTCTAAGGTACATACATTTTTCATTACCCATGCCTATTCTTTGCTTCTAATTTTAGTAACTAGGTGCATATGCACTGCTATCCATAGCAGTTCTGTTACATAGTGAAAAGGTTTAAATCCTAAGTATCCAACAATGGAGTATTTGTTAAATAAATTATGGTAATCCTTATAGTGCAGTGCTCTGCAGCTGTTAAAAATGATGACACTCATACAATTCTCCCTATATATCAATGAATGGAACAGGTCACAAAATAGCATATGTAGCGTGAGTCCATTTGAAGAAATAAGTTATACATATATATGTATGAATGTGCAAAGATATATGTGTGCCAGCATGGGGGATTCTTTTCCCATTATGTTATTCATTATATATCTCTACATTGTTGGAATTTGTTTACGGTGAATATGTATTCATTGATTTTTCACTGTTTGCGTACTCAGCTCCTTGCTGCATCCTTGGACATGTTTCCCTGAGGACCTGTATATAGTGTCTGGGTGTATACCTGAGAGTGGAATTTCTGGGTCACAGGGCTATTCATACTTAATTTCCTTGATCATGCATCAGCTTACACTCTACCTGCCGTGCCTGAGAGCTCTCATATCCTCAGTCCTAGCCAACACTTGGTATTATCTGACATTGTAATTTTTGTCAGTCAGATGGGTATAATTTGGTATTCCATTGTTTTGTTTTGCATTTCTCGACCTTCTACTGTGCTTATTAGTCAATCAGATTTCTCCTTTTTCAGAAATCATTTAATATATTTTTCATATATAACACACCCACGTAAATAACAGGCATATGCATGTAATGCACATAGCATACATAGAAAACTAACATGTGAGAGGGCTGCACAGTTTGCAAAAAAACCATACTAACACATGCGTTATTTGTGTAAAAACACACCATGCATTTTTCATGTATTTTATGAGTAAGAGAAACAAATTTTTTAAAAAGTAGATCCCTGGGTTATGCAAACAGTTAACATGCTCAGCTGTTAACTGAAAGGGTGGAGACTCGAGTCCAGCCAGAGATGCCTTGGAAGAAAGGTTGGTGGTCTACTTCCAAAAAATCATTGAGGACTGTTCTACTCTGACACACATGGTGTGGCCCTGACTGAGAGTGAGCTCACTGGCAACTGGTTGGCTGTTTGGTTATATTTAAGTTGAAGACAACATTGGAAGGAAGGAAAGGTTGTTTGGAAGCAGAGTGTCCTCTGGTAAGAATGGGGTGTGTGAGCCATCCTGCTAGGCATCAGTGGGGTGGTCCTGTGAGTCTGCTGTTTGACGTGCTTGTGCAGGGCCTTGTGAGAGCTGGAAGGGACTCGGCAAAGAGGCTGTGTCTAGGAAGTAGAACACTGTGATGTCTCCTGATGGTTTGATGTCAGGAAACATCTAGGGGGGTTGTTTTATAGTAACACACAGAAGGTTATTAGTGTCTTTTGCCCCCTGTGTTTTTTTTTTGAGATCTGTGAGGATTCTGACATTACAATTTGGTATCTTATTCACTGGGTGGGGGCAGGTTTGGGAAGCTACCACCTTTAAACCATACTTTCCTCTCCTCTGGGGATCTGGCTCCAATTTTGGCAAGGCTCCCAGTGATCCTGCACAAGCCACATTTCTCCCAGATCTCAGTTGGGTGCATGCCAACCACTTCCTATTTGAAAATCCTGAAAATATTCTTATCTTGAAAGAAAAGTTCTCCTTCTGCTTCCTGGGGGATTCAGGAGGAAGATAGATTTCAGGTGAGCTGACATTGCCCAACTTTCCCACTGGGATTTATGGCCAAGGTCTATGCCTTTGTGGACCCTGGTTCTGTCCTGAAGATTTTCGAACGACCAAGGAAGTTAATTTATTAAGCCAGGTCTTCGAAAGGGGGCCAAAAATTTCCTGCTTCTCATGGATTTTCCGACATTTCCATCACATGCGTGTATTTACATTTGTAATAGAAGCTTTTTAAAAGAAACATTAAGGGCTTAATGCTCTTAGGATTTAGGGAAAGTTACCATTATTAATTATATTTTTTAACTTGCTCATTAACTAAAACCAAACTAATTGCCATCAAGTTGATACTGACTCATGGTGACTCCATGTCTGTTAGAGTCAAACTGTGCTCCATAGGGTTTTTTCAGTGGCTGATTTTTGGAAATGAATCGTGAGGCCTTTCTTTCAAGGAGCCTCGGGGTGGATTCAGATTGCCAACCTTTTAGTTAGTAGCTGAACACTTAACGTTTGCACCACCCAGAAATTCTCATTGCTCATTAGTATTTCAATATTATAATTTAAAAAAATATATATCTATATATATTGGAGCTTTAGGTGGAGTCATAGTTTGTTGAAGGTTTGTTGTATCCCATGAAGTTGATTCTAACTCATGGTGATCCTATAGGATAGAGTAGAACTGCCTTATAGGGTTTCCTAGGCTGTAGAATTTATGGAAGGAGTGCTGATGGCACAGTGGTTAAAGAGCTTGGCTGCTAACTGAAAGATTGGAGGTTTGAACCCACCCCATACTCCATGGGAGAAAGCTGTGGAAGGCAGCTTCCATAAAGAGTTACAGCCTTGGAAACCTTGTGGGGCAGTTCTTCTTTGTACTATGGGGTCTCTATGAGTTAGAATTGACTTGATGGCAGTGGGTTTTTGGTTAATTTTTATGGAAGCAGACTGCTACATCTTTCTTCCATGGAACCATTGGTGGGTTTGAACCACAGACCTTTTGGTTAGTGGCTGAGCACTTAACCACTGAGTCACCAGGGCTCCTTTGGACGCTCTAGCCTCTTTTTATCATGTGGAGAGAGAATGCA
The DNA here is from genome assembly GCF_000298275.1 of Orycteropus afer afer. Lineage (NCBI taxonomy): Eukaryota > Metazoa > Chordata > Mammalia > Tubulidentata > Orycteropodidae > Orycteropus > Orycteropus afer. The sequence continues at coordinate 19,896,373 of NW_006921606.1, forward strand.
GAACTTTCTCAGCTTCAGTAGTTCATAACTATTTGACTAAAGTTTGAATTTGGGAAAATAACTATAGAAGTGAAACATATTCATAATTTTTCATGTTTAAATTTTTTTTTTGGCAAGGAATTTGTGGTCATTTGTTTTTTGTTACAAATTCCACTTTTTAGGTGTACAACTTACTGCCAGAAATTACAATAATTGTCTGTGTAACCCTACTTCTAATCAATCTGATATTTCCATCATCTTTTCCCCCCTCCCTCCACCCCTGGTAACCACTAATAAACTTTGGTCTCTGTACATTTGCCTTTTCTTGCCTTTAAATAAGTGAGGTTATACAATATTTGTCCTTTTGTGATTTTCTTATTTTGCTCAGCATAATGTCTTCATGTCCCATCCATACCAAAACTTCATTTCTTCTACTGGCTGAGTAGTATTCCATTGTATGTATGTACCACATTTTGTTTGTCATTCATCTATTGATGGGCATGTAGGTTGTTTCCACCTTTTGGCTATTGTGGATAGTGCTGCAGTGACCATTGGTGTCCAGGTCTCTTTTTGAGTCTCTGCTTTCAAGTCTTTTGGGTATATATCTAGGAGTGGAAGTGCTGGGTCAGATGGTAGATCTATTTTTAGTTTTTTGAGGAACCGTCACACTGTTTTCACAGAGACTGTACTATTTTGCATTCCCACCAGTAATGGATAAGGGTTCCATTTTCTCTACATCCTTGCCAAGGACTTTCTGTTTTTTTGTTTGAATTGTAGCCATCTTTGTTATTGTTGTTGTTATGTGCCGTCAGTCGGACCTGACTCATAGCGACCCCTCCTTGGGTTGCGGAGGCAGTGTCACTATGGAAGTAGATTGCCCAACCTTCATCCTAGTGGGAGGTTAATAATGGTGTCTCGTTGTGGTTTCGATTTGCATCTCTCTGATGGCTAATGATGCTGAGCATCTTTTCATGTGTTTGATGGCCATTTGAATGTCCTCTTTGCTAACATGTCTATTCAAATCTTTTGCTTGTTTTATAATTGGGTCCTTTTGTTGTTAAGTTGTCCAAATTTTAGATGTATTTTGGTTGTTAGATTTTTGTCAGATACATGGTTTCCAAAGATACTCTCCCAGTTGGTAGCTTGTCTCTTCACTTTTTAGTATAACTTGTCTCTTCACTTTTTAGTAAAGTGCTTTTGATGAGCAAAAGTTTTTAATTTTTATGAGGTCTCATTTATTTCTTTTGTTTTTTGCTGTGTGTCCATTTGTTGTTATGCCAGATAATCCATTGTTGAAAGCTAAGCATGACAGCATCGGCCCGCTTATTCTAAGAATCTTATTTTTAGTTTGCACATTTAAGTCCTTAATCCATGTTTAATTTGTTTTTATGTATGGTGTGAGGCAAGGATAATGTTTTATTTTTCTGCATATTGAAATCCAGTTTTCCCAGCACCATTTGTTGAAGAGACTCTTCTTTCCCTATTGAATGGACATCACCCTTGTCCAACATCATGTGTGGGTTTATTTCTAGACTCTCAATTCTTTTCCACTGGTCTGTGTGTCTCTATTATATCAGTACCAGGCAGTTTTGATTACAGTAGCTGTGTAGTTTTAAAATCAGGAAATACCAGTCCTCTTTCTTTGTTTTTCTCTTTCAACATAGTTTTAGCTATTTGGGGCCTCTTACCTTTGCATATAAAGCTGAGGATTGTTTTTTCTATTTCTGTAAAGAAGGCTGTTTGAAATCTTGTTTGGGATTGCATTGCATCTCATATTTCATTTTATTTGCCACAGTGGAGAAAGAAGATAAATACATTTTGTACAACAAAAATCTATGCTTTTTAAAATAAGGGTAATAAGCCTTTGATTCAACTCTCTATCAACTGAAAAAAATCATGGCAAATGGGAAGAGTAAAGTTAAAGTCCCTGGAGTGGTTCTCAACGGGGAAGGATTTCCTACCCCCAGAGGTCTCATTTGGCAATATGTGGAGACGTTTGTGATTGTCAGGAGTTGGGGTGTGTGTGCTACTGGCAAAGGATGCTGCTGAACATCACAGAACACTCAGAAAAGCCCCCACTCTTCAGAAAATCATCCAGCCCAGAGTGTCAAGGGTGCAGAGGCTGAGAAAACCTGAGACCCTTGGGCTGGGGCCCTGCTTGATGTTTGATCATGGGCAACCTATACAACTTCCCTGAACATCCGTTTCCCACCATTAATTAGAGCACATGCTTCTAAGGGCTATCGGGAGATTTAGCATGAGATCACGTCAACCCTGCCCCTGACTTCCCTTTTAGCAGCCAAATGTCCTGTCGTATTTACAGATGTGGTTCTGAAACAGATGCAGTTTACACCCAACCTTTTGGTCTTGCTTCTGCCCATAAAAGAAAATATAGCTTACGGCCAAAATAGACAGGAAGGTGCATCTGCCTCCAAGCCTCTTTAAGATGAAATTGTAAGCTCCTTAGGCTGTGTAAGCCTCCCTTTCTCTCACCTCCCTACTCCCAGACCCCTCCCCTAACTGCTGAATTCCTCTAGGGAAGGGGATGTTTCATGACTGCCCTTATTAACAGCCCTGTGAGGACCCAGCACCTGCCTTTGAGTACTGTCAGATTTGAAAGGGAAGAAAATCCCTCATTAATTTAGCTCTGAGCCTCTGGCTTATGTGGTTTTACCTGTGTACTCTCCTGCCTGTGGACCCTTTGTGTTTGGGAGTCTTTGCAAACACAAATCACTTCTTGAGATGTGAAGTACATCTTGGAGTATAGTAGGTGGGAGGGGGACTCCAGAGTCAGTGCCTGGACAGCAAGACAGCATCCTGAGGGAGAGTGTTAGGAGATGGAAACCCTCCTGGGTTTCAGCAGAGGTGGTGTCTTAGTTTCCTAGTTTTGCCCTAACAGAAATACCGCGTGTGGATGGCTTTAAAGAGCAGGGATTTATCTTCTCACACCCAGAGGCTAAATGTCCAAATAAGGTTCAAGGTCTTTGGTTTTCTTCCTTGTCGGTAGCCCTGGGCATTTCTTGGTTCCTAGACTTGTAGGCAAACCTCACATGGCATCTGTCTTCCCTCATGTGTGAATATCTCTGTGTCTGTCCTGCTCGTTTCATAACTCAGAAGTGATTAGATCTGAATCTGCCCTATTAGGTGTCATCTAATTAATGTTACAGTGAAAATCCTGTTTCCAAACAGGATCTTATCTTTTGGTGGAAGGTTAAGGTTTCAACACTTTTTTTTTTTTTAAATTGTAATTTGAGTGAAAGTTTACAGAGCAAATTCACTTTCCGTACAGCAGTTCATATGCATTTTGTTTCATAAGGTCGATTGCAGTCCCCATAATATAACAGCTCTCTTCCTACTTCCTCCCTGTAGTTACCTTTTCCCTGGGTCCTTCTTTCCTATGCATTCCTACTTTTGAGCTATCTCCCTGTGCAAATACTTCCTGTCTGATCTCCCATAATTGATTGTTGTAAGGAATGTACGTACCTGGTGTAAATGTTCACCTTATATGCCTGTCTGTTGTTTGGCTGGAAGCCACGGGAGTGAGTTCAATTCTAAGCCCAAAGGATAACTGGAGGCCATAGTCTTGGGGGTTTCACCAGTCTCTATCAGATGAGTAAGCTTGGTCTTTTTTATGATTTTGAGTTTTGTTCCACATTTTTCTCCCACTCTATCCAGGATCTCTCACAAAGATCCCTTTCTGAGTGATTGACAGTGGTAGCTTTGTACCATGTAGTTCTTCTGGTCTAATGGTCATATAGGCTGAGGTTCGCATGGTCCACCAGTCCCTTGGACTAATTGTTTCCATGAGTCTTTGGTTTTCTTCATTCTTCTTTGCTCTGGAGGAGCAGAGACCAATTGTTGCATCTAGGCTGCTCGCAAGCTTTTAAGATCCCAGTTGCTATTCACCAAAGTTTGATGTAGAACAATGTTTCTGTGTAGTGTGTTATGCAAATTGAGCTTACTGTCTCCTGCAACCATGGTCTCAAGTCCACAGTTCCAATTACTCGCTTCCTCAGCGTGGTTGACTGTGGTCAGGAAGTTATCATAACTTTGCCCTTTGTTAACTCCATTATATATTTGGATATTCTTATAGCACATACAAATATGTATGAAGAAATATTGTTTACCAACCTTATATGTGGTCATGGGTATATTCCCTTTTGCCTAGACATACTTGACCATTCAGCCTTTCTACCTATGTCTCTACCCGTAGATTAATGTTTGTTATTACTGATAGTGCAGTATTGTATGTGAGAAGTGTTTATCTTTGTCTTCTGTACCTCTTGTGCACCTCTTGTGTCTTCCTTTTCCTTGGTCAACGCATACTTTTATTGGGGGGGGGTGTAGACACAGATTATCCATAACAGAAGGCTTGATGGGCTGTCTCTGGTACCTGAGTTTCATGGTGGATATTTTGGGTCTCACCATTTGGAAAGGGAAGTCTTGAAACCAAGCAATAAGAATCATGTTATGGCTTCACTTTAAAAATGTATATTTAATCTAAAGGTGATTTGCCAAGGGTGATCCTGTTGTATCATATACCAGCTTTGATTTTTATTTTCAGATGGTGCAGGGAGGTGGAAATACACACTCATTGGCAGGTGTGGAGTAGAGGAGGGGCTGTGGCAAAGGACATGAGGCAGGGAAGGTTGTGGGGATCCAGCCTACAATGCCTGGATATGGAGTTTCTTTACATTCTGAGCTCCTCTGACCTACCCTACCTCCACTGTACAGATGAGGAAACAGTGTTTTGCTAAGGTCACCCAGTGAGTTTGTAGGAAAAGTAGGACTTAACCCCAGGTGTACTCTGATGGTCATCTTGGCCTTTTCTGGGTCTCCAAGAAATTGGAGCATAGCTTTAACATTGTTTAGCTGGGTGTCTCCAACACTGAGCCAAGGACCCAGCAGACAGTGTGGCTGAGTTGATGGAGTATTCTTTCCAATGTGTCCAAAGAGCACTTACTGTGAACATGGAGGGTGCCACGCTGTGTGCCATAGGAATACATCAGAGGCCAAGGAGCTTCCGGTTTAGTATGGGGAGGGGCTGATGCCTTTGGAAAATTCTACTTGGCAGACAAAAAGCAATTCAGTTCAGTAGGGAAGCGATATACCAAAAGCAACATGTTATAAACTGTAAATAAAAGATGGCCACGGTGGGTTTGCCTCAGGGACAGAGTGGTCTCTGAAAGCTGCATGGAGAGGAAGAAGGTTAGGACTTGGCAGAGTCAGAGGAAGAGGAGCTTCTTCCATGGTCAGATAGGTGAAGCAGGTTTTCTGCATGTGACAGTTGTGAAAATGACCATTTGTAAACCATAATGAGATAGTTATAATAGCACTGCAAAGCCCTTACTATGTACCAGGCTCAGTGCTGAGCATTTTATATGTGTTCTTTGTTTCTTTGAGGGAGTGTACTTTTTGTTTGTTTCATACCATTTATAGGGGTGCACTCTTTTTAAAAAAACTTTTTATTGTGATTTGGGTGAAAGTTTACAGAGCATATTTGCTTTCCATTCCACAGGTCACACACATTTTGTTTTGTGACATTCATTGAAATACAATAGTAGCATTCTTCCCATTTGTTCCCTGTGTTTGCCATTTCCACTCGTCCATCTTTGCTATCTCTTCCTGCCTTCTGAACTTAATCCCTGGGCAAATGCTGCCCTTTCATCTCGTATGGTTGGCTGTTCTAGGGCGTGTGTACATCCCTGGTGTTACTGTTCACCATAAAGTCTGTCTATTGTTTGGCTGAAAGTTGAGCCACAGCAGTGGCTTAAAGGTTTATAGGACAGCTAAGGGCCATAGTCTCAGGAGTTCTACCAGTATCTATCAGACTAGTAAGTGTGGTCGTTTTTATTATTATTTTGAATTTCATTCCACATTTTCTCCCATTCTATCCATGACCTTCTCTTAAAAAAAAAGCAAACTCACTGCCATCAAGTCGATTCTGACTCATAGCGACCCCCTTTGGGGTTCTGAGGCAGTAAATCTTTACGGAAGTAGATTGCCCAGTCTTCAGTCTTCCTTCCATGGAGTAGCTAGTGGGTTTGAACCACCAACCTTCTGGATAGCAGTCAGATGCCTTAGGCACTTTGCCACCAGAGCTCCTATGACCTCCCATAGTGATATCTGTAAGAGTGGTTAGTTGAGCACCATCTAGTTCTTCTGGTCTCAGGTCATGGAGGCTGGGGTTCACATGGCTCATTAGTCCATTGGGCCAATTGTTTCCATATGTCTTTGATTTACTTCACTTTGGTTTGCTTTGGGTGGGGAGAGACCAATATTTGCACCTTAGATGGCTGCGCACAAGCTTTTTTTAAAAATTATTTTATTGTGATTTGAGTGAAAATTTACAAAGCAAAATCATTTTCCATTCAACAGTTTGTCCTTGTCCACATTTTGTTTCATGACATTGATTGCAACCTCCACAATTTTAACAGTTTGCTTCCTACTTCCTCCCTATGTTTACCTTTTCCCTGTATCCTTTCCTATGCATTTCTGCCTGCTGAGCTGTCTCTCTGCACAAATGCTGCCCTTCTGATCTCCCGTAGTTGATTGTTCTAAGGATTGCACCTATCTGGTGTAATTGTTCACCTCCTAGTCCTGTTTATTATTTGGCTTGAAGTCAAGCAATGGGAATGAGTTCAATTCCAGACCAGAAAGTTGACTAGGGGCTATAGGCTCGGGGTTCCACCAGTTTCTATCAGACCAGTAAGGCTGGTTTTTTTTTTTCCAGATTATTGAGTTTTATTCCACATTTTTCTCCCACGCTATCCAGGACCTACTATTGTGATCCTTTTCTAAGCAGTCGGCAGTGGTAGCTGGGCACCATCTGATCTCAGGGTCATGAAGGCTGGGATTCATGTGGTCCATTAGTCCTTTGGACTAATTTTTAACATGTATCTTTGACTTTCTTCTCTCTTCTTTGCTCTGAAAAGGGAGAGACCAATAGTTACACCTTAGATGGCTCCTCACAAGCTTTTAAGACCACAGTCACTATTCACCAAGGTAGTATGTAGAACGTGGTAATTGTGGACTATGTTGTGCAGATTGATTTTGATATTAGGGGTGTAATCTTGTAGTCCCCATTTTACAGATGAGGAATTGAGGGTGCAGAGTACTGGAGTATCTTGTTCAAGGCCACACATCTGGTGAAGGGGAGGAATCTGACTCCCAGTCTTGCTTTTCTCTCCCTTCCCCTGTCATAACTGCATTTTAGAAGACACAAATTCCAGCTGAGGATGTTGGAATCTGTAGTGGTTTGGAGTGGTAAACAGGTATTCGATAAGTGTTTACCCAGTGAATGGTTGAGTAGCCATGTGGCTACAGTGTGGGTGCAGCATGCTTGGGCAGAGCTGCAGAAGGTGCTGGAAGGACCAATCAGGAGAGCTGGAGGTCCGAGTGGATGTAGAAGAGGAGGAAGAGCTAAGTTTCAGGATGACCTGAAGGGTGTAGAGAAGGGAGCACTGTCAGGCTTGTGGTCAGACAGGAAGATGACTCATGGAAATACCAGTCACACACTAGACATTGGGCTTGAGGTGAAGAGGGTTTGGGGCACCTGCTGAGAAGTGATGGGGGCTAACATAAAGAATTGGTGGGAGGTAATGAGAACTGACATTCCCACATCTCCCCTGCCACAGGGACTACTTGTGATATGTGTCCCAAAGACAGAACAGGATGATCTCAGAGTTTCCAGGTTGTGGTGGGGTCCCCTGGGTTCACCAAAGAGTCCCCTGTGGCCATTTTGCCACTGCCCTTGCATCAACAGAGCTACTTCTACAGACTGCCTTCCTTGCTTTCAATCTCCCTTCCTTTACCTAGCACCTCATTTGAAATGCAGTGGTTCCAGCCCTTTGCAAACACACTTGAGAGCTAGAGGAACAGGTCTTGGGACATTGGCTGTTGCCTTATTTCTTGTGGCTCCTCAAATAGGTCAAACCTGAGTTTTGCTTATTTTGCCTCAGAAGAATGGGAGTGAGTTGGCTCTACTATCTCTCAGGGAGTGAGAGGGAAAGAGAAACAGGGATGGGGAACAGATGGAGGTGAAAATTGTGATGTTATGAAGAAACACTGTAAGACTTGAAATTGAGTTCTTTGGAGTTTTTGGCCATGGTGCATAATCTTATGTGAAGTGAAAGCCCCAGGGCAACCAAACCAAACATGTGTTGGGTGCAGGATACAGGCATTGTCAGGGGTACACAGTAGTGAGGAGAACCTACCCTTTGCCACTCTGAATCTGTATGACCATGGGTATAACCTCTGGCCCTCAGTTGCCTCATCTGTAAAATGGGGAGAGTGGAAGGACCTTCCTCAGAGACTTATGAGAGGATTCAGTGAGGAAGAGTGTAGATGGCCCTGGCAACAGTATAAGCGTTCTACGAAGACATAGATTTACCAAGTGACAGGGCCTCCTGTTTTTATCTCTGTGCTTCACTGTGCACCTTTTATTCTCAGAACATAAGAAATGATTAAGTCTCTGCTAGAAGACGAAGTATCCTAACAAAGATAAAACACGATTCCAGAACCCACTTTCCAGCCTGGCCTGTGCTCCACCTGCGGGAAAGCAGGTGTAGTGAGGTAGTGATGATTGCGCTGGGTTCCCTGAAGAGTCAGTTATGCCCTCAGGGACAGCCTAGGCTTTGGGCCAGACTCAGTGGCATAGTTCCTCATCACCTGCCTTTCCTGTCCACATGCCTCCACCCAGCACCTTTCTCTTAAGGGAGTTTCAGCAAGCCACAGAGAGGCAAATGCAAGTGTGATAGGAGTCTAATCTTGGTCTGATTCAGAAGGGCAACCTCAGACAAGCAATAAATCACCTGAGAAGAAAGCATTTCTTCTAGTGTTAGCAAGAGCTTCAAGTTCCAGCAGCACAGTCTGACGCAGCTCCAGCCTTGCCCTTCTGAACTCAGGCATTTGAGAGTCTCCTGGATGCACCTCTTCTCCACCTGAAGCCATCACCAGTCCTTACTTACCCTGGGCCTGGGCTGCCCTCTCCCCACCATGCTGTGACCCCTCTGTCCAGCACCCAGCAGCCCACCTTGCCCCACTGGCACCAGCACCCAACACCCCAGTCAAGTGCAATGACTCAAAACACCATGTCAAAAACACAAATGCTCTAGAGCCCTGTGGGCACAGGAACCATGAAATGAAGGCCCTGGTCTAACAGACATCAGCAAAACACATGATGCATGGTGGGCAACATTCTGTCTTCCAATCAAGGAGACAATAAGAGTGATGTTCACATGCCCTTCTTAGATGGCACAGTTGCTACCCAGCTTCCACCCAGGAGGGGCGGAGAAGCAGCTAAGTTATATAATGACTACCACCCCTTAACCATGATTGAACTGCCGGTAAACAGAAATAAGAAAGACCCAAGTTGAACATGCATATCCTTAAATTTCTCTGGGCTCATGACTTTCAGCTGATTTATTATGTATCACTCATACTTGACACTCATAACCAGATAAACTATGGGTGGGAAGCTAAGCCAGAGGTTGCAAACTGGTGACCCATGGGCCAAATCTAGCCCACAGACATTGTTCTTCTTTTTCTTTTTGTTTTGCTCTGCCCAGTGCTTTTAAAAATTGAGATAGTTGAGAACATTTAATATATTCATGGAGTTGTGCAACTATCACCCAATCAATTTTAGCACATTTTCATCACCCCTAAAAGAAATCCGGTAGGCTGGCTCATTTCACTTAGCTTAATGTCATCAAGGTACATGTTGTGTCATATATGTTTTACTTCACTTATTTTTATTGCCAAATAATATCCCATTGTATGGATATATGATGTTTATTTTTCAATTCCTCCATTGATGAACATTGAATTGTTTCTACCTTTTGTTGATTAACATTTGCTTACAAGTTTTCATGTGGGCATATGTTCTCATTTCTCTTGGGTATAAACCTAAGTGTGGAATTGCTGGATCATTGGGTAACTTTATATTTAACCCTTTGAGGAACTGTTTCCAAAATGGCTGCAACATTTTACATCCCATTAGCAGTGTTTGTGGCTGAGTAAATAGGCTCAAGTATGGCAGTGATGGTGAGGATGGTGCAGGAGTAGGCATTGTTTCGTTCTGTTATACACAGGGTCACTATGAGTTGTAGCTGACTTGATGACACCTAACAACAACAACAACAACAGCAATGCATGAGCATTCCAGTTTCTCCACATCCTTGCCAACACTTGTTGTCATCTGTCTTTTTGATTTATAGTCATCTTAGGTTTGAAGTGGTATCTCATTGTGGTTTTGATTGATGTTTCCCTAATGGCTAATGCAGCAGCTCTGGTAGTGTAGTGCCTAAGGCACTTGACTGCTAACCAGGAAGCTGGTGGTTCCCAGCCACTCCTCGGAAGGAAGGTTGAACAATCTATTTTCGTAGTGTTACTGCCTCAGAAACCCAAGGAGGGGTCGCTATGAGTCGGGTCCGACTCTACAGCAAATAACAACAGCAACAACAACAACGGCTAATGCAAAAAGCTGGATAATAAATAAGGAAGACCAAAGAAGAATTAATGCATTTGAATTATGATTCTGGTGAAGAATATTGAATATACCATGGACTTCTAAAATAATGAACAAATCTGTCTTGGAAGAAGTACAGCCAGAATACTCCTTAAAAGTGACATGTTATTAGGAGGGATCAGTCCCTGTGAAAGGACATTATGCTTGGTAAAGTAGAAGGTCAGCAAAAAGGAGGAAGACCCCAGTTTTACTTGAGTTATTGAGTTGGAAGTCTTCTTTATATATTCTAGATACAAGTCCTTTATCAGAGATTTGATTTGCAAATATTTTCTTCTGTTCTGTGGGTTATCTTTTCACTTTCTTAATGGTGCCCGTTGAGGTGCAAAAGTTTTTAATTTTGATGAAGTCCAGTTTATCTTCTTTCTCTTTTGTTCTTTAAAAAACCATTGCTTAATCCAAAAATCATGAAGATTTGTATCTATATTTTCATCTAAAAAGGAGCCCTGGTGTTGGAGTGGTTAAGTGCTTGGCTGCTAACCAACAGGTCAGCAATTCAAACCTACCAGCCACTCCTCAGAAGACAAGACCTGGATACCTGCTCCTGTAAAGGTTATAGGCTAGGAAACCCTATGAAGCAATTCTGTTCTATTCCATAGGGCTGCTATGCATTGGAATCGACTTGACAGCTTTTTTTTTTTTTTCTTCTAAGAATTTTATAGTTTTAATGTTTACATTTAGATCTTTGTTCCATTTTGAATTAGTTTTTGTACACAGTATAAGGTAGGGTATTGAACTTTGTTCTTTCACCTGGGGATATTTTCCTAGTTTTACTCATGTGCTGTGTCCATCTTGCTTTTAATTTTTTTTTTTTTTACTTGTGTATCTGAGAGATTATTCTTTGTCAGTATATAAAAGCTGTTTTATTTGTTTATATGGCAGCTTAGTATTCATTATATGAATATATGATTATTTATTTGTATCAGTCTGCTAGTAATGGACATATAGGTATCATTTCACACATGTGGAAACATACCTATAGGATATATTTCTAGAAAGAGAATTGCAGATTGTTTTGGTCCTCTACTGCTGCTCTAACAGAAATACCACAGATGGATGGTTTGAACAAACAGGGATTTATTCTCTTACAATTTAGGAGGCTAGAAGTCTTGAGTTCAAACTGCTAGCTCTAGGGGCTGGGTAAAAGCCTCTTGACCTCGGGCTTCAGCTCTGCCTCTTGCTCTCTGCCTAGTGGAACTGGAGGCATGTCTTAACTCAGGCAGCTTCTGGCTGCTGAGGCTGACAAATCCAAGGTCAACAAGTAAAATGGCATAATCCCAAGATTAGCAGACAACATGGTGGTCCACTGGTTCAAGTCCAGGAACAATCCCAAGATCGGCAGACAATGGGGCAGGCTGCTGAATGAAGACTCAGCTACTTGCAGGGTCCAAGCATGCCAAAAAGCTCCAGAGACCTTTCTCAACGTTTCTTCTTATATACTGGAAGCAGATCACATCCCCTAAGGCAGCTACTCAGCTGCTCCAGTAGACTCACTGTGGAGCTGATTACTAGTCTCATCATGGAGAATAACTATATCCAGCTGCCCAGCCACTCAAAACCAGACCTAGCCAAGTTGACACACAACTTGACCACTACACAGATCAAGGCCTATACTTTTGTAACTTACGGATATTGCCAAACTACTGTCTATATATAGATTGTAAAAATTTATGTTTCTATAAGCAATTAATGAGAGAGCCTGTTTCCCCACATTTTTGCCAATAGGATGTTTTCAGATTTTTGATTTTCAGTAATTTTACAGGTGAAAAAGAGAATCTCTGTGAAGGTTAAATCTGTGTTTCTCTTACTGAGTTTGAGACTGGGCATTTTTTATGGTTAAAAGTCATTTATAGCTTGTGTGTGTATATACTGCTTATTTTATATCATTTACCCATTTTTCAATTAGATTGTTGGTCTTTTAAAAAATCATTTATTTATTTACTTTTTTGGTGATAGATTGTTCTTTTTATTGATTTGTAGGAACTCTTAACATATGAAAGAGGCTAGTCCTTTATCTGTAATATGAGTTAAAATATTTTTCCTAGTTTATCATTTGTCTTTTCACTTTTAATTTTTTTTTTGTGTATTTGAATCTATCATCCTTTTTTTAAAAGGCTTTGAACTTTCCCCATATTTTCTTCTAGTACTTTTATAGTATTATTTTCTATATTTCAGTCATTGTTTCATCTATTCATTCTGGTGTAAAGTGTGAGATATGGATGGCTGCCAACACAATGTATTGAATGGGTTACCTTTTTCCTCACTCATTTGAAATGCCATCTTTATTCTATACTAGGTTCCAGTTGTATTTGGATTTATTTCTGGACTTTCTATTTTGCTACAGTATCAGATTGTTAATGGCAGCACCACTGTGTTCAGTTACTGTGGTTTGAAGCATGTGCTACTATCTGGTCAGGCCACTTTCTCTTCCTCATCCTTTTCAGAATTTTTTTGTCTATTCTCTATGCTTTTTTTTTTTTCTATTCACTTTAGAATCAGCTTGTCTAGATCACCAACAAAAATCTGTCAGCATTTTACTGGATTTTATTAAACTTGTAGATTAATTTAGAAGGCTTTACAGCTTTATGAAGTCAAAACTTCCCAGTTGCAAAAGCATATGATTTGATTTCCTTTTGTTTCACAAACTTCTTTTGGTCATGGCAGGCAGTGGCTGGCAACCAAAAGAACTTGCATTTGCTCTTCTAGCTGCCTGAGCCATACCTGTGGAGAGCCCACTTAGTGTGTGGGGACACCCACATGTCTGAGCTGAGTTTCCTGACCTCTTGTTGGAGTGCTGAAAGCATGAGTTTTGGAGTGTGATTGACTTGGATTGGAGTTAACGCTCACTGGGACAAGTATCTTAGCACTTCCTGGCCTTAGTTTCTTTAACTCAATAATGGATAAACTCCCTGTGTCACTGGTTGGAAGCTGCAATGAGATAATAAGTAAAATGCCTGGTACTAAGTGGTTGCCCATCATGGTAGCTGCTGTTACCATCATGCTCAGTGAAGGTCACACATGCTGCCAGGGTCTCACGAAGACCTGCACAACAGTGATGATGGTGGACGGAGATTATGGAGATATAGAAGTCAGAAGAAGGGTGTTATGGATTGAATTGCTTCTCCTAAAAGATATACTGAAATCCTCATCCCTGTACCTGTGAATGTTACCTTATTTGGAAATAGCATCTTTGAAGATGTTATCAGTTAGGTTAACATAAGGTCATACTGGAATAAGATGGTTCCTAATCCTTTATGAAGGAACTCTGGTGGCACAGTGCCAAAGGCATTTGACTGCTAATCAGAAAGTTTGCAGTTCGAACCCACCAGCTGCTCTGTGGGAGGAAGATGAGGCAATGTACTTCCATAAAGATTTTTCTCCTTGGAAACCCAGTGGAGGCTGCTGTGAGTTGGAATTGACTTGATAGCAGTAGGTTTGGTTTTGGTTTCACCCTGTATGTGTGGTGTCCTTATAAAAGAGGAAGGAGAAGAGACACAGAGACACAGAACAGAAGAAGGATACCATGTTATTCTACAGCAGCAAGCCAAGGAACACCTAGAGCTACAGAAGTTGAGAGAGAGGCATGGAACAGATTCTCCCTCAAAACCTCAGAAGGAATCAACAGGCCAGCACCCTGAATAAGATTTCCCATCTGTAGAACTGTGAGACAGTACATTTCTGTTGTTTAAAACCACCCACTTTGTGGTGCTTTGCTATCACAGCCATAGGCACCTAGTGCAAAGGGGAAAACCTGGCCTGGTTGAGGTATCTGAAGAAGGTCTTGTTAGGAGAAACAGGAGAGCTTGTGCCCTACAGAATAAGGGAGGAAGACACCTTGAGGCCCTTTCACCAGAACCCCAACTACATTGGCAAGAAGTAGCAATGGATGACTATGTTAGGGTCAGAGTGAGTGACTTGCCCAGAGGCACATAGACCAGGGAATGGAAGAACTGAGGCTCAGACTTCAGTGTCTGGACTCCCTGTTTATAGTTCTGATTGCCACACCTTAAAACTGAACTTTTGATAACAAACTAGCTGTTAAGGTTTGTTTTCCTTTGGAAGGAGGCCAAGGAAGTGAAGAGTCTGTCCAAGTTGTTCTGCTGAGCTCTGATCCTCTGCTTACTCAGCTGCCTTGTTTGTAAAGGCAGTGCCTCCAGTGCTCACTGGGAAACCTGTTTCTGACCATCTGTTGAAAGGTCCTTTGAATAAACAAACCCTCTGGCTCCAGGATCACATTTCAGAGTAAAAGCATTTTCAACTCCTTCTTTGTTTTGTTAAAAACATGTGTTTTGGTTAAAAGGAAAAGGTGCTTTGTCTCTTTAAAAAAAAAAATATTGTGGGAAGTATATAGATAACAAAACATTTTCCATTTCAACATTTTTTACATGCACAGTTCAGTGACATTAATTACATTCATCAGGTTGTGCAGTTATCACCACTATCCATTTCCAAATTTTTCTCTTGCCCTTAAAGGAAGCTCAGTGCCCCCCCCACCCCATGACTCCCTCTTTCTCTCTCTTCAGACTTCTTTGACCTTACTTATTCCTGTGGAGCATAACGTGGAAGTTAATCATTTGCCATCTGTATTAATAGTTTCCAGGGGCTGGGCTGCCATAACAAAGTGCCACAATCTGGATGACTTAGAACAACGGAAATTTATTCTCTCTCAGGTCTGGAGGCTGGAAGTCTTAAGTTCAAGGTGTTGGCAGGGCCATCCTCCTTCTGAAACTCTAGGGAAGAATCTCTTCCATGCCTCATTCTTAGCTTCTGGTGGTTGCCAGCTGTCTTTGGTCTACAGCTCTATCACTCCATTGTCTGCCTTCATCTTCACATGGTTGTCTTCCCCTTCTCTGTGTTTGTGTCACTTCTCTTCTTAAGGACACCAATCATACTGAATGGCATTTGACTGCTAACCAGAAGGTAGATGGTTCAAACCCGCCAGTGGCTCCGTGGAAGGAAGACTGGGTAATCTACTTCCATAAATATTTACTGCCTCAGAAACCCAACACAATGAACGCACTGCCGTCGGGTCGGATCTGACTCATAGCGACCTCTCCTTGGGTTTCTGAGGCAATATCACTACGGAGGTGGATTGCTCAACCTTCCTGGCTGTTGGGTTTGAAATGCCAGGCTTCTGGTTAGCAGTCAAGGGGCACTATGCCACCAGAGCTTTGATGGCAGTGAGTTTTTTTTTTTTTTTTAACTTCAGTATGACCTCATCTTGATCTAACTGATAATATCTT
>NW_006921606.1:19912219-19916956 GCF_000298275.1 Orycteropus afer afer
TTTTTTTTTTTAACTTCAGTATGACCTCATCTTGACTTGATTATAGCTGCATAGACCTTATTTCCAAATAACATCATATTCACATATCTTTCGGGAGGACACTGGTCAACCTACAACACCATACTTTCCTTAGAGCCAACTGGGTTAATATGACCTTGCTCCAAAAAAGAAAAAAGTGCAGCAAGGGGGCCATGCTGATGAGACTAGGATGGCAATATCTTTTCTTTCTCTGTTTCTTGAATCTCCTTCAGGGAGAAGCATTGAGATGGAAGTTTTCCTATGCTGTTCTCTTACATAAGGAGCTCTGGTGGCATAGTGAATAAGGCATTTGGCTGCTGACCAGAAGGTCGGCAGTTCAAATCCACCAGCTGCTCCATGGATCTACTTCCACCTCCACAAAGACAGCCTTGGAAACCCAATAGGGGTCAATATGAATCAGAATAGACTTGATGGCAGGTTGCCTCCACCCCCAACCTCTTCTGTATATTGTTGTGTGGTTTTAGTTGACTCATAGCAACTCTAGGCAGTGATCATTATGGGATAGATTTCTTAGGCAGTAATCATTATGGGAGCAGATCACCAGGCCTCAGATGCTCTAAGTGGGTTCCAACCACCAATCTTTCAGTTGTCAGCTGAGCACTTAACTGTATACAGCTGAGGAAACAAGCTTTGTAAGTAGAAACACTAGGTTGTGAACCCAAGACTGACTCTCAGTAAACTTGAGCGTTTTCTAGGTGTTTCATGCTCAAACTGTATGTGTCTATGGGTGAGATGGGGTCTCTGTCTGCAGGCTGACTCCCCATCCACCTGGAGAGACTCACATGACTCTGGATTCTTTCTAGTGTGGCCTTGGCATTTTCCTCAAGCTGAGTGTGCTTGTAAGTAATCCAGAGAGGTGGAGCTACCAGGACATTTGTCTTCTTAGAAAACCTGTTCATAGGTGGCCTTAAGCAATGGTTATCATGATCTTGTCACTGAGGCACTTTATATATGTTGTTCTCTGTTTCTAGAGAGGGAGGAGCCCTAGGATTTATAAGGATTTGAGGAAATGGACAAATATACATACCTGTGGAGAGTTTACTATTAAAATGTGGAAAAATCAAAGTGGTGGTGTTATGGCACTGATTTCACTTTGTGCTTTGCCTTTGTTCCTCTGAGACATTGGCAGTTAAGATTCTTTCTTTTTTTTTTTAATTTATTTATGTTGCCATTGAGAATATGCACAGCAAAACATACCAATTCAAAAATGTCTACATGTGAGCCTGATGGAACCACTGAGATTGTTGCCCCTAGCTTCCCTTCAGGTCTGGAATAGAACCCACTCCTGTGGCTTCCAGGCAAACAAAAGACAGGCATATGAGCTGAACATTTACATCACATAGATAAACTCCTTGGAGAGATTAATCATAGGAGAACAGAAAGACTGTGTATGCACAGGGAACAGCTTGGGGAGCAGGAGTGCATGGGAGGGAAGGACACAGGGAAGAAGTAACTATGGGGAGGAAGTGGGAGGGGAGCTGTTGCATTGTGGGAAATTGCAGTCAATGTCATGAGACAAAGTGTATGTGATCTGCTGTATGGAAAGTGAATTTGCCCTGTAAACTTCCACCTAAATCACAATAAAAATTTAAAAAAAAATTTCTACATGTACAATTCTGTAGTATTGATTACATTCTTCAGGCTGTACATCCATTCTCACTCCTTTTTTCTGAGTTGTTCCTCCCCAATAACATAGCTTACCACCCCTTAAGGAGCTCTGTTAGCATAGTGCCTAAGGCTTGATTGCTAACCAGAAGGCTGGCGGTTCAAATCCAGCAGCCACTCCTCGGAAAGAAGAGGGGGCAATCTACTTCCATAGTGATACTGCCTCGGAAACCCAAGGAGGGGTCGCTATGAGTTGGGTCCAACTCGATGGCACATAACAACAACAACAACATTGTTTGGTTTTAAGAAGACTTCAGGGGACATTTTTGGTTTAAGGTTTTAAGATGATCTCAGGGCAGTAGTTTTTCAGGGGTTCATCTAGCCTCCATGGCTCCAGAAAGTCTGGCGTTCATGAAATTTAAAATTCTGTTCTGGCAGTTAAGATTCTTTGGTGTGGGTAGTGCAAATGGTTAAGTGCTTGACTACTAGCTGAAATGTTTGCGGTTCGAACCTACCCAGAGGTGCCTTGGAAAAGAGGCCTAGTGATCTGCTTCTGAGATTTACTCTACAATACATGGTTGGTGGTGGGTTTGCCATGAGTTGGAATCAACTCCACAACTAACAATAACCACATAGTTAGCAGAGGAGGGCTGGTTTCATAGTAGATTTGGAACTTGATCTCTCTCCAGTCTGCTTTCTACCATGTTGACTTTATTTTCTGTTTGTATAAGGAATCCTTGGGTTGTGCAAATGGTTAATGCTCTCAGCTGCTAACTGAAGGGTCGGAGGTTCGAGTCTACCTAGAGGTGCCTCAGAAGAAAGGCCTGGTGATATACTTGTGAAAACTTAGTCATCGAAAGCCTTGTGGAGATAGGCATTCAATTTGAACAAGAGTGGGAGGGCGAGTGGGACAACTCCCACAAATATATATAGGTGTGACAGAGGCTATCTCTACTTATGTATTTATATATGCTGCAAGTATATCCATGAATGTAGTAGAGCATACAGGGGGAAAAGTTATGAAAACTTCTTAGTTATAATCAAACACCTTGAGAGAATGAGTTGCTGGTTTTGAAGGCTCAGGACCATAGTCTTGAGTACACTAAGGTCAATTTGCATAACATAGACCACAAAGACAATGTTCTACATCCTACTTTGATGGGTGGCAACTGGGGTCTTAAAAGCTTGTGAGTGGCCATGTAAGGTGCAACTATTGATTTCTTTCCATCCGGAGCAAAGAAGAATGAAGAAAATGAAAGACACAAGGAAACAATTAGTCCAAAGGACTAATGAACCACATGAAACCCAGTCTACATGACCCTGAAAAACTAGACCGTGCCCAGCTACCACTGCTGATTGCTCCAAAAGGAATCATGATAGGAGGTCCCAGATAGAGTGGAGGTAAATGTGGAACAAAATGCAGAATCATAAAAAGGACCAGGCTTGCTGGTTTGATGAATACTGGTAGAACCCCCGAGATGATGGACCTTAAATACCCTTCAACTGAACTTACCCTTACAGTTGGAACTCAGTTGTCGGCCAGACAGTAGGCCTATAAAGTGACCAGGAGGGTATGCACTTATTAGAACATTCAAGCATATGAGATCAAGAGGACAGCATTTACCCATAAATAGAGCTAGGAAGGCAGGAGTGGATGGGAAGGAAGAACAAAAGGGGGAGGGGTGGGCATAGGGATTAAGTGGGAAGAATGCTGTTATAGTATGGGGATTGCAGTAAATGTCACAAAACAGAATGTGTAAGGATAGTTAAATGGAAAACCAAGTTGCTTTGTGAACTTTTATCCAAATCATAATCAAATAAGTAAATAAAACCCTATAGGACACAGTTATGCACGTGGGATTGCCATGAGTTGGAGTCATCTCAATGACAACTGGTGTTTTAAGAAGTCAAGATGGATTACATCATCTGAATTTTAAGGCTAGTGGGTGGGGCATCTACCTGCCCCTGTTCCAGCCTTCCTAGCAACAGGCTTATTAGTTCTGATTAATCATGTATGTGCTTCACACAACCCCCATCATTGTGACCGATCTAAGGCTTAAGTCACATTTGCAGTCCTAGAGCTGGGTGTACAATCAGGCCTCCTTAATCACAGGGATCATGTGGGAGGGGAATTCACAGAAAAAAGGGAGAAAATGGATACTGACTGGCCTCAACCCAACACATGTCCTAAGTGATGCACAATTTAAGAAGTGTTTCTTAAAATGTGCCCATATCCATTTGAATTAGGAATGTGTGAGAGCTGTATTAAGTGACAAATTCCACAAAGTCCAAAGAGGGCAAAGAATTCCTTGGTATTGAAGTCAAGTAGTGGCAGATTCTAGTGGGGGTATGGAGTAGGGCTTGCAGGTATCCCATGGTCCCCACGGCTCTGGGCCTTGTCTCTTGGTAAGCATAATATAGTTCAGAGTGCCCTGCTAGGGAGTTTAGTGCTGGGGCAGCCCTTGACTCTTTTCTTAGGCTGGGTTCTCTAGAGACCTGGGGCAGCCCTCCTTGACTCTTGTCTTAGGCTGGGTTCTCTAGAGAAGCAAAACCAGTTAAGCTCATATATGTCTTAGGCTGGGTTCTCTAGAGAAGTAAAACCAGTTAAGCTCATATATGTATATGTATATGTATATGTATATGTATATATATAGGATTCAAACCCACCACCTGCTCCTTGGAAGGAAGATTAGGCAATCTACTTCCGTAGTGATGTTATTGTTGTTGTTGTTAGGTGCTATCAAGTCATCTCCGACTCATAGTGACCCTATGCACAGCAGAACAAAACACCGCCCAGTCCTGTGCTAAATCCATGATCCCTAATATACCTGAACCCAACACAGCAGCCACTGTGTCAATCCATCTCTTTGAGAGCCTTCCCCTCCTTTGTTGACCCTCCAAGAATGACATCCTTCTCCAGGGAATGGTCCTTTCTTACAACATGTCCAAAGTAAGTGAGACATGTCTGGCCATTTTTGCTTGCAAGGAGCATTCCAGCTGCACATCCTCCAGGACAGATTTGTTAGTTCTTTTAGCAGTCCATAGTGATAACACCTCAGAAACCCCAGGAGGGGTCATGATGAATCTGACACG
>NW_006921606.1:19917056-19927863 GCF_000298275.1 Orycteropus afer afer
ATACATCTTGAGAGAGAAATTTATCTTAGGAAAATGGCTCACACAGTTATAGAGGCTGTCAAGTCCCATGTTCCTAGATCAAATGTCAAGGTGGAGACTTTTCCTGACTCACACAGCTGCAGGGTCTGATGAGTTCAAGACTGGCAGGCAGTGTAACAGGCTGCTGACTTTGATGGAAAACAAATCCAAGATCAGCAGGCTCAGAGGACAGTTGTAGGCAGCACGACAGGACCCAGAGCCACAGAACGTTCCCAAATTTTCCCAGGATGTCCATTTATATGTTGGAAGCAGGTCACACCCCTAAGAAAACTTGTTCAACTGATTGGCTGCTCAAAGCGTATTCATCAGTTCTCATCATGGGAACAACCACATCACAAGTGCTTAAACCACTCAAAACCATGGTCCAGCCAAGTTGACACACAACTCCAGCTATCACAGCCTTCTTGAGTAAATCCCAGAGGATATGCACTGACTATACCTTTCGATTTTGGGTTTCTAAGTTGACACCCAAGGCTATGCTCTTAAGCCCCATCCCCTCCTGCATTTGTGTCACATTTAAAACAGTGAGTGGCTGTGTAGCACTGCTGCTATCCACGGTTTGAAGGAGGCGTGGTAGCAGACCATGGGGAGCAAGCCTGCTAGTCTGCCTAGGTTCAGACCCCTACTCTGCCACTTATTAGCTGTGTGGCTGTAGCAGAGTAACCTCTTTGAGCCTCAGCTTCCTCAGCCATAAGAAAGGGATAGTACCAGCATGTGCCTTAAAAAAAACAAAAACAGAAAGTAGTTGCTGTTGAGTTGACTCCATGTCATGGTACCCCATGTTTGCCACAGCAGAACTGTGTCTCATAGGCTTCTCAGCAGCTGATTTTTCAGAAATAGATTGCCCAGTCTTCTTTCCGAGGAGTGGCTGGTGGGTTTGAATCTCCAGCCTTTTGGTTAGCAGCGGAGCACAGGGACTTCATGTGTTTTTTAGGGTTATTTATAAGTTTAAATAACCACAGGAGCTCTGGTGGTACAGTGATTAAGCACTCAGCTGCTAACTGAAAGGTTCGAACCCACCAGCTACTCTGCGGGAAAAAGATGTAGCAGTTTGCTTCTGTAAAGATTACAGCCTTGAGAACCCTATGAAACAGTTTTATTCTGTCCTATAGGGTCACTATGAGTCAGAATTGCCTTGACAGCAATGAGTTTTTGGTGTGAGTTTATGTGACATCATGCATACAAATTGCTTAGTTGGCCCCTAGGATGATCTCAACTATTATGGCCCATTTTTCATGTAAAAAGACATGATATAGTATCATTTAGAGAAGAGCTAGCAGAGACTCAGGGAGGATGTTTAGGCTTCGAGCATTGTCTGATTTTCCATTATCTCCTGCTCTCTTGTCTCTCCAAGGCAGGGAGGCATGTTTCTCTGATCCTAGCAGAGTCAGGCTCAGGGATCTGAAGGTCTGCAGGAAGCGCTGACTGACTCTGCTCATATATCCCTTGCTTCTGAGCAGCACACAGCTAGTGCAGGAAACTAGGCCTATTAATTTGAGAAAAATTAATTTGAGCAAAGAGCTCCCCACCCTGCCCCACTCGACTGCTTTATGCAAAGCTCTTGTTAATACATCTGAATTTTCCATCCTGTCCCAGGCATCTCCTCCAGGGTGCCTCTACTAAAAACGTGCCTGAGTGTCTTTAAACTTCTCACACATCTCAGTTTTCCCTTATTAACACACCCAACAATGAAGCAGCATAAATTGGTTTTCTTTTGTGAAGGGAATTGTGTCTTGGAGAGTTGATTGCTTGAAATGTAATTTCTTCAGCTCATAACATCAAAACTGGCATTGGAAGTGTGCACGAGGGCCCTGGCTAATAGCCTTTGGTGTGATCACAGAGTGTCCAATTATTTTTTGAGGTCATGTGTTTGGAAAGGCCGGCCAACCTCTAGGGACACTGAAGCATTGTAGGCTACAGCAGTCCAGCAGCTGGTGTTTATTTCCAGCTTCTCCCATGGATAAGTGTTTAAGGTCTCATCTGTCAGTTTGGTGCACTGTGGTGACTTGCATGTTGCTGTGATGCTGGTATTTTAAATACCAGTGGGGTGACCATAGTGGACAGGTTTTAGCCGAGCTTATAGACTAAAACGGTCTAGGAAGAAAGGCTTGGAGATCCACTTCCAAGAGTCAGCCATGAAAGCCTTATGGATTACAACAGCACAGTATCTGATACCGTTAGTTCTGGAAGATGAGCCCCGAGGGTGGAAAGCACTACCCAGTAGCCACAACAATGGACTCTAGCATGCCAGTGATCATGAAGATGGCACAGGACCAGGCAATGCTTTGTTGTTACATATTAGGTCACCATGAGTCAGAGCTGACTTGATGGCAATTAACAATAACAACAACATTAGTCTAGTCAGTTAATTTTCAGATCACAAGAGTCTATAGACAATTAAGAAGAAGGAAGGTGATTTCATAGGTCTCATGGGGATCCACTCCCATGAAGCTGAGCTGAAGCCAGCACCACTAGAACCTTCCCCCAGAGTCAATACTCATTTTCTGCCTCAGGGCCAGTGACTGACTGAGACTTCATGTTAAAACCGTACAAGGAGGTTTACAGATCAGATTTCTCATTTTCTCGGTGAAGAATACTGAAAATACCATGGACTGTCAGAAGAATGAACAAATCTGTGTTGGAAGAAGCATAGCCGGAATGCTCCTTAGAAGCTAGAAGGGCCAGACTTTGTCTCTTGTACTTTGGTGATGTTGTCAGAAGGGTCCAATCTCTGGAGAATATCATGCTTGGTTAAAGTAGAGGGTCAGCAAAAAAGGGGGAGACTCTCAATGAGGTGGATTGACACAATGGCTACAAAGATGAACCCAAGGATAGCAATGATTGTGAGGATGGGGCAGGACTGGACAGTGTTTTGTTCTGTCATACATAGGATCACTATGAGTCGGAACTGACTTGATGGTACCTAAGAGCAACAACAGGCTTTATGATACCCAAGAAAGAGTTAGAAACATGACTGACTCCTTGATCTGAAGTTATCTGGGCATCAGACTGTTGGCATATACAGAGGGGGTTCCTCAGGCCCTCTGGCTCACAGGACAACTCTTTTGTGCTTATTCAGATAGTCCTGGTTTGGGCATCCCAGGCACAGAGCATGGGGAGCAGTGGAGGCAACCCTGCTCCTTTGCAAAGCCAACAAACTTCCTCTTTGAATAGCTGTGAATCATCCGGTGGAGAGGTGGGGTTGTTTTCCCAAGAAAGGTCTGGGTCTGTACGTTTCAGGGGTTTGACCCTAGTAACCAGGGTGCTAGGATGGGTGTGTTTTTGTGGCTTTGTCGTGGATTGCTTGCATTTGACTATTAGCCTAAAGGTTAGCATTTGGAACTCACCCCAAGGCATGGTGGAAGAAAGGCTTGGTGATCTGCTTCTATAAAATTTACAGCCAAGAGAACCTTAGGGAGGAGTTCTACTCTGTAACACATGGGGCTGCCTTGAGTCAGTATCAACTCAGTGGCAACAATTTAGGGTTGTGTTTGTTTGTTGTTATACTAAGCGTGATGCCTAACTTTCATGGAGCTCCTGCTGTGTATAGGCTTGTTAAGTGTATCCTCTCATTTAATCTTCCCTTGCCCATGAAAGACGAATACTAGTATTATCCCATTTTATTTATTTATTTATTTAAAAAGAGAAACATAACATGTTTCTTGAGGAGTACACTGTACACTACAGAATAACACAGGGCTTGTGACAGTGATTAAATGTTTTGTGGCTGCATAGAGAGATGCTGAGGCTTGAATGCACAAAGGTATTGATTACATGGTGAATCCCACCAGTTTGTTTCCTGCAGTTGCTTGCAACACAGGGAGAGATGAAGATAACATAAAAACTTGCAGGCTATATTGCATGCAAAATGGGGCAGGTGATGAGCTAAATGAATAATGAGTCTTCCTCTTCCCATTCATAAATGTGAGAGTCAGTTCATCTATTTCAAACCTGAACCCCATGCCATCATGTTAATTCCGACTCACAGCAACCCAATAGGACAGAGCAGAACTTTCCCATAGGGTTTCCAAGGTTGTAAATCTTTATGGAAGCAGACTGCTTCATCTTTCTCCCATGGAACGGCTGGCACGTTCAAACCCTTGACCTTTTGGTATAGTGCTTGATTATTAAAAATGCCAATGAAGGGCCAGGATTTGCAGTTTAACATTCAGACTAGCCATTTTATTTGGTTTTCACTTAGAATCTCATTCTGCAACGGTACCCACTAGCATTTTTCCCATTAGCAGCATTCAAGTGTATAAAATAGAGGTCCCTTAAGTAGATCAGAGAAAAATATGAAAAGTATTACACAATTTGAAATAATTTGTGGTATTTATGATTTCAAAGCTTCTAAGTAAATGAATGTCATAGAGGCTATATTAAATTTCATTTACTTTCCTGAACATTATCATTACATTTTCTGTGTTGCTTAGCATCGAGTTTTAATTTTAAATTTGTTGTTGTTATCATTAGCTTCCTTCATGTCAGCCCCTGACACATGGCAACCCCGTTTACAATAGAAC
The DNA here is from genome assembly GCF_000298275.1 of Orycteropus afer afer. Lineage (NCBI taxonomy): Eukaryota > Metazoa > Chordata > Mammalia > Tubulidentata > Orycteropodidae > Orycteropus > Orycteropus afer. The sequence goes on from NW_006921606.1 coordinate 19,921,619, forward strand.
AAAACTATACCCAGTCACACACCATCCCCCTGATAGGCTGCAAATTGGACTGTTGTAATCTATAGGGTTTTTATTTTTAAAAGTGGATCACCAGGCCTTTCTTTCTAGCCTGTCTTAGTCTGGAAGTTCCACTGAAAACTGTTCAATATCATAACAATATGCAAGTCTCTGACATCAGGATTGGGGGAAGGCTCATTAACAACCTTAGATATGCAGGTGACACAACTTTGCTTGCTGAAAGTGGGGAGTGCTTACTGATGAAGATTACAGGCTAGAGTCTGCAGTAAGGATTACACCTCAATGTAAAGAAAACAAAAATCCTCATAACTGGACCAATAAACAGCATCATGATAAATGGAGAAAAGGTTGAAGTCATCAAAGACTTCATATTACTTGGTTCTACAATCAGTGCCATTGGAAGCAGCAGTCAGGACATCAAAAGACATAATGCATTAGGCAAATCTGTTGCAAAAGACCTCTTCCAAGTGCTGAAGGGCAAAGATATTTCCTTGAAGACTAAGATGCACTTTACCCAAGGCATGGTAATTTCAGTTGCTTCATATACATGTGAAAGCTGGACTATGAATAAGGAAGACCAAAGAAGAGTTGATGCTTTTGAGTTGTGATGTTGGTGAAGAATGCTGAAAGGACTGTGGACTGCTAAAAGAACTAACAAATCTGTTCTGGAAGAAGTGCAGCCAAGATGCTCCTTGGAAGCGAGAACAGCCAGACTTCGTCTCACCTACTTTGGTCGTGTTGTCAGAGGAACCATTCTCTGGAGAAGGATGTTATGCTTGGTAAAGTGGAGGGTCAACGAAAGAGGGGAAGGCCCTCAACAAGATGGAGTGACACAGTGGCTGCAGCGATGGGCTCAGGTATAGTAATGATTGTGAGGCTGGCACAGGACCAGGCAGTGCATTTCATTCTGTTGTACATACAGTTGCTGTGAGTTGGAGATGACTCGATGGAACCCAACAACAACAACAACATGCAAGTCTCCACTGGCAGACAGTAGTGACTGTGCATGAAGTGCATTGGCTGGAATTGAATCCAAGTTTATTTCATGGAAGATGAGAATCCTACCACTCAACCACCAATGCCTCATCATCATTATTATTTTTCCAAAATTTTATTTATTTTGTCATTTACCTACTTTTATTTATCTGGAAACTGAGGCATAGGGAGATTAATGTACTAGTCCAGGATCACATAGGTGAAGTGGACCAGGCTCTGGCTCAAATCCAACTAGGCAGGCCAACAGAGCAGCAGTCTCAACACCAGGCTATGCTGCCCGTGCTGGGGAGCCATGCCCCTAACACTACAGGGCCGGGGCAAGAGTGGGAGGGCAAGGTGAGTTGTGCAAGCAGGGCTCAAAACTGACCCCATTTAGCATTTTGATATTTCGTTCATCATAGATTTTTTTTTTTGCATTAATTTTAACTTTTAAAAATATTGCCAAACCTCAGACCCATTGCTGTTGAGCTGAATTCCAACTCATAACAACTTTATAGGACAGAGCAGAGCTGCCCCATAGGGTTTCCAAGGCTGTAAATCTTTAGAGAAGCAGACTGCCATATTTTTCTCCTGTGGAAGGCTGGTAGTTTCAGACTGGGGACCTTTAGATTAGCAGCCACATGCTTAACCATTACACCACCAGGGCTCCACAAACACTGCATTTAGATATTATTTGATTACTGAGTTTCTTTGTTCCAGGGAAGGTATAATCATCTCTGTTTTATGGGTGAGGACCACAAAGGCTTAGTGTAGTCAGGAGCTTGCCTGTGGTCCCATGGCTGGTATTAACCATGTCTCCTGTGAGAAGGCTTGGTGGCTGGGGGAAGTCAGGAGGAAGGAAACCTAACTCCGCAGTGACCTGTGCTGTGCCCTCCCTGGTGAGGGCTTGTACTGGCCCCTTCTCTTCAAGCTGTGTCTCATGACAGATCTTCTCTTCCAGGTCAGGAAAGAGGTTAAAGAAAACCCGAAAGTATGACATCATCACTACTCCAGCTGAGAGGGTGGAAATGGCCCCGCTGAATGAAGAGGACGATGAAGATGAGGACTCCACAGTATTTGACATCAAATACAGGTATGGGATGGATGGGCTTTCAGGTGGGAGGCTGATGGGACTGCTCACCTTTGCAAACTCCACCAGGCCAGGCGTAGTTTCCTTGTGTTCTGGTTCTTTGGTTAAATGCTTGGGCTTGGGAGGTTCTGCATATGGAACTGATCAGTTCTGATCCCTTCCTGGAAATGCATCACACTTGAAAAGCCAGCAGAGGGGTGCTTATTCCCAACTATTCTGCAACCTGACAACATTGAGAAGTCAGATTTAAGGGAGAAAAAGCAGGACTAGATTTCAGATAATAAGCCTGTTATGCATTGACTGTGGGAATCAAGTGAAGCAAGTGGCCACATGCCTGTCACATACTGTGCACAGAAACGGAACTTACAGGCTTGCTTAAGTTGACAGCTGAGGGCATATGGGGGATTTCTGCTTGGTGTGAAAATTACCAGTGGGCTCTGAAGACAGGTGTGTTTCCTAAAAATAGGCTGTAGTAAAGTCAGAGCGATTTTGTGACTTTAGGAGTATAGTGTGTGTTTTCAGATCCTTTTGGGATATACTTTGAATATGTTTGATTCTATAGTGTAAGAACTGGGGTGAATGTAATTTAGAGAGAAGGGAAGGTCCCAGTTGGTAGTAGCAACACATCAAGCCAGTGGCCGTTGAGTTGATTCTGACTCATGGCAAGCCTGTGTGTTAGAGTAGAACTCTCCATAGAGTTTTCTTGGCTGTAATCTTCATAGTAGCAGATCACCAAGCGCTGCTGGGTGGGTTTGAACTGTAGCGTAGTGCCTAAGGCACTTGACTGCTAACAAGAAGGCTGGCGGTTCAACCAACCAGCCACTCCTCAGAAGGAAGTTGGAGCAATCTACTTCTGTAGTGATACTGCCTTGGAAACCCAAGGAGGGGTCGCTATGAGCCAGGTCCGACTTGACGGCACATAACACCAACAAACAAGAACAGTCGAGCACAAACAATTTGTGCCATCCAGGGATCTTCATTAGTAGAAAAGGTGGACAAAAATCTAGGCTATTCCCAATCCTGAGCTTTTCTCACCATTCCACTGCCTGTCAATACCTGGTAAGGCAAGCCCTCTTTCCTTTTCCTCACTGACTTCCTCTTGGGCAGCACAGCCTTGACCATATCTTGACCCTTTGCTCCTCTATATAAATCAGCTCATGAGATTTAAGAAAACAACTTTGGAATTTTGATTTGGAACTGCTGTGACTCTGTAGATGAATTGAGGGAGAACCAACACTGTTAGAAGGTCCCTGAGTGGCATAAATGGTTTGCGTTTGGCTAGTAATCAAAAGGTTGGTGGTTTGTATCCATATAGAAGTGCTTTGGAAGAGAGGCCTGGTGGTGATCTACTTCCAAAAGATTATACAACTGAAAACTTTATGGAGGTCTGTTCTACTCTGACCCACATAGGGTTTCCATGAGTTCAGATCAACTTGATTTTAAATACCATTATGATATTGGAAAAAGAACTCTAGTGGCACAATGGTTAAGTGTTCGGCTACAAACTGAAAGGTTGATGTTTTAAACCCAACCAGAGGCTCTGCAGGAGAAAGACCTGGTAATGTGCTTCCATTACAGCCAAGAAAATCCTTTGGGGCAGTTCTGCTCTGTCACATGGGGTCACTATTGAGTCAGAATCAACTTGACATTGCCCATCAATGACAGCAGCATGATACTGGATCTTTCAATTTATGAACATGGAATGATGTTCTGTTTATTTTTTCTTTTTAAAATGTCTTTTAGTATTTTTAACCATTTCTTCATAAATATTTTACAAATTTTTGTTAGATATATTCCTAGGTGTTTTATATTTTGACATCTTTTTCAAAATACCATTTTATAACTTTTTGTTTATGGTGTCTAGACATGCAATTGAATTTTTTTTTAAATTGTGATTTGGGTGAAAGTTTACAGTGCAAACTTGTTTTCCATTCAATAATTCATACACATTCTGTTTTGTGACATTACTGCAGTCATTTTTCCCATTTCCTCCCTGTGCCTACCCCTTCCCTTTGTTCTTCCTTCCTCTCCCTGCACACCTTCCTAGGTCTAACCCTGGGCAAATGCTGTCCTCTTGATCTCATGTGTTTGATTGTTCTAGAGAGTTCATATCCTCTTGATATTACTGTTTATTTTATAGGCCTGTCTATTGTGTGGCTGACAGTTGAGTCATGGGGGTTAAGTTAAGTTCTTAGCTTGAAGGGTATCTAAGGGCCATGGTCTTTGCAGTCTTATCAGTCTTCATCAGATGCAGTTGACTTTTAAAATACTGATTTTGTATCTACTACTTTGTTAAACTCTTACTAATTCTAGTAATATAAATGTTAATTCTTTGGGGATTTTAGGTATGTGTGTAACCTGAGACTGAGAAGATCTTTTATTCCCCCAATTCTTAAACACTTTATTTCTTTAGTCTTTTGTGCTTTTGGCCTCTAAGTTATTGTTAAATAGAAGTGGTGATAGTAGGCATCCTGTCTTTTTTTTTTTTTTTTTAAATTTCTTTTATTTTTAAGTTTTGACTGTGATTTTGGGTGAAGTTTTACAGAGCAAATTGGCTTTCCATTCAACAATTCATACACATTCTGATTTGTGACATTGATAACAGTCCCCATAATGTAACAACACTCTTTCCACTTCCTCCCTGTGTTTCCTGTTTCTGTTTGTCCTTTCCCGTCCCCTCTTGCCTTCTGAGCTTCATCCATAGGGAAATACTGCCCATTTGATCTTGTATGATTGGTTGTTCTAAGGAGTGCATACCGCCCTGGTGTTATTGTTCACCTTATAGGACTGTCTGTTGTTTGGCTGAAAGTTGAGCCATGGGGGTCAGTTTGGTTCCACGCTTGAGCGTCGTCTAAGGGCCATAGTCTCAGGAGTTCCATCAGTTTCTGTCAGACCAATAAGCCTGGTATTTTTTTTCTTCTTTTTTATAATTTTGTGTTTTATTCCATATTTTCCTTCTACTTTATTCAGGACCCCCTATTGTGATCCCTTTATGAGCAGTCAGCAGCGGTAGCCAGGCCCCATCTGGTCCTTCTGGTCTCAGGGTTGTGGAGGGTGAAGTTCCCATGGTCCATTAGTCCTATTTCCACATGTCTTTGATTTCTTCACTCTTCTTTTCTCCTGACGGGGAGAGACAAATAGTTGCACCTTAGACAGCCACTCACAAACTTTTAAGACCCCAGTCGTTACTCATCAAAGTAGAATGTAGAAATTATCTTTGTGGACTATATTATGCCCATTGATATTATTGTCTCCTGAGACTGTAGTCCTAAGACCCCAGGCCCAGCAACTCCTTCATTAAGTTATGGCTAAGAAGTTTTCCTAATTTTGCCCCGGTATGCTTTACTGTATTCATGGATATATTTGCAACACAAGTAAATAAGTATGTACAAATATGGTCTGTCAAACTGGTATGTATTTGCGGGTATAGTCCCATTTTTCCTCTCCTGTTCAGCTTGCATGTCTGTCTGTGTATCAACTCATAGATTACTGTTATTACTATTATGGCAGGATTGTGTATATAATAGTATTTATCTTTGTTACCTTTAACTCTTGTGCTCCTCCCAGTATCTTCCTTTGCCATGATCATTTTGTTCTGACCGTCACTTACTGTGTTTTGCCTTTCTCAAGTTAGTATGTGTCTACCCTCTAGTTAGTGATTTACCCTCCCTTCCGTCCTGTTTTCAACATTTGATAGCTAAGAGTTGGGTTTGCTGTAGGGCTGTTTTAGTTCATCACCCCCTCTTTCCCCAGGAATTTTACTTCTGTTCATAGCATGTCAAGACTTTGTTTTATTTTTTAAATCATGTTGTTGTTAGTTGCTATCAACTCACAGCAGCCCTATGTTTAATAGAACAAAAGATAGCCCAGTCCTGTGCCGTCCTCATGGTTGTTGCTGTGTTTGAGTCCGTTGTTGCGGTTTTGTGTCACTTTGTTTCATTGAAGGTTTCCCTTGATTTTACTGACCCTTGACTCTAGCAAACATGATGTTCTTTTCTAACGACTGGTCTTTCCTGATGATGTGTCCAAAGTAAGAGAGTTGAAGTCTCATCATCCTTGCTTTTTTATTTTTTATATTTTAAATTTATTTATTTTTATTTGGGTGAAGATTTACAGAGCAAATTCACTTTCCATACAGCAGTTCACATATACTTTGTCTCAT
>NW_006921606.1:19932183-19957990 GCF_000298275.1 Orycteropus afer afer
TCCACTTTTGTATCCTTCCCTTCAAGGCTCAGGGGTCCAAGATTATCTTCTGTGTCTGTGTTAATTGGTTTCCCTTTTCTTTGTTGAAGAGCGTCTGTGCAGTCCTTGTGCCTAGTCCGCCATCTTGCCGGAACTCCCTCATCATCCTTGCTTTTAAGGAACATCTTGGTTGCCTTTCTTCTAAGACTGACATATTTGTTCTTTTGGCAGTCCATGGTATATTCATAAATGGATGTCAAATTTTATTAAGTGCTTTTCCAGCTCTATTGAGATCATATTTTTCCCTTTAATCTGTTAAGGTGATAAATTTATATTCATTGATTTTCTAATGCTGAAACAACTTTGCATTCCTGTGATAGGCTGAGTGTGGTCATATAATCTTTTAATACCCATTATTACATTCAGTTTGCTAATATTTCCTTTAGGATTTCCCTGCCTCCTATAATGACTAAAATCGGCTTGTCATTTTACTATGCTGTGATAATCTTGTCAACCTTTGGTAACATTTTATTAGTTTTATAAAACTCATCAGGATGTATTCCTTATTTTCCTTTTCTCTGGAATAGTTTGCATTAGATTAGAATTATTTCTTCTTTAAATGTTTGGTAGAACTTGCTAAGTCTGGCTGGACCTGATGCTTTCTTTATGTGAAAACATTTTAAAACTACTGATTTTCACTACTTTTAATAGATAAATCTGTTTGGGCTTTATCTTTTCCTTCATGGTTCAGTTTTAATAGGTTCTAGTTTTCCAGGGTTTTGTCCATTTCATCCAAATTTTCAAATGTATTGACCTAGATTTATTCATAACATTCTCATTGTATCCTTATAATCTTTTAACATGTGTTGTCATGGTCCCCTTGTCATGTTTTTTTTCCCCCAATGATACATTCACTTCATTTACTTTTAGTAATAATTTTTTTTCTATCTCATACATGATTGAACATATATGTTGCTTTCAAATTAACAGTTATAATTGAAGAATCAATGGCTTATTTATTTATTTATAGTGATTTGTCTGATAGTTTATAGAGCAAATTTGTTTTCCATTCAACAGTTCATAGACACGTTGTTTCATGACACTGATTGCAATCCTGGTAATGTAACACCTCTCTTCTCATTTTCTCCCTATTTTACCTTTTCCCTGTGTCCTTCTTCCCTGTGCATTCCTGCCCTTTGAGCTATCTCCCTGTGCAAATACTGCCCTTCTGATCTCCCACATTGATTATACTAAGGAGCGTACCTACTTGGTATATTTGTTCACCTTGTAGGCCTGTCTGTTGTTTGGCTGGAAGCCATGGGAGTGAGTTCAATTCTGAGCCCAAAGAGTGACTATATATTTGTAATATAAATATATTAATAATATAAATAATAAATATATTTAAATACATATAAAATATGTTATAATACGTTGTATATATAAATATATTAAATATAAATATAAATAAATATAATAACAATATAAATATAATATAAATAACCTAAACTTGGGGGTTTCACCAGTCTCTATCAAAGCAGTAAAACCTGGCATTTTTTATTATTTTTCTCCTTCTCTATCCAGGATTTCTCCTATTTTGATCCTTTTCTGAGTGGTGGTTGACAGTGGTAGCCAGGCACTGTCTAGTTATTCTTGTCTCAGCCTCATGTATACTGAGTTTCCCATGGTCCACTAGTCCCTTGGACTAATCGTTTCTATGTGTCTTTGGTTTTCTTCATTCTTCTTTGCACCACAGAAGGTTGGGCAATCTTACTTCTGTAGTGATACCACCTCGGAAACCCAAAGAGGGGTCGCTATGAGTCAGGGCTGACTCAGCGGCATATAACAACAACAACAACAACAAGAGTGATCAATAGTTGCCTCTTAGATGGCCACTTGCAATCTGTGAAGACCCCAATTGCTACTCATAAAAAGAGGATGTAGAACAATTTTTTGTGTAATATGTTATGCCAACTGAGCTTGATGTCCCCTGTAACCATGGTCCTGAGCCTGCAGGCCCAGTGACTCACTGCCTCAAGGTGTTTGGCTGTGGCTAAGAATCTATCATAACTTTCCCCCCTGTTAGCTCTACTGCATATATTGACATCTTATAGCACATACAAATATGTATGTACAAATGTTATCTGCCAAACTTGTATGTGGTCATGCCTATTCATACATGTAGTATGCCTGTCTACCTATGTATCCACTCAAAGATTAATGTTCATTATTACTGAGAATGCTGAATTGGGTATGTAATAGTATTTACCTTTGTTGTCTATACCTTTTGTACACATCTCTTTGTTTTCCTTTTCCTTAGTGTTATTGTGCTAGTCACTCGCTTTTGGTATGTAACCTTTCTCTTCATCCAAATCAATACTTGTCTCTTACCTACCTAACAATTTTTCTGCCACTCCCCTTTCCTCCCTGGTAACCAACAAAGAAAGTTTTCTTCCATGTGTAAACCTTGCCTTGACATTTTATAATAGTGGACTCATACCATATTTGTCCTTCTGTGATTGACTAATTTCACTCAGCATAATGTCCTCAAGTTCATACACGTTATAAGATGTTTTGCAGGTTCTTCATTATTCTTTAGTATTGTATAATATTCCATTGTGTGCGTGTATCAGTTTGGTTATTCATTCATCCATTGATGGGCACTTAGGTTGTTTCCATCTCCTTGCTCTTGTGAATAGTGCTGCAGTGAACATGGTACATGTATCTATTCATCCCCCAGCTCTCACTTCTTTAGGATATATACCTAGTTGTGGGATTGCTGGATCAAATGGTATTTCTATTTCCAACTTTTTAAAGAAATGCCATACCATTTTCCACAGTGATTGTGTCATTATATGGTCCCACCAGCATTTTATGAGAGTCCCAATCTTTCCACACCATTGCCAGCATTTGTTATTTCCTGTCTTGTTGAACTTTGCTATTGTTGCTGGTGTGGCTTATTTTTCTAATCAAGTGACCAAGTTGCTGAATCTTAAGGCCTCAACAAATGTTGCATTTTATTATTTTCGTTGAACAACAAGATGTTCTACTTGATTATTCCTAGTGTATAGCAATTTTCTTTCTCCAGTGGTTTCCATTAGGCAAACAGTCATGACATACAGTTTAATATGGTAACTTTTGCTTTCAGGGGATTTGATCAAATGAATCCTCATTTCCAGTGTAACAGCTGTTAGCAATATTACATCAAAAGCCCATCTATCAGGACTTTATGGTTGGCCAGTGGGTCCTACTTGACTGCTAGAGCTACATTCTGCTGAATATGACATTCCTGAGATGTTCCAGATACTCTTTATGTGATTTTTAAATACTTCTGTAAGCAGCGTTCTGAACAGATGATCGATCACTTCAAGTTTACTTCAGTTGTTCTGAGATCTTTAACACAATCCCCAAAGCAAGTTTCTGTAAGTTTATTGTAGGGTCCAAGAAATTCCTTACACTGTTTTATCTGATCACATTTTGGAATTTGTGCAGCCATATTCTTTTGCTAGAAGCCACGGGAATGATTTCAATTCCAGGCCAAAGGGTGATTAGGGGCCATAGTCTTGGGGGTTTCACCAGTCTCTGTCAGACCAGTCAGCCTGATCTTTTTTATGATTTTGAGTTTTGTTCCACATTTTTCTCCTATTCTATCCGGGATCTTCTACCCTGATCCCTTTCCCAGTGGTTACAGTGGTAGCCAGGCTATATCTAGTTATTCTGGTCTCAGGGTCATGTAGGCTGAGTTTTGCATGATCCACTAGTTCCCTGGATTAATTGTTTCCATGTGTCTTTGGTTTTCCTCATTTTTCTTTGCTCTGATGAGGAGAGACGAATTGTTGCGTCTTAGATGGCTGCCTGCAGGCTTTTAAGACCCTAGTCACTACTCACCAAAGTAGGATGTAGAACAGTGTTTTTGTGTAGTATATTATGCCAATTGACCTTGATGTCCCCTGTGACCCTGGTCCTGAGCCCACGGCCCAGCACCTCGCTCCCTCAGTCTGGTTGGCTGTGGCTAAGAAGTTATCATAACTTGCCCCCTGTTAGTTCTATTATGTATATGGAGATTCTTATGGAACATACAAGTATGTATGTAGAAATATTATTTGCCATACTCCTGTATATTGTCTTCCTGGTAACTAACAAAGAAAGTTTCCTTCCATATGTAAACCTTTTGTTGACTTTTTACAGTAGTGGACTAATACACTTCTGTGTCCTTCTGTGAATGACTTATTTCACTCAGCATAGTGTCTTCTAAGTTTGTCCACATTCTGAGGTATTTTGCAGATTCTACATTATTGTTTAGTGTTGCATAGTATTCCATTGTATGTATATACCATAGTTTAGTTATCCATTCTTCTGTTGATGGGCACTTAGGTTGTTTCCATCTCTTCGCTATTGTGAATAGTGCTGCGATGAACATGGGTGTGCATATATCTATCTATTTGTATCCTGCCTCTCATTTCTTTAGGATATATACCTAGGAATGGGATTGCTGGATCAAATGGTATTTCTATTTCCAGCTTTTTAAGGAATTGCCATATTGTTTTCCACAGTGGTTATATCATTTTATAGACTCCTCATTTGTTTTGAAAAACTGAATTGCAAGTAGCAGTTAGTATCTCTGGTGGTTCAGTGGTTAAGTGCTCAGCTGCTGACTGAAAGGTTGACAGTTCAAGCCAAGCAGTAGCTACATGGCAGCAAGTTGTGGCAGTCTGCTTCTGTAGATTTACAGCTTAGAAATCCCTATAGAGAGGTTCTACCTAGTCCTACAAGGGTCTTTATGAGTCAGATTCGACTTGACAGCAATGAGTTTTTTCATATTAGAAGTTGGTGTTATTAGTGGTTGAAATAAAGTCGGGATGTATGTAAACCTGGAGGCGAGTTAGGCATAGGACCACACTAAGGTCCAAAGTGGACCCAACATTTAGAAATACTGAGTAACAGTTTTTCTTATTACAGCTGAAATGTGTGTTATAGAAATGACAGATAAGAAAAAGAGAAATTAAAGTTATGTGTTGTCTCATTACTTAGAAGTAACCACTAGAGTGTGTATAAGTACATATCTGTGGAATTTTATTTTTTGTAGAAATAGGTGACCATGTTATTATACATGTGGTTTTGTAGCATTTCTTCCCATTTGAACAGCATGTCATGAATAAGTACAAAAGAACAAGAATGTTAAGGCTAATTTTATGTTCAGATTTGTGTTTTGAGAACTTCCCTCTCTGCACAGTGATAATATGTTCACAGATACTAGTTTTCCTATTTAAATATAGTTCATCTACATTTTTTGGTTTCCTCTAGGAAACAGATTCCATTTGAATCCAGTGTGGCTGGATCATGACCTGGGGCTATTTTGTTTGAGCTAGAAGAGGAAAATCATGCTTTTGGCACCAGGGCAATAACTTGCCTCTTGTAATCATGTCTGCAATTCTCTGATAACATCTGTGATTTAGAGCCTGCACATGTCAGCCAGATTATTTTTTCTGTAGTTTCCAGCCAGATAGGAAACTTAGAGGAAGGAGAAGGTGGGCAGGGCTAGGCTTTTGTTGACAACTTTTTTTAATGATCCCATCCAACTGGGATGTTTTAATATCCATGAAACAAGCCCTCCAGTGTTTAGAACCAGATGTGAATTAAAAAAAAAAAAAAAGTCTGTAGAAATGAGTTTCCAACTCTGTACTTAAAAATACTAATTAGAAAGGAGAAATGATGGCTAAATGGAGTACAGAGAACCCTGGGGTTTTGAATGGTTCCATTATTTCAAAAGGCGTTTGAATTTCCATGTATTTGTTCTGAGTTTGGTTGGCCTAGTGCGTAGTTTGTGGCTGATGTTTTAGACCTCAGTGTATCCCTGGTTTATTACAAGAGACTTTTGTTACAACCTCTAGGCATTTCCCAGGGTGAAGCAGATGCCAGCACTTCCGTTTATCTGGCGGGCGGCACCAGCAGCTGTGACAAGTGCAACCCAAAGGGATACTGCTGGGAGAAGAACAGCTTCTGCTAGCCTTGCCTTCCCTCACCCCCAGAGGGATGGCTCTGTTCCTGACTTATGTTTAGAAAAGATGTGGCCTTGTGGGGGTGCAGACATGCATTCTAGAAATGCCTGCTTCTCACCCACTTGTGCATAGAGCTTCTTGCAGGAGTATAATTAGAAACCCATAAGAGATTTCCGCTGTAATACTGGGGACTGTGCCTGGCATCGTGTCTTTGGATCAAGAGCTATTTTGTGGCTGTTTGCAGCAAGAGGCCCCTGGAGGGTAGGCGGGGAGTAAGAGAAAACAGATCTCACTTGCTTCTCCTAGAGTCAAGTCCAGGTCAGAGTCCCCCATGGAAACCCTATTGCAGTTACTAAACCCAGAGCATTGGGGACGTTGATGGGTCACTGGTAGAATTCTTTCTTTCTTTTCTTTTTAAAATTCATTTTATTGAAATATAATTTATGTACAGTGAAATACACAAAACTAAAGTGACATGGGTCAATGCATTTTTTTTGCATTGTTCCCCCCCCATAACCATCAAAGAAAGTTTCCTTCCATATATAAACCTTTCTTTGACATTTTACAATAATGAGCTAATACTATATTTGTCCTTCTGTGATTGACTGATTTCACTCAGCATAATGTCCTCCAAGTTCATATATGTTACACTATGTTTTGCAGATTCTACATTATTCTTTAGTGTTGAATAGTATTCCATTGTGTGCATGTACCACAGTTTGGTTATCCATTCTTCTGTTGATGGGCCTGTAGATTGTTTCCATCTTTTTTGCTATTGTGAATAGGGCTGTAATGAACATGGTTGTGGTGGTTAAGTTTGTGTGTCAACTTGGCTAGGCCTGGTTGAATGGCTGGGCAGTTGGATACAGTATTCCCCATGATGAGACTGGTAATCAACTCCATGGTGGAATCTACTGTGAGCTGCTGAGTAGCTGCCTTTGGGTATGTGGTCTGCTTCCTGTATATAAGAAACAGCTTTGGAAATGGTCTCTAGCTATGACATGCTTGAACCCTGCATGTAGTTGTGTTGTTGTTCGGCAGCCTGCCATGCTCTGCCAACCTTGGGACTTTCAGTGGACTTGAGTTAATGGCCTGCTGTGTGATTTGGTAACATCGGGACTGTGCCTTTTTACTCGTCAACCTTGGGCTTGTCAGTCTTAGCAGGCAGCAGCTAAGAGATGCCTCTAGCTTCAGTGGGCCGGGAGTAAGAGGCAGAGTTGAAGCCCAAGGTTGAGGGCCTTTCACCTAGCCCCTAGAGCCTGGCACTAGGAACTCGACTTCTAGCCTCTCAAACTGTAAGAGAATAAACTCCTGTTTGTTAAGGCCATCCTGTTTGTGGTATATTCCTTGTTAGAGTAGCAGTAGGTAACCAGAACAATGGGTGTGCATATATCTCTTCTTATCTTGGCTCTCACTTTAGGATATATACCTAGTAATGGGATTGCTGGGTCAACTGCTATTTCTAATTCCAGCTTCTTAAGGAATCACCATACTGCTTTCCATAGTGGTTGTATCATTTTACAGTCCCATCAACAGTGCATGAGAGTCCCAATCTTTCCACATCCTTGCCAGCATTTGTTATTTTCTGTCTTGTTGAACTTTGCCATTAGTGCTGAGATGAGATGGTATCTCATTGTGGTTTTGATTTGCATCTCTCTGATGGCTAATGATCATGAGCATTTCTTCATGTGTTTGCTGTCTGCCTGAGTATCCTCTTTGGCGAAGTGTCTATTCATGTCTTCTGCCAATTTCTTAGTTGTATTGTTAATCTTTTTATTGTTGAGGTGCTGGAGTTTTCTATAAGTTTTAGAGATAAGTCCCTTGTCAGATATGTAATTATTGACAAGCATGAATTTGTTGCTTTCATTTTGTTATGTGCTTTTTCATCGTATTGATTTCTTTGTTTCATACAATTTTCTGTGCTGACCTCGTTATGTTTGTTATCACTTCCTTCATTGCTATTGTTCTGTTGTTGTTGTTATTATGTGCCATCGAGTCAGACCTGACTCATAGCGACCCCTCCTTGGGTTTCTGAGGCAGTATCACTACAGAAGTAGATTGTCCCATCTTCCTTCCGAGGAGTGGCTGGTAGGTTTGAACTGCCAACCTTCTGGTTAGCAGTCAAGTGCCTTAGGCACTATGCTACCAGAGCTCCTATTTGCTAAATATTTGTGCTGCTCCTCTTTTTTATTTTGATGTGAAGATTTATTATTTTTCTTTGAGGTTACCCTGTAATTTATAGTTTTTTTCCCAAGTTTAGGACAGTCTGTTCTATCTTGCAGTTGTCTTGACTTCCCTACGATTTAGAAGTTCTGTAACGACACAGTTTTTTCCCTCTTTTTGTTTTGTAGTTGTCCTCATTTGTCAACTGATGTTACTGGTTCCCTGTTTACAATCTTGTAGGCTTATTTACTCTCAATACTTCTATAACTGGGTTGGTGTCTGAGTTGCGTGTTAATGGTCAGTTGTTATTTGCTAGTTATTTGTTAGTTCTTTGTCCAAAGGACTCCATTTAGCATGTCTTGTAATGTTGGTCTGGTTTTAACAAATTCTCTTAATTTATGCTTATCTGGAAATCTAATTTCACCATCATATTTGAGGGACAGTTTTGCTGGGTATATAATTCTTGATTGGAAATTTTTTTTTCAGGGTTTTATATATACCGTCCCATCGTCTTCTTGCCTAGCTTCTCGTCATAACTTCTGCTGAGAAATCTGAGCTTAGTCTTATTGGTTGCCCCTTGTAGGTAGCTTTCCATTTTTCCTGTGCTGCTTTCAGGATTCTTTCTTTGTCTTTGGTTTTGGTGAGTTTGATGATGATATGTCTCGGTGATTTTCTTTTGGGGTCTATCCTGTTTGGGGTTTGTTGGACTTCTCATCTTTCATTATACCAGGAAAATTCTCTTCCAACAAATCTTTGACAGTTTTTCCTGTGGTTTTATTTGTCTCTTCCTGTTCTGGAATTTTAATTGCATGTAGGTTATTCTTTTGATGAATTCCACATGAACCTTAGGCTTTCTTCATTTTGCTTTGACCTTTTTTCTGATTGATCCCTTTCCAAAGAAGTATTGAGATACTTGCCTTCAGTTTCACTAATTGTGTCTTCCATTGATTCATTTCTACTCCTTTGTCCATTCAGAGGGACTATTATCTGAAAATTTAGTATTAATCTTCTAGATTTCTATTTGTAGACTTTGTAAAATTTCTAATTTTTCATTTGTTTTGTCATTTTGTTCTTGTTCTAGGGTCTTCGAAATTGTTCTAGGGTTTTCTCTGTGTTTTCCTTGATCTATCTCTCTATTCATTGAAGGCACCTAAATATAATTCTTTTGAATTCCTTATCAGGGAGTTCCAGTGCTGGTTCTTCCTTACGGATGTGTTTTGGGTCTGTATCCTGGTCCCTTGTTTCTCCTGCTTTATCTTGCTTCTTTGTGTGGACTATCATGCTATTGTTTTTAAGGCATTGTGACGTTTTTGTGTTTATATTTAATTGGTGATTGTATGTTGGAGTGACTTGCCCATGATTTTCATTTTGCTTGTTTTGTTTGTATGTTATGTACATAAGCAGAGTATTGTGCTGTGCTCCTCTCTTTGCAAGTTGGCAGTACTTATACACTCACCACCTGTCTCCTTTTCCATTGTCAGGCTCCTGTTTTTCCCTGCCCTCCTTGGCAAGTGGAGCCTATTCTTAGGTCCCAGGGATCTCAGGAAGAATGCTGTCACTTTAAAATCCAAAATGGTTGCTGCTTGTAAATATTCATAATGGCTGCATCCTCGGTCCCTTAAAATACCCAAGATGGCCACTGTTTGTAGACAATCAAAATGGCTGTGCCCTTGGTCACTTTACTTGATTATGCCAAGAGATTTGGAAGATAGCTACCTGGCCAAGTGACTGGAAGAGATCCAGATATGTACCCATTCCAAAAAAAAGGTAATCCCACAGAATGTGGTAATTATTAAACAATATCATTAATATTGCCTGCAAATAAAATCTTACTGAAGATAATTCAAAAATGGTTGCAGCAGTATATGGACAGAGAACTTCCTGAAATGCAAGCTGGATTCAGAAGAGGATGTGGGACAAGGGATATCATTGCTGATGTCAGATGGATCTTGGCTGAAAGCAAAGAATACATCTTGGATGAAAGCAAAGAATACCAGAAAGATGTTTACTTGTGTTTTATTGACTATGCAAAAGCATTTGATTGTGTGGATCATAACAAAGTGGATAACATTGAGAAGAATGGGAATTCCAGAACACTTAATTGTGCTCATGAGGAACTTGTACATAGACCAGGAGGCTATCATTTGAACAGAACAAGGGGATACTGCATGGTTTAAAATCAGGAAAGGAATGTGTCAGTGTTGTATCCTTTCACCATACTTATTCAATCTGTATGCTGAGCGTATAATCTGAGAGCCTGGATTATATGAAGAAGAACATGGCCTCAGAATTGGAGGAAGAATCATTAACAACCTGTGATACACTGATGACAAAATTTTACTTGCTGAAAGTGAGGATAACTTGAAGGACATACTGATGAAGATTGAAGAATACAGTCTGCAGTATGGATTATATCTCAATATAAAGAAAACAAAAATCCTCACAACTGGACCTATAGAAAACATGATAATTGGAGAAAAGATTGAAGTTGTTAAAGATTTCACATTACTTGGTTCTACAATCAATGCCAGTGGAAGCAGCAGTCAGGACATCAGATGACATATAGCACTGGGCAAATCGGCTGCAAAGGACCTCTTTCAAGTGCTGAAGACCACAGAAGTCCCCTTGAGGACTTAGGTACACCTGACACAAGCCATGATATTTTCAGTTGTCTCATAGGCGTGTGAGAGCTAGACAATGAATAAGGAAGACTGAAGAAGAATTGATGCTTTTGAGTTGTGGTGCTGGTGAAGAATGCTGAAAGTAGCATGGACTGCTAAAAGAACTAACAAATCTGTCCTGGAGGAAGTGCAACTGGAAAGCTCCTTAGAAGCAAGAATGACCAGACTTCTTCATCTTAACTACTTTGGTTATATTATCAGAAGGGACTATTATCTGAAGAAGGATTTCATGCTTGGTAAGGTAGAGGGTTGACGAAAGAGGGGAAGGCCCTCAACGAGATAGATTGACACAGTGGCGGTGACGATGGGCTCAAGTATAGCAAGAATCATGGAGCTGGTGTGGGATCAGGCCGTGTTTTGTTCTGCTGTGCATAGGGTCACTATGAGTCAGAGTCAACTTGATGGCACTTAACAACAACAACAACAACATCATTGGTCACTTTAAATATCCAAAATGGTCGCTGCTTGTAAACAATCAAAATGGCTGCATCCTCTGGACAGTTGAAAGTCCACAGCCCTCTGGACAGCAGGAAGTCCACAGCTGAGGCTGTTTCCCTCCTTGCTGTTTCCCTTCCTAGTCACAGGCCACCAGCACAGTTGTCTCTGCAGCCTTTGGTGACCAGGGCTGATCTTTAGGTCAATTCTCAGGTCCCAACACCACTTGGAAATACTCTGTTTGTCTCATCAGAGTAGCTGGCAGTCCACTGCTCTGATGTCTCCATACTCACTGTTTTCATTCAGGTTTTCCAGTAGTTGGTGCCTAATCCACTTCTGTATACTTGCTTTCAGAGCTCAGGGTTCCAGGATTATCTTCTGTATCTCTGTTGATTGGTTTCTCTTTTCGTTGTTAAAGAGGGTCTGTGTAGCTTGTTGGCCTATTCTGCCATCGTACGGGAAGTCCCAGTGGTAGAATTCTTGCCTTCCATGTATGAGGCCCAGGTTTAATTCCCTGCCATTGTACCTCATATGCAGCCACCACCCATCTGTCAGTGGAGCCTTGTGTGTTGCTATAATGCTGAGCAGGTTTCAACAGAGCTTCCAGACTCAGACTGGGAAGAAAGGCCTGCCAGTCTGCTTCTGAAAATTAGCCAGTGAAAACCCTATGGATTGCAATGGTCCACCTGCAACTAATCATGGGTATGGTGTAGGACCAGGCATGGCGTCCATTGTGCACGGGTCACCATGTGTCTGGACCAAGATGGTAGCTAGTGGTAACAACAGCAAACACAGCGCAATGACTTTTTGTGGCTGCTTCTTTTTACTAAGGACCCATGAATGGTTTGGCTAGGAGGGGTGTCTGCCCACCCCATACTTCATGAAGCTTCTGAAGAGTTGAATTGGAAGGAGCATCAGCATATGGGCTGCTCCATGGGCAGTGTATGTGCAAACGTAGGGCATCATGAGCTTCTGAGGGCTGGAAGGAATCAGAGAGGAGCTGGTGCAGGTACCCTGTGATGTTGGAACATCCTATCTGCATATTGGCAACATCAGAAGTCTTCCTTTACTTGTGTGAATAAATATCTGCTGACCCTTCTTACAGAATGCATAGCTTATGCATTAACAGGGGCTTCTCATGTTGCATTATTTGTTCTTTGAAAAGCACTACTGGACAGTTCTCAGTTAAGGTATCGTGTCCTATGCTGCTGTTATTGTTGTTGGGTGCCATTGAATCGATTTGCAACTCTTAGTGACCTCAAGTGATAGAGCTGAACTTCCCCATAAGATTTTCTAGGCTCTAATCTTCACAGGAGCAAATTGCCAGGTTTTTCTCTCACAGAGCACCTGATTGGGTTTGAAACTGCCAACCTTTTGGTAAACAGCCAAATGCTTAACTAACTGTTGTGCCAACAGGGCTCCTTTGTTCTAAGCTAAGTATATTAGTTATTTAGTGCTGCTATAACTGAAACACCATAAGTAGATGGCTTTAGCAAATAGAAACTTATAGTTTAGGAGCTCTGTTGGCATAGTGCCTAAGGCATTTGACTGCTACCCAGAGAGCTGGTGGTTCAAACTCACCAGCCACTCCTCGGAAGGAAGATTGAGCAATGTATAGTTTTGTTGTTGCTGTTATGTGCTGTCGAGTCGGTCCCGACTTATAGCGACCCCTCCTTGGGTTTCCGAGGCAGTATCACTACAGAAGTAGATTGCCCCATCTTCCTTCCGTGGAGTGGCTGGTGGGTTTGAACTGCCATCCTTCTGGTTAGCAGTCAAGTGCCTTAGCCACTCTGCTACCAGAGCTCCCAATGTATAGTTTAGGAGGCTGGAAGTCTGAGTTCAGAGTGCCAGTTCTAGGGGAAGGCTTTCTCTCTATGTGCCTCTTGATTCTAAGAGGATTCCAACACAGGGACCCTGGGTCCAAAGCACTTGCATCTTTGTTGCAGGCTCTTCTTTCTTGGTAGTAGTAGGTGTCCTCCTCTCTCTTCTAGCTTCTCTGTCCTTTTAATTTCTTATAAAATAAAAGGGGTTGTAGGCCACACCCCAGGGAAACTCCCCTTGGATCAGGTCTGTGATGGGATTAAGAGTGTTACCTATCACCCTAATCCTTTTACAACTGATTGGCCTATCACATCATGGGGGAACATTATATAACTGCCACATTACCTCATTACATAACTGCCAAACCACTGAATCATAGCCCAACCAAGTTGATACCTGTTTTTGGGGGACACAATTCAATCCATGATATTCTCACTCTCGAACTCACTGCTGTTGAGTCAGATCTGACTCACAATGATCCCGCCTTGGGTTTCTTAGGTGGTATCACTACCGAAGTAGATTGCCCAGCCTTCCTTCTGAGGAGCGGCTAGTGGGTTTGAACCACCAGCCTACTGGTTAGCAGTCAAATAAATGCCTTAGGCACTACGCCACCAGAGCTCCTTGATATTAGTGCATCTAAAACTTTTATGTATATGAAGATGGAGCATATGTGAACAGGAATTTGTGTGGCTATGAAAACTTACTCCTAAGTTGATCTGGTCTATTACGTTTACTGCTTCTTTAGGGCTGCATAGTAATCAACAAATAATAAGAACCACAAAGGTAATCCTAACTGGTAATGCTTTTTTTTTTTTTTTTTGCAAAAGCAAGCTGCTTTTCAGATTTGGAAGGCCTGCTGTAGTCTGCTTTGGTTCATAGGCACGTCTCTTCTGGTGTAGCTCCTGGAAATTGGGTTCTTTCACTCTGGCCCCATTCTTGGTTTGGTTTCTGAAAGCCTCTCTGCTCTTTCCCCACCCTCCAACCCCATCTCCCTGTCCTGAATATTGCCCTGGTGGCCTGTTGGCAGTGGAAGGCCTAGTTGTAGAATCAGACCCGGTCTTAACGTTTGAGATCCTCAGTCTTACTCTCTCTGTAGTGGGGATGTGTTTGGGCTCTATGCATGTTAGTTCACTCACTTCCTAACTCAGAGGATGTAGCAGGTGGATCCTTTAAAAAAGAAAGTTTTGACCTGGCTTCTAAGGAGTCTGGTGGCACAGTGGTTAAGGCATTTAGCTGCTAACCAAAAGGTCTTCTGTAAAGATTACAGCCTTGGAAAACTCACCCTTTGAGGCAGTTCTACTCTGTCATATAGGGTCACTATGAGTCTGAATTGACTCAATGGTAGTGGCTTTCGTTGGATTTGGCTTCGGTGGAATTACATTTTTTTCCCTCTAGTATGTTGAGAGGGAGCTCTGGTAGCATAGTGCCTAAGACACTTGACTGCTAACACTTGGGTTTTGAACCACCAGCCACTCCTCAGAAGGAAGATGGGGCAATCTACTTCCGTAGTATACTGCCTCAGAAACCCAAGGGGGGGTCGCTATGAGTTGGGTCCTACTCGAGGGCACATAACAACAACAACAACAGTATGTTGAGAAGGGTACCTTTGTGGCCAACGTGAGGATGGATAGCCATATATTTTCCTTTTAAAAATTTTTTACTTAGAAATAACTTAAAACTTGTAAAAATAAATATAGTGCATCCTTTATCCAGATCTTCCTACTGTTATATTTTATTCCATTTGTTTTACGATTGTTCTCTGTGTGTGTTGTGTGTGTGTGCATAGACTTCATTTTTTTCTGAACCATTTGAGGGTCAGTTACATGTATTGTAAATACCTAAGTATATCTCCTAAGAATAGGGTGTCTCTGTTTTTTAATAAATAATTACATGGCATGATTTTATATTGGGGATACTAATATTATTTGATTTGGAAGCAAGAATGGCCAGACTTCGTCTCACCTATTTTGGTCATGTTGTCAGAAGGGACCATTCCCTGGAGAAGGATGTCATGCTTGGTAGGGAGGAGGGTCGACGAAAGAGAGGGAGGCCTTCAACGAGATGGATTGACATGGTGGCTGTGATGATGGGCTCAAGTATAGCAGGGATTGTGGGGCTGGCACGGGATCGGGCAGTGTTTCGTTCTGCTGTGCATGGGGTTGCTATGAGTCAGAAACAACTCGACGGCACTTAACAACAACAACAACAATATTATTTGATATATTCTATTAAATCCTAATTCTGTTTGCATGTGACTATCTGATACTGTCTATAAATGATGATGGCACTGCTTGGGTTTTCCCCTCCTTTTCTAAGCCCCTTTAGATGATATCTTGAATGGGTTTAGTGAAAACTTTCTTTCACAAATATTTCTTGCACTGCCTACATTGTCTGACACCACTCATTGCTGAGCTTGTAAAGGTGAATAAACTCAGACAAGACCTTGTTTTAAAGGAGCTCCTAGTCTAAACAAAAGACAGACACAATCAACTAGTGACATAAACTTGGGTTGGGAAACTGTGGCCTACAGGTCAAATCTGTCTACTGCCTGTTTTTGTAAGATTCATGACCCATGAGCCACGAATGATTTTTAATTTTTTTTAATGTTAGAAAAAGAATCAAAAGAAGAAAAATATTTCATGACACATAAAATTCACATTTCATTGTCTACACATACAGTTTTATTGAACACAACCATGGCCAATCATAACATATTGCCTATGACTACCTTCACACTACAGTATGGGATGAATAGTTGCAATGGAGACTCTGTGGCCCACAGAGCCTATAATATTTACTCTCTAGTCCTTTACAAGAGGTCCCTGAGTGGTGCAAATGTTTTGTCTACTAACCTACAGGTTAGCGGTTCAAACCTATCTAGTAGCATTGCAGAAGAAAGGCCTGTCTGTCTGCTTCTCTGAAGACTGTTGTTAGTGTTGGGCACCCTTGAGTCGATTCTGACTTACAGTGACCCCAAGTGACAGAGTAGAATTGCTCCACAGGGTTTTCTTGACTGTCATCCTTATGGAGGCAGATTGCCATGTCTTTGTCCTGTGAGCCACTGGGTGGATTCAAACTACCAACCTTTTAGTTATCAGCTGAGCACTTTACCAGGGCCACCAGGGCTCCTTCTGTACAGATTACAGCCAAAAAACCCGATGGAGCAGTTTTACACTGTAACACATGGGATCGCCACAAATTGGAATTGACTTGATGGCAGTGGATCTGTCCCTTTACAAAAAGTTTACTGACCCCAGGCATAAACATCTATAGAAGTGTGAGGAAGGAGAGAGACAAGAGGCTATCGGGGGTTTGTGTGGGGAATCGGCAGCTGGAAGAATGAAGGAATTACTGGCAAGAGTGGAACGCACCTTCCTGACGGCATGCTCAAAGGTCCTGAGGTTGGGGGTTTGGAATTTTCAAGAACTGAAAAGATGGCTTTCATGGCAGGAAGAGAAGTGGAGGGGAGAAGAGAGTGGCTGGTGAAGGGATAACAGTGCCTCCATGCTGCCACGTTGTGGCTGAGGAATGGAGGGGCTAGAATGAGTAAGGGGTTTTGCCAGAGGCACTGATCTTGCTCTTTATTTTCTTCTAGGTAAAACCTATATCCCAGCATGTTGTCATCCTGTGGAAAGCTGGCCAGCTGCAGCCTGGGGAGTGAAAGATCTGGAAGCTGTCTCCTCTGTCCGAGGTGTTGAGACCAAAACAAACTTTATTTATAAAACTCTGGCACCATTGTGTGCACAAACTTTTGCTCAGATGACACCGTTGAGCTTCTTGTTTCCAAATTACCACACCAGAGTCACCTCGAGTACTGTTGGGACGTCCTTTTAAAATGTCACTTCTTTTTCTTCTTCTTTCCAGAGCTTTTTGCCTTGCTGAGGGGTAAAGAGTAGAAACGTTAATTTTTAATAAGCAACTGTTGATGAAAGTAAAACAGAATGGAGTGATCGAGAAACTATATTTTTATAGTCTGCTTTTCTGGATCCAGGTTCTGGACATCTGGTCCTGTAGTGGTCTGTTGGCTTGGTCAAGTTCTGGCCTTATTTTCCTGATGGCTATGTGAAATTTCAAAATGAGAGTGCTCAGAGTTGGTCAGCCCCTACCAGAAGTATACATGTTTGTAGCTCCTTTTCTTTGTTTTTTAAAAAAAGGTTTAGCAGAGTTAGGCATAACTAGTTCCCAAAGAATTTTGAATGCCAGGGAAAAAAGTGTGTGTGTATCGGTATGTATATATGTGTTTGTAGTTATATATGTGTGTGTATGTGTGTGTGTACAGATACAATAATTTCTCACTGAAGTGGAAGGAAAGTACTAGATAGCTTTTGCTTAGTAACATCCTTTGTGTTTTTTTGCCTTGACCCAGTTCTACATTGTTTGTCTTAGAAATGTGGCTTTAAAAAATGACATTGATCATTTAAATGGATAGGGATTTGGTTGACTGGAAAAAGCAAGCACACTATCAAGGATTCAATTTGAAGTTGGTTCCAGGCCAGGCTAAGGCACTCTGGTGGTGTAGTTGTTAAGGCATTTGGCTGCTAACCTAAAAGGTTAGTGGTTCAAACCCACCAGCTGCTTCCTGAAGAAAGATAAGGCAGTCTACTTCTGTAAAGATTTATAGCCTTGGAAACCCAATAGGGGTTGCTATGAGTCAGAATCAACTTGATGGCAGTGAGCTTCCCCATACCCCCAGCCAGGCTAGAGGAGAGATCTACCTGATCCTGCAGGCTGCTGCTTGTCACTGTCGGAAGACCCTTCCACAGGTGTGGGTTGAGGTTTGGGTGGGTTGCTTATCGAGGAGCTAGAGAAATGAGGACTCACTGTGGCATTACCCCAAGGTCTGCCAGCTTCTGGAAGCACGGCCCTGGGCCTCTTTCTTGGGTGCATAGAGGCCTCCCTTATAGCTGTTTTCCTGGGGTTGAGGTTATTTGCTGCAGCTAACAAGCTTCTTTTTAAAGTCTGTTAGCACGTTTTAGGCCATAGGATTCTGTTCTCTCTGAAAAGTGGTTTTGTTTTTATTTGGTCCCTCTTTTCTTTTCTGGAGCTGCTCCAGGGTTTGTATATTGGCTTGTTTATTGTCCTGCACCCTTGGCTTCAGGTGAAACTCCAGCCTTTCATGATTAGTTCCTATTTTCAGCTTCTTCTGTTTCCTGAAAAAGAGCTGTGGTGGTAGGCGCATGTGGGTAGGGCTGTCAGTGTTGTGGGTTCCCCAGGTTCCTAAGGCCCACCCAGGTGGTCTGTGGCCCTATCCTGTTAAGAAGGCATGCTGGCCTCTCCAGAAAAGGGGAGAACCCTTGGCAAGAGCCCTTGTGTGAATAGCTCTTCATGTTACAGTGAGCAGACATATAGTACCTACTGTTCTGCTGGTACTTTGATTTCACTTCCTTTGTTGACTGTTCTTCACCTTTCTCCCCGTTTGCCAGAGGGGTGGAGCTGGAAGCGATGGCTGTGGCTGCTTTATCTCTCCCCTTCAAGTGCACTCACTGGCCCGTGGTGGCTGAGAGGAGCCCTGGCTACTCACACTCTGTGTACTCTCTGAACCTTTCAACTGGAACTCTGGCTCGCATGAGTATTTTTGACAGCTGCAGCGGAATCATCTGTGGACAAGCTGAATTCTTCTGCCTTATGTATAAGGCTCCATCTGGCAGGTGCAGGACACTGTCCTGTCAGAAGTGGCTGCTAAGAGTGACCTTCAAAATCCTTGGTGAACTTCAGCACTACAGGCTGCCCTTTAAATAAAAACCCTTTAGACCCAAACAATGTCTGCATTTGATTTGGATATTTTCTGAGATGGGGGCCATCAAAGTTCCCTTTAGGGATTAGCAAAGGAGGCCCAAAGCTTTGGGGGGCAGGTGCTGAGTAAGTGGTGGGGACTCCATGAGAGAAATGCTGGATCCTGGTGGTTTAGATGAAATGGTGCAGAGTTGGAGGGGTGGGTGGAGGGAGGGCATACTATGTTTACATATACATTTGTAGGCTCACTTGATAATTTTCTAGAAGCTTTCCATTTGGTTAGAAAAAAATTTTGTTTTCTAGTTGCCAGCAAGTCGATTCTGACTCATGGTGACCCTGAGTATGTCATAGTAGAACTGTGCTCCACAGGGTTTTCATTCATTGTTTTTTTAAGAGTAGATCACCAGCCCTTTCTTCCGAGGTGCCTCTGGGTGGACTCGAGCCTCCAGCCTTTTAGTTTGCAGCTGAGCACATTAACCATGTGCACTCCTCCGGGGCTTCTCAGTTAGAAAATTTTGTTGTTGTTGTTAGATGATGAAGAGTTGGTTCCAACTCATAGCGACCCTGTGTACAACAGAATGAAACATTGCCTGGTCCTGCTCTGTCCTCACAATTGTTGCTATCCTTGAGTCCACTGTTGCAGCCACTGTGTCAGTTTGTCTTATTGAGGGTCTTCCCCTTTTTCACTTACTTTCTACTTTAGCAGGCATGATGTTAGAAAACTAAGCCCTAACTTTTTTTGGAGAATCTTGAGTTATCTCCAAAAAGTATAGAACCAATGGGGTCAAAAATGCTGATTTTTTATTGGCTCATACCTGACTTGGTTTAAGCTTTCTGTGAGTAAGTCCAGAAATGCTTTCTAAATGTTAAGACCTGTGTGTGTATGTATATACATTAGTGTGTGTCTGTGTGTGTACAAAAGCTTACATAAGAGCCAGAAGAAAGAGCTCCTTTACTTCCATAATAATATGGTGTCCTTGGCTGTTATCAAGAAGCTGGTCTACTGTGTTCCTCCATGAGGAACCATTTCTGCTCTTAGCCTTCTCTTCCACCATAGCAGTAAGTAGAGTTGTTGAGGGTAGTAGCTTCTCCAAGCTACCCTGCCTCAAGGCAAAACGTTAGCTGATTTTGCAACTTGCCTTTTATTTTAGAGGATTCAGTTGGCGATGGAGCCCCACCCTGTCGCTTTCTGCACAGAGAAAGCATGTCTTGCCCGGAATGTCATGTAAGACCCAGTGGAAGCCAGTAAATAAAAAGAGAATTCATAGTAGACTAGTTCTTCCTTCTACAGCTTTCATTTGCTATGATGAAAGTACTGTGTGGTTATTTCTCACACTGTGTGGGGATTGGGGCGAGATGAGGGGGTTATTGCAAAATGACACTTTAAAAGGACATCCAAAACTCATTGCCATTGAGTTTATTCTGACTTATAGACACCCTGTAGGACAGAGTAGAACTACCCCATAGGGTTTCCAAGGCTGTAAATCTTTACAGAAGCACACTGCCAGATCTTTCTCCTGCTGAGTAGTTGTGTATTTGCACTGCTGAGCACTTAACCTGTGCACCACCAGGGCTCTTTTGAAAGGACATTGGCACGTTACCTTTCAAATGATCCCGGTGAAGTCTTTTTTTTTTTTAAATTTTATTGTGGAGAAAACATACACAGCAAGACATTTGCTAACATAACAATTTCCACATTTACAGCTCAGGGACATTGATTACATTTTTCATGTTGTGCCACCATTATTGCTATTTGTTTCCAAAATATTCCACCACCTATTAACATAAACTCAATGCCCCCCAACAAAAGCTTCCCTTTTCCCCCTCCCATCCCTGGTAACCACTAATTATCTTTGGTGTGTGTGTGTGTGTGTATATATGTATATGTATGTATGTATGTATGTATGTATATGTGTGTGTGTGTGTGTGTGTGTATATATATATATATATATCCCACAACTTATCTAGAAATTTTCCCTCCCCTCCCCTCATATTCTGGTAACCAACAAAGAAGGTTTCCTTCTATGTATAAACCTTTTCTTGACTTTTTACAATAGTGGACTAATATAATATTTGTCCTGTGATTGACTTATTTTACTTAGCATAATGTCTTCCAAGTTCATCTAGGATATGTGATGTTTTGCAGATTTTACATTATTCTTCAGGGTTGTATAATATTCCATTGTGTGTATGTACCACAGTTTGTTTTTCCCTTCCTCAGTTGATTGGCACTTAGATTGTTTCCATCTCTTTGCTATTGTGAATAGTGCTGCAGTGAACATGAGTGTGCATATATCTATTTGTGTCCTGCCTCTCACTTCTTTAGGATATGTACCTAGTACTTGGATTTCTGGGTCAAATGATATTTCTATTTCTAACTTTTTAAGGAATCACCATATTGATTTCCACCGTGATTGTATCATTTTATAGTCCCATCAGCAGTGTATGAGAGTCCCAGTCTCTCCACATCCTTGCCAGCATTTGTTATTTTCTGTCTTGTTGAACTTTGCTGTTAATGCTGGAATGAGATAGTATCTTGTTGTTTTGATGTGCATCTCTCTAATGGCTAATAGTCACAAACATTTCTTCATGTGTTTGTTGGCTGCCTGAATATCTTTTTTGGTGAAGTGTTTATTCATGTCATCAGCCCATTTTTAAAATTAGATTGTCTTTTTGATGTTGAGGTGTAGAAGTTTTCTATAAATTTTACAGACATGTCCTTTGTCTGATATATCATTGCCAAATATTTTTACCCATTCTGTAAGTTCTCTTTTTACTCTTTTGGAGGTGTTTTGATACACATAAGAATTTAATTTTTAGAAGGTCCCAATCATCTAGTTTATCATCTGCTGTTTGTGCATCTTGGATTATGCTTGACAGTATTTATGCCATAAATTAGGGCCCCTAAGTTTGATCCTATATTTTCTTTGATGAACTTTATAGTTTTAGGTTTCACAATTAAATCTTTGTTTTTGTGTATGGTGTGAGATATGGATCTTGTTCATTTTTCTGCAAATGGATATCCAGTTTTGCCACATTTGTTAAAGAAACTCTCTTCCCCATTTAATGAATTTTGGCACTTTTGTCAAAGATCAGCTGACCATAGGTAGATGGATCTATTTCTGGGTTCTCAATTCTGTCCACTGGTCTATGTGTCTGTCACTGTACCAATACCAGGCTGTTTTGATAGCTGTGGCTATACAGTATGTTTTGAGATCTGGAAGTGTGAGACCTCCTACTCTGTTCTTCTTCAGTAGTAGTTTGCTTATCTCAGGCCGCTTTCCTTTCCCATATAAATTCAATGATTGTTTTTTCCATGTCTTTAAAGAATGTTGGTGGAATCTGGATTAGGATTGCATTGAATGTATAGATTGCTTTGGGTAGAATTGACATTTTCACAATGTTCAGTGTTCCTGTTCATGAGTATGGTATGTTCTTCCATTTATGTAGATCTCTTATATAGCTTCTTGAAGTAGGGTTTTGTACTTTTCTTTTGTATCCCTGGTAAGATTTATTGCTAAGTGCCTTATCTTTTTAGTAGTTATGGCAAATAGTATTGATTTCCATATTTCCTTTTCATAGACCTCTTTGGTGGTATAGAGGAATCTGATTGATTTTTGTATATTGATCTTGAATTCTGCCACTAGGCTAAATTTTCAACTAGTTCCAGTAGTTTTCTTGCTGAGTCACTTGGGTTTTCTATGTATAGGATTGTGTCATCTGCAAATAAGGATAGTTTTACTTCTTTCTTGCCAATTTGATGCCTTTTATGTCCCTTTCTTGCCTTATTGCCTTGGCTAGGATTTCCAGTACAATGCTGAATAAAAGTGTAGATAGAGGTCATCCTTGTCTGGTTCCTGTTTGCAAGGGGAATGGTTTCAGTCTCTCTCCATTGAGAATATGGTTGGGTGTTGGTTTTGCATATATGCCCTTTATTATGTTGAGGAATTGTCCTTCTATTCCTATTTTTCTGAAAGGCTGTTTTTAATCAGGAATGGAAGTTGGATTTTGTCATGCTTTTTCTGCATCTGTTGATATGATCACATGATTTTTTCCTTTATTTTACTTATGTGATGGATTATGTTGCTTGTTTTTCTAATGTTGAACCATCCTTGCATACCTGGTATGAATCCCATTTGCTCATGATGCATTATTTTTATGATATGTTACTGGAGTCTGTTGGCTAAGAGTTTGTTGAAGATTTTTGTATCTGATTTTTGTATCTATGTTCATGAAGGATATTCATCTGTAGTTTTCCTTTCTAGTGGTGTCTTTACTTGGTTTTGATAATCATGATTATGCTTGCTTCATAAAATGATTTTTGGAGGATTCCATCCTTTTCTGTGTTCTGGAAAGTTTGAGTAGGATTAGTGTCAGCTCTTCTCTGAATGATTGGTAGAATTCTCCAGTGAAGCATCTGGGCCAGGACTTTATTTTGTTGGTAATTTTTTTTTTATGACCTATTCAATTTGTCCTTTTCTTATGGGTCTGTTCAAATTTTCTACCTCTGTCTGTATTAGTAAAAGTAGGTTGTTTCTAGAAATCGGTCCCATTTTTTCTAAATTTTCAAATTTGTTGGAGTGCAGTTTTTCATAGTATCCTGATATTATTCTTTTTATTTTTCTTGGTTCTGTTGTGGTCACCCATTTCATTTCTTATTCATGTTATTTGCATCTTCTCCTTCTTTTCCTTTGTCGTTTGCCAGTAGTTTGTTGATTTTATTAATCTTTTCAAAGAACCATCTTCTAGTCTTGTTGATTTTCTTCTATTGCCTTTCTCTTTTCTGTTTCATTTATTTCTGCTAGAATCTTTATTATTTCTTTTCCTCTGGAGACTGTAGGCTTCCCCCCTGCGGCCCCCCCCCCCCCGCTCTGGTCTTTTATAATTCTTGGAGATGTTGGGTCAAGGTGTTGATTTTGGCTCTTTCTTCTTTTTTGATGTGTGCATCTATGCCTGTAAATTGCCCCCTGATCACTGCTTTTGCTGTGTCCCAAAGATTTTGGTATCTTGTGTTTTTGTTCTCATTTGATTCAAGGCATTTTTTAATTCCATTTTTTATTTCTTCAATTTTCCAGTCATTTTTAAGGAGGGTGCTGTTCGGTTTCCATGCATTTGCTTTTTCCTTTGATCTTCCTATTGTTGATTTCTAATTTTATAGCATTGTGATCTGAGAAGATGCTTTACAGTATTTCAATGTTTTAAAATTTATTAAGGCTTGCTTCGTGGCCTAACATATGGTTTATCCTAGAGAATGTTCTGTGTGTGTTGGAAAAGAATGTGTATTTTGCTTTTGTGGGTGGAGTGCCCTGTAGTTGTCTATAAGGTCAAGTTGGTTGCTCATATTATTTAGTTCTTCTGCATCTTTGGTGAGTTTCTTTCCAGTTTTATTTCTTATTGAAAGTGGTCTATTAAAGTCTCCTGCTATTACTGTGGTTGTGCCTAAGGCATTTTGACTGCTAACCAGAAGGCTGGCAGTTCAGATCTACCAGCCATTCCTCAGAAGGAAGATTAGGCAATCTACTTCTATAGAGATACCATCTTGGAAACCCAAGGAAGGGTTGCTATGAGGTCAAATTGACTCAATGGCAGTAAGTTTTTTTTTTTTTTTTAATTACTGTGAGTCATCTATTTATCTTTTCAATTTTATTCAAGTCTGATTTATGTATTTTGGGACTCTTTCATTGGGTGTGTAGATATTTATTATGGTTATGCCCTCTTATTCAACTAATCTTTTAATCATTACGTAATGTCCTTCCTTGTCTCTTATAGTTGTTTTTGTCTTAAAGTCTATTTTTATCAGAAATTAATATTGCTACTCTTGCCCTTTTTTAGTTGCCATTTGCTTGGTATATCTTTTTCCAACCTTTGATTTTTAGCCTGTTTTTGTCTTTGTGACTAAGGTGAATCTCTTGTAGACAGCATATTGATGGGTCATGTTGTCTTATCCTGTCTTCAGTTCTCCATCTCTTGAGGGGTGCACTTAATCCTTTGACATTCAGTGTAATTATCAACAAATATGAATTTATTGATGTCATTTTGTTACATGTTTTTTATGGTTTTGGTGATTTCTTTGTTCCATATAATTTTCTGTGTGGAGTGCATTTTGTTTATGAATCACATTATCATCTCTTTTGTTGATATTGTTTTAGTATTTGCAAAATATTTGTGCTTGTTCTCTTTTTTACTTTGATGCAAAGGTTTATTACTGTTATTTGAGGCTATCCTATTGTTTATTATTTTCTTCTAAAGTTTAAAACAGTCTTTTCTATCTCACAGTTGACTTCCTCACCATTTAGATGTTCTGTAACTACACTATTTATTTCCTCTGGTTTGTAGTTGTCCTCATCTACCAAATGATGTCTCTGGTTCCCTGTTTATAGTCTTATAAGCTTATATTACTTTGGATACTGGCTTGGTTTCCATGTTATGTCATCATTTGTGTTAATCGTTGTCATTATTTGCTGTTGTTGGTTCTCTATTGGAAGGACTCCTGTTAGCATCTTTTGTAAGGTTGGTCTGGTTTTAACAAATTCCATTAATTTCTGCTTGTTTTGGTGACCTAGTGCCACTCTGACAGGAATATACCACACATGGGATGACTTGAAGAAATAGGAGTTTATTCTCTTACAGTTTGGAGGCTTTAAGTCTGAGTTCAATGTGCCAGGCTCTCTAGGGGCTGAGTGAAAGCCCCTCAACCTTGGGCTTCAGCTCTGCCTCCTGCTCTCGGCCCACTGAAACTGGAGGCTTTTCTTCACTCAGCTGCTGGCTACTGAGGCTGACAATCCTAAGGTTGACAAGTAAAAAGGCACAGTCCCAATGTTACCAAACCACACAGCAGGCCATTAATTCAAGTCCATTGAAAGTCCCAAGGTTGGCAGAGCATGGCAGGCTGCTGAACAACGACATGGCTATATGCAGGGTTCAAGCGTGCCATAAGCTAGACACTATTCCCCAAGGCTTCTCCTTATCTACAGGAGCAGACCACATTCCTAAGGCAGC
>NW_006921606.1:19958090-19961534 GCF_000298275.1 Orycteropus afer afer
ATTCCACCATGGAGTTGATTACCAGTCTTATCATGGGGAATACTACATCCAGCTGCCCAGCCACTCAACCAGGCCCAGCCAAGTTGACACACAAAGTTAACTATCACACTTTTTGTCTGGAAATCTACTAATTTTACCTTCATATTTGAGGGACAGTTTTGCTGGGTATGTATTTTGTGGTTGGAAATTTCTTTCTTTTAGCATTTTATATATATCATTCCATTGCCTCCTCGCCTGCATACTTTCTGCTGAGAAATCAGAGCTTAGTCTTATTGGTTGCCCTTTGTAGGTAACTTTTCATTTTTCCTGTGCTTCTTTCAGGACTTTTTCTTTGTTTTTAGTTTTGGTGAGCTTGATTATGATGTGTCTTGGTGATTTTCTTTTGGGCTCTATTCTATTTGGAGTTTGTTGAACTTCTTGAATAGATATAGTCTCGACTTTCATCATATTATGGAAATTCTTTTGCAACAAATCTTCAACAATTTTCTCTGTGGTTTAATTCATCTTTTCCTGTTCTGGAATTCCAATTACATGTAGGTTATACCTCTTGATGGTATCCCAAATGAATCTTAGGCTTTCTTCATTTTCTTTTGATCTTTTATCTGATTGATCCCTTAACAAAGTAGTACTGAGATATTTGTCTTCAATCTCATTAATTGTCTTCCATTGATTTGATTCTATTCCCATTGAATGTGTTATCTATTTCTGAAATCTTAGTATTAATCTTCTGTATTATTATTTGTTGTTTTTGTGTCATTTATAATTTTTTGTCTGTCAATTCGTTCTTGTAATGTTTTCCTAAATTGTTCTAGAATTTTGTCTGTTTTCTCCTTAATTTTGTTAGTGTTTTCCTTGATATTGTCAGTGTTTTCCTTGATCTGTCTCTCAGTCTGTTGAAGGTTTCCAAATATAATTCTTTTGAATTCCTTATCAGGGAGTTTCAGTGATGCTTCTTCCTCAGGAATATTTTCTGGGTTTGTGTCCTGATCTCTTGTTTCTACTACTTTATCTTGCTTATTTGTGTGGTCTGTGGTGGTCTTTTGTCTCCAAAACATTGTGGTGGTATTACATTTATGTTTGATGTGTGATAGAGAATGAGAGTGTGTGCACATATCTTTGTTAGCTGTTTGTAAGGAGCAGTTGATGGTGAGTTGAGCTGGTATTCTTCCATCTGTCATTGGTCAATTGGTACAAAAGCAAGGGGTGGGCCTCACTCAGTGGCTGGGACTGCAGGAGGTGCAGGTATAGTTGGATTGTGTTGGAACAGTTGTTGTCTTCCACTCAGACTAAATAAATAAATAAAAATCCACTGAAAAAAATAAAAGCAAGAGAACAAAAACTCAATCCATGTAAACAAACAGGAACAATTGAAAAAAAAAAAGAAATGTAATAAATGAGAAGAAAAATTTTCAAAATATATTTAAAAAGGATAAAAGAACAATAATGGGAGGAAATAAAGCCACAATATCTGGGGAAGGAAGAATGAGAGAAAAATACCAAAGTAAGAGAATAGTAAAGAAAAAATGAGAAAACTGCAAAAGGAAAAACAAGGGATGGGAAGAAGCAAAAAAAAAAAAAGAAAAAAGAAAAAAAGAACCAGGAAAAGGGAAGAGAAAAAAAAGAAAACCACAAGAACCAGGGATGGGAAAGATGGAAAAGAAAAAGAAAAAAAAATGAAGAATATAAAAGAATAATTTTAAAACAAAAATAAAACTGTGGGGGCTGGAGCATGGCACCCAGGCTTTGTCAGGGCACAGATCAGGATGGAATTCCTGCTGGTCAAGAAGATGGGTGGAGGCCAAGTATGGCCAGACCTCTGTTCACCAAGAGTGTGTGGGGTATAAGAGTAACAAAGAGAATATTATACCTTTCCAGTCATCAGCCTCCAGTGTGGCTGCCCATGCTGTCCTCAGCAAGCGGAGCTCACTCCTGTGTTGCTGTCCAGATAAGAACACCACTTGGATATATTCAAAATGGTCGCAATTGCTGCTTGCAAATATCCAAAATTGCTGCAGCCTCAGGACAGCTGTTGGCAGTCCACAGGTCTTTGCTGTTTTACTTTCTGGTTGCCAGGCACCAGTGCAATCCTTGCCCATGCAATTCTTAGTGAGCAGAGCCTATTCTTAGGTTGCTACTAGGAAATACTGAAAATGGCTATGCGCTCAGGTCAGCCAGCAGTCCACAGCTCTGTCTCCTTGCTCACTGTTTTCATTCAGGTTCTTCTATTAGTTGGTATTTAATCCACTTCTTTATCTTTGCCTTCAAAGGTCAGGGTCCCAAGATCATCCTCTGTATCAGTTTCAATTGGTTTCTCATTGCTTCATTGCAGAGGGTCTATGTAGTCTGTCTGCCTATTCAACCACCTTGCCAGAACCCTCTGATGGAGTCTTTAATGTGGATTCTGTACTGGCCCTTTCAGTCTGACTCTTGTGTTTGGGTCATATTTTTAATGGAATTAGGAGGAAATGACCCAAAAGAGCAGAGGCTGGAAAGACTGGGTCCACTGGTGCCCTAAACTTGCTAGTAAGACTTGAGACTTTGCAACTGAAGTCATTTCAAGAGGCTGGAAAAATTGGGGTGGACATTTCCTGGATTACATTACAAGCATCAGAAAAGAGGATTATGACCCAGCAAAGGAGAAAATGATAGAAAAGGGTTCTGTGACATTCCATACTACCTCCAAGCTGAGACTTCCTTAGTCATCCTCCTACCCTGCACACTCCTTCCTGTAGCAGTATCACAACTTTGCAGGTCCAAATATTGCTTACATTTTTACCATTGACATCTTCCTGGAGTACTATGGGTATCTGGTTTTGGACTTTACTTATGCAAAGAAGTGAGTTTTATCCCTTGAGTATGAGGGCCTAGGAAGTTCTGGGAGCCTGGAGGCTCTACCCCAGCACCTCCAGTGTGGAAAGGTTCTGCCCCACTGAGACCCCTAGGCTGCTCCCACTCAAACAAGTAGAAGCCATCACTTACTTCCAGTCCTGCAGTGCTGGGATTTTGAAACTTTCTTGTGGTTTTTACTTATCAGAGATTTCAAGAACACTTGGTATGAACTTGGTATACATGGCACACAGCTTGTGAAAACAGGGTTTGTTTTCCATTGTCATTGGGGACCAAATCAATGTGAGTGGTCCAGATGATTGTCAGGAGATATTGCTGCCTGAGTTTTGGTCCACAGAGTACCTGAGTGTGACTCTCCTTGTAAAGATTCCTCAACATTTGCTATTATTTTGTATTACGTCTCCTTGAGGTTTTGTTGGCTTAATTGGCAAGCTTCTTTTTCCTTTGGGGACTTTTTTTCTTTTGTTTATTGTGGTAAAATATACATAAAATAAAATGTACTATATTAACCATTAAATTTTTGTGATATATATATGTGTATATATACGTATGATATATATGTATGTGTGTGTGATACATATATATACAATTTTTTTT
>NW_006921606.1:19962094-20013146 GCF_000298275.1 Orycteropus afer afer
TTTAATTGTGCTTTGGGTGAAAATTTACAGAGCCAATTCACTTTCCATACAGCAGTTCACATACACTTTGTCTCATGATATTGACCACAATTCACCACAATGCAACAGCTCCCCTCCCACTTCCTCCCAACAGTCACCTCTTCCCTGTATCCATCCCTCGATGCACCTCTGCCCCCTGAGCTGTCTCCCTGTGCATAAAAAGCCCTTCTTTTTCCCATGATTGTTCTCTCCAAGGAGTGTATTTACCTCAGGTAAATGTTCAACTCCTATGTCTGTCTTTCGCTTGGCTGGAAGCTACAGATGTGGGTTCAAATTCTAGACCTGCAGGACAGCTAGGGGCCATAGTCTCAGTGATTCCGCCGGGCTCTATTAGACCAGCAAACCTGGTCCCCCCCCCCTTTTTTTTCCCCAAATGCCTTTGAGTTTTGTTCCACATTGTTCTTGCTCTCTATCCAGAATCTCCTACATAGATCCCCCTCTGAGTGGTTGACGTTGGTAGCTGGGCACCATCTAGTTCTTCTCGTCTCATAGTCTTACAGGCTGCAGATCACATGGTGTACCAGTCGCTAGGACTAATTCTTTCCATGAATCTTTGATTTTCTTCACTCTTCTTTGCTGTGGACAAGGAGAGACCCATTGTTGCATTTAGATGGCTGCTTGCAGGCCTTTAAGATCCCAGTCACTGCTTGCCAAAGTAGGAGGTGGCACAATGTTTTGTGTAGTATGTTATGCCAATTGAGCTTGATGTCCCCTGTGACTATGGCCCCGAGCCCACAGGTTCAGCTCCTCTGTCCCTCTGGGTAGCTGGCTACGACCAAGAAGTGACTACAGCCTTGTCCCTTGTCAGCTCTACTATACACCTGGGAATTCAGATCATACAAATATACTTATGGGACCATTGTTTGTCAACCTTATACATGGTCTTGGGTACACTCCCCACTTCATAGACATACCTAATATTTCAGCCTGTCCACCCATCTATCCACCCGTAAACCCATGTTTGCCTTCACTGACAATGCAGTATTGTATGTGCAAAAGGGTTCATCTTTGTTGCCTGTACCTCCCATGCACCTCTCTATGTCTTCCTCTTCCTCCATGCCACCATGTTGATCACTCTCACATTTGGTACATTGCCCTTCTCTTTACCCAAATCAATACTTATCTCTACCTATCTAACAGTGTTTTCTTCCCTCCCTTCCTTCCCCTGGAAACCAACAAAGAAAATTTCCTTCCATAGATAAACCTTTCCTTGATTTTTACAATAACGGACTAATACAATAATACTTTTGTGATTGACTTATTTCACTCAGCATAATGTCCTCTAATTTCATCCAAGTTATGCAGTGTTTTGAAGATTCTAGTTTATTCTTTAGGGTTGCGTAGTATTCCGTCGTGTGTATGTACCCAAGTTTGGTTATCGATTCCTGAGTTGATGGACACCTAGGTTGTTTCCATCTTTTGGCTATTGTAAATAGTGCTGCGAGGAACATGGTTGTGCATATGTCTGTTCTTGTCATGGCTCTCACTTCTTTAGGATATATACCTAGTAATGGAATGGCAGGATCAAATGGTATTTCTATTTCCAACTTTTTAAGGAGTCGCCATAGTGCTTTCCACAGTGGTTGTACCATTTTACAGTCCCACCAGCAGTGTATGAGAGTCCAATCTCTCCACATCCTTGCTGGCATTTGTTATTTTGTGTCTTGTTGAACTTTGCTACTAGTGCTGGAGCAAGATGATATCTCATTGTTGTTTTGATTTGCATTTCTCTAATGGCTAGAGATTGTGAGCATTTTTTCATATGTTTGTTAGCCGCCTGGATATCCTTCTTGGTGAAGTGTCTATTCATGTCTTCTGCCCATTTTTAATTGGATTATTTGTCTTTTTGTTATTGAGGTTTTGGAGTTTTCTATAAATTCTGGAGATAAGTCCCTTTTCAGATAGGTCATTGCCAAATATTGTTTTCCAATCTGTAGGTTCTCTTTTGACTCTTTTGTAGAAATCTTTGGAAACACATAAAAATTTAATTTTTAGAAGGTCCCATTCATCTGGTTTCTCTTCAGCTGTTTGTGCATTTTGGGTTATACTTGATAGTCTATTTATGCCATATATCAGGGCCCCTAAATTTGCCCCTAGTTTTTCCTTGAGGAACTCTATAATTTAGGTTTCACATTTAAGTCTTTGATTCATCTGGAGTTAGTTTTGTGTATGGTGTGAGGTACAGATCTTGTTTCATTTTTCTGCACATGGATATCCAGTTTTGCCAGCACCATTTATTAAATAAATATTCTCTTCCCCATTTAATGGATTTTGGCCTTTTGTCAAAGATCAGCTGACCATAGGTGGACGGAGCTATTTCTGGGTTCTCAATTCTATTCCATTGGTCTATGTGTCTGTCATTAAACCAATACCAGGCGGTTTTGACTACTGTGGCTGTATAGTAGGTTTTGAGATCTGGCAGTGTGAGACCTCCTACCTTGTTCTTCTTTTTCAATAGTGCTTTGCTTATCTGAAGTCTCTTTCCTTTCCATATAAAGTTAGTGATTGGTTTTTCCATATCCTTAAAAAATGTTGGTGGGATCTGGATTGGGATTGCATTGAATATATAGATTGCTTTGGGTAGAACTGACATTTTCACAATGTTCAATCTTCCTATCCATGAGCATGGAATGTTCTTCCATTGATGTAGATCTCTTACGGTTTCTTGAAGTAGTTTTGTATTGTTTTATTTGTACAGGTGTTTTGTGTCCCTGGTAAGATTTATTCCCAAGTATTTTATTTTTTTGGTAGCTACCAGAAGGCTGGCGGTTCAAACCCACCAGCCACTCCTCGGAAGGAAGGTTGGGCAGTCCTACTTCCGTAGTCATACTGCCTCGGAAACCCAAGGAGGGGTCGCTATGAGTTGGGGCTGACTCGATGGCATATAACAACAACATTGTAAATGATATTGATTTCCTTATTTCTTTTTCAGCAGTCTCTTTGCTGGTATAGAGGAATCCAACTGATTTTTGGATGTTGATCTTGTATCCTGCCACGATGCCAAATCTCTCAATTACTACCAGTAGATTTTTGACTGAGTCTCTTGGATTTTCTAGGTATAAGATCATATCATCAGCAAATAGGGATAGTTTGACTTCTTCCTTTCCAATTTGGATGCCTTTGATTTCCCTATCTTGCCTTATTGCCCTGGCTAGGACTTCAATACAATGTTGAATAGAAGTTGTGAGAGGGGGCATCCTTGTCTGGTTTCTGTTCGCAAGAGGAATGGTTTCAGTCTCTCTCCATTGAGTATAATGTTGGCTGTTGGTTTTGCATAGATGCCCTTTATTATGTTGAGGAATGTCCCTTTTATTCCTATTTTGCTGAGAGTTTTGATCAGGAATGGATGTTGGATTTTATCAAATGCCTTTTCTGTATCAATTGATATGATCATGTGGTTCTTCTCCTTTGTTTTATTTACGTAGTGGATGATGTTGATTGTTTTTCTAATGTTGAACCATCCTTGCATACCTGATATGAACCCCACTTGGTCATAAGGAATGATTTTCTTGATATGTTGTTGGAGTCTATTGGCTAGAATTTTGTTGAAGTTTTTTGCATCTGTATTCATGAGGGATATTGGTCTGTAGTTTTCCTTTTGAGTGATGCCTTTGCCTGGTTTTGGTATCAAGGTTATGCTTGTTTCATAAAACGAGTTAGGGAGGATTCCATCCTTTTCTATGTTTTGGAATAGTTTGAGTAGGAATGGTGTCAGTTCTTCTCTGAATGTTTGGTAGAATTCTCTGGTGAAACCGTCTAGGCCAGGACTTTTTGTTGGTAATCTTTTGATGACCTGTTCAATTTCTTCTTTTGTTATGGATCTATTCAACTTTTCCAAATCAGTCTGTGTTAGTTTAGGTAAGTGATGTGTATCTAGAAATCTGTCCATTTCTTCCAGATTTTCAAATTTGCTGGAGTACAGTTCTTCATAGTATCCTGATATTATCCTTTTTACTTCAGTTGGTTCTGTTGTGATGTCACCCACTTTATTTCTTATTTGTGTTATTTGTGTTCTCTCCCTCTTTTCCTTTGTTAAATTTGCCAGTGGTTTGTCAATTTTATTGATCTTTTCAGAAAAACAACTTTTGTTCTTGATGATTTCTTCTATTGCCCTTGATTCTTCTTTCTTGATGGTAGTCAGATCCTTCTGAACCCTGCTTGCTTGTTTAGTCTCTTTTGTGTCTCAAATGAGATTGACCCATGATACAACCTAATCCTGTAGAGTGTGTCTTGCCTCACTAACACAACTGCCTCTAATCCTGCCTCATTAACATCATAGAGATGAGAAAATTCTCAACATGTAGGATAATTACATCTGATCACTAAATGGAGAGTGATTATGTATACTGGAAATCATGGCCCAGCCAAGTGAGCAACATATTTTTGGGGACACAGTTCAATCCATAACAATCCATATTGTTGTACAATCATCACCACTATCCCTTTCTAAATTTTTCTATCATCTTCATTGAATTTCTGTTAAGGAGATGAGTGTTTTGAAGAGCTAAGTTGATCTGCACAGGGACTGCACGAGCTCTTCTGTGCCTGGTGGCAAAGCAGGTGGCACATACTCCCAGGTTTAAATTTTTAAATGGTTGATTCATTATGGGGTGTCATACTCAGGTAAGTGTGTGTGAATCAGTTATCAATGGAGTGTGGAAGAAAATAGGGCAGTGCTGAGTGGTGAGAAAGAAGAATCGAGATATAGGTGGACCTGTGTGTGATTCCTTGCCTTGATTATGAGCTGTGTGTTCTTTGACCTGTCCCTTGGCCTCCCCAAGCCTCACTTTTCTTGTCTATAATGTGAGAACAAGTTTACTTCTTTGGTTATGATCATTGAAAGGTAAAATTCAGCACAATACATGCTGTGATGCCTAGCACTGGAGGCTCTCAGGAAATGATTACCACCACCACCACCTCCACCACTCATTATTTACATGGAAGTTTGGTAATTCAGGTCCACTCACAGGTGCCTTGGAAGAAAAGCCTAGTAATTACTTCTGGTAAAAATCAGTCATTGAAAGCCCTATGGAGCATAGCTGTACCCTGATATACATAGGGTCACCATGAATTGGAACTGACTTGAAGACAACTGGTTTACTGGTATTTGTGCTAGGGGCTTCTGCATGCACATTCTTATTTAGTCCTTAGGAAGGTCCTTTAGGAAGTTATTATTCCTGGAATGGGCTCAGAGTTGTGTCATCATTTCCACAGTAGAATCTTGATTTAAACTCAGGCACAGAACTATTATCACTGAACCACATCACTCCCCACTAGGCCCCCAACCCACTCCCATCCTCGTAGGAAAATCTGAAATTTGCTTAACATTTTAACATACTCTGAATCCTACCAACAATGTAGTGAGGTGGGTGATTATTGTCTTCATTTTATGCATGAAGAAATGAGTCTAGAAGATTTTAGTAACTTCATAAGGGCACATAGTTTGTAAAGGGGCAGAGCTTGGACCTTGGCTCTCCTGACCTCTTTAACACTTTTCCCTGAAGAGTTTCTTTTGATACCATTGAAGCTGCAACTTGGGATAGTATAAGGTTGTCTGAGTTCTGGGTCAAGGTCAGCACATCCCCAAGCTCCAGGCTCATACTCCTGTCTTGGGCTCTGTACTTCAGAGGACCCCATTATGGCTGTGGCCCTCCCTGCAGGGCAAGGGGTTTTCAGGGCCAAGAGGGCATGCTTCCCTGCAGCCCATACCCTTCCCTTTCTAGATATCACCCCCAGTGAGAATTCTCCTTGGAATTCTCTGCCAAGACACCCCTGAGCTGCTGTCCAGGACCTGTGCTGGTCCATCCTCCCAAGGACCACTTGTGTGCCTGCACCTAGGCTAAGGAATGGACAAATGCAACTGGCACAAAGGTGCAGGTGGAGCTCGGATATGCAGGCGCCTTGTAATGTGGACTAGACCTGGATGGGAAGAGAAGTGGAGTAGACTGCAGGCCAGGGGCCTCCCTTCATTGAAATCTTGACCTGGACCAGCAAATATCAGCAACAGGATGAATAACCTGGGACCTAGCTTAGGCTGCACAGTGGAGAAAAGAGCATGCTTGGTTTCAGTGTCAGTCCTAGTTTCATAATTATCATTATACAGTGCTAAAACAGAAACGGGAGCTCTGGTAGCATAGTGGCTAAGGCACTTGACTGCTAACCAGAAGGCTGGCGGTTCAAACCCACCAGCCACTTCTCGGAAGGAAGGTTGGGCAATCCTACTTCCGTAGTGATACTGCCTCGGAAACCCAAGGAGGGGTCGCTATGAGTCAGGGCTGACTCGATGGCACATAACAACAACAACAACAAAACAGAAACACACTGAGAAGCCTGCTCCAGGTGGCTGTCATAGCGATATTATGCTGGACCATTCCCCAAACTGGAGTGCAGTTTTGTGGCGACTTTCTGTGTCTCCTCTTTTTATCACAGATGTGGAAACGTGTTTTGAGATTTCCATTGTCCCAAGATGGCATTGCTTTGTGTTGGTAATGATTCTGCTTCCCATATTAAAAGATTTTTGAGACCATTACTGATCCAACCTGCCTTGACATCAAGTCCCATTATTTGATGATCCCTCTCTCCTGTCTGGTCCCCTCTCTTCTAGCTCCCTCTGGTAAGCAGCAGTATGCTTTTTTTTCTCTTTCTTTTAGTTGGAATCACTGTCTATGGAAAATAATTACTGTAAATGTTCTGGAATAGAAAGTGAAGAACAAGAGTTTTATAAGCACTACATAAAGCAACTAATGGGATGGAATAATCTCCTTTTCATTTTAGCACTCCCCCAGGGGCACGTTGCATGGCCTCTGAATCCATTTCCCATTGCCCCACTGGCCCCACAATTTTGGAGAGGGAGTGAGCTCAAGATGGCCAGCCTAGACTTCCAGCTCAGATATCTCCTGGCTGTGTCCTTTGACCAAGATGGAATTTTCAACTTTTCACAAGGTGGACTGAATGACATAAAGCTGACATGGTGAGGGCTCTGTAAACAAGAGGCTGTTTAATTACATATCCAGCAGGTGCTCAGGAAGCCACAAAGCATGTGCCTGGGCCTGTTGGGCTATAAATGAGTACCAGACAGGCCCACTTCCATCTTTAAAACGATTGAAATAAGAAGAAGATAAGGTTTGTATGGAGTATGGAGTCCTTGGGTCATTGCAAATTTTTAACACACTCATCTGTATGGAGGTTCAAGTTCGCTCAGAGGTACCTTGGAAGAAAGGCCTGAAATAATCAACCATTGAAAACCCTATGGTACACAGTTCTATTCTTACATACATGGGATCTCCATGAGTTGGAGTTAACTTGATGGGAAGTGATTTAAGGTTTGTACACAGATCCCCATGGTGGCTGTCACCAGCTTTACGAAGACCTCTGCATTTCAGAAACAGTGTATCAGCTACTATTGAGTTTTAATATGTTCCAGGCATTGTGTTGAGAACATCACATCATGTTTAGGAAGAAGAGCTTGGACTTTGAAGCCCACCCCTTGGGCTTGAATCCTGGTTCTGACATCTACCACCTGTGAGACCTTGGCCAAATCTCTTCACCTCTCTGTGATCCTTCTCCTTGTCTACAAAAAAGGAGTAATAATAGTATTTACCTCTTGGGGGTGTTGTGAGTTGGATGGGGTAGTAATCTTTAAAATATTTGGAATACTCCCAGGCACATACCACTAATGTGTTCATGGGGACACCATCAGTAAAAATCAGCTTCTTTTGTCATTTCTACACCATAAGTGAAGAAACCAAGGCTTGGAGAGGCTTTAGCAGTTGACCTGCTCCACTTCTGCCCCCATGCTAGTCATGGTCCATCTACTGCTAAAGCTTGGGTGCTATGCACAGTGCTACGTCGTCCACCAGTGCTAGGAGCTGGCCCAAGATCAGGAGTTCTGATCCCAAACCAGATCCTTCTGCCTCTGTTCCACAACAGAGGTACAAAGTTGTGTGGCATGCCAGAGACACAGAGGGAGTGCTGGGGAAGTGGGGGCTCCACCTGGGCTGGCTCTTTTTTTTGTGAGGTAGAGGAAGGGGATGGTGATTGGTGCTTCCAGGGAGAGTAGAGTCTTTGGATTTGGGCACTGTGCAGAGGGGAGAAGGAGATGAGATGGGGAGAGGAGACTGCCAAAGGGCCTTCTGCTTATGTAAAGTATCTTTAGGAAGACAATATCCATTCCTTAAAGCAGAATGAATTCAGCCTCAGGGAAGAAAATTGGACTGGAAGGAATATTGGACCTTAGCGTACTGCCTAAGGCACTTGACTGCTAACCAGAAGGTTGGCGGTTCAAACCCATCAGCCACTCCTCAGAAGGAAGTGTGGGCAATCTACTTCCATAGTGATACCACCCAAGGAGGGGTCGCTATGAGTCAGGTTTGACTTGATGGCACATAGCAACAACAATAACAATAGTCTCCCTTTCCATCCCTATTATGAGTATGTTCCATTTGAGCAGCCAACCTTGTTGGAGGCAAAACAGGTCCACTGTCTAAACAAAGCAT
Organism: Orycteropus afer afer; assembly: GCF_000298275.1. Lineage (NCBI taxonomy): Eukaryota > Metazoa > Chordata > Mammalia > Tubulidentata > Orycteropodidae > Orycteropus > Orycteropus afer. The sequence continues at coordinate 19,970,629 of NW_006921606.1, forward strand.
TGCTGTCTTCTTTACTATGTTCAGCACCTTCATCTTAGATGTAGGTGCCTTGCTCAAATTTGCAGGGCACCTCAATTTCAAGCCCTTCATTCTATTTCTTTTATGAGCAGTCAGGAACCTGAAAGCTCACATGTGCCTACTGGGTTTAGAAGATGTGACCACTATATTAGGTGTGATCTAGTTCCAGTGTCTTCTGGATTCATTCATTGAAAATAGTACTTGAAGTTGTGAGAAAACACTTCAGACTGATTTAGGTAAATAGAATTTTGCTAAAGAATGGATTTATTATAAGAGTGATCTTTCCCTTGGTGAAAATTTGCAAGATAGATAATTACAAAGAAAATTAAAATAGATAATTCAGATAATAATAACCCTTAGTTGCATTCTCTTGTGTTTCCCTCTAAGGAGTCCTGGTGGTTCAGTGGTTAAGGATTTAGCTGCTAATCAGAAGGTTGGCAGTTTGAACCCATCAACTGTTCTATGGGAGAAAGATGTGGCAGTCTGCTTCCATAAAGATTACAACCTTGGAAACCCTATGGGACAGTTCTACTCTGTTGTATAGGTTTCCATGAGTCAGAATCAACTCCATGGCAATGAATTTGGTTTTGGTTTTTGGTGTCCCTCTAACCTTTTTTCTTTTTTTCCTTCCTTCCTCCTGTTCATCTGTCCATCATTTATTCACTCATCAGTTGTAAACTTTTTTTTTTTTATGCCCACTGATGCCAAGCACTCTGCTAATAGGAAACTCATGCAGCCAAGTCTGGGGGAGGACCAGACGAATGACAGCCAGGGACAAGAAAGAATGAAGTTCAGAGACAGAGACATACAAAGCCACAGAAGCCCTGACCAAGGAGGGACCAGGTCTGTTTGGATGAGTGACCAACCTCTGGGTTGTATGTGTCATTCCATGTTTATCTCAAAATTGTGTCATATCACCTTTTCCCACCCTCACCTCCCACTTATATGAGCATTTTCTGATACACTAGTGATTTAGTGGTTAAGGCATTTATTTGGCTGCTGACCACAAAGTCGATGGTCCAAATCCAGCAACCACTTTGCAGAAAAAAGAAAGATGCTGCTGTAAATCTTTACAGCCTTGGAAACCCTATGGGACAGTTCTACACTGTCCTGTAGGGTCTCTATGAGTTGGAATCGACTCAATGGCAGTGAGTTTCATTTTGTATAAATAATGTAATTCTTAAAAAGAGAGCATTAGGCTTGTATTTTAATACCATTGAGCCTCTGAGTGACTCAGTCTCTAACCTATATTGGCAGAAACTTTGGAGGAGAGAGGCCTCAGGCAAAGTGGAAAGAGTAAGGTCTCTGGGGTTTGAACTAGCTTGCAAGAAAAGCTCAATAAGCATTAGTTTTTCTTCCTTCTTCTCAGTTCTCCCCTGCTGCCCCTTTTACAGCGGTCCAACTGAAGCTGCCTGCGCACTGATGTCAGCTCTCCTAAATTTCATCATCATCTCTGCTCTCTACTGGGCCCAGCAATTAGGGCCTGGCTATCTGCATCTCTCTCTTTCTGCTCCCCCAGCCCCTGGTGGAGAGCAGCTTAGTGACTGGCCTCAAGTAATGAAGGGAACCCTCAGCAGGCAGCAGCTGCCCATCTGGAGCCTTTCAACTGCAGCCGTGGTGGGCCCAGTGACTTGAAGCTCCTTATTCCAAATGATATGGGAGCTCTGGTGGCATAGTGTCTAAGGCAACTAACTGACTGTTAACCAGACGGCGGGTGGTTCAAACCCACCAGCCACTCCTTAGAAGAAAGATTAGGCAATCTACTTCTGTAGAGATACCACCTCAGAAACCCACGGAGGAGTTGCTTTGAGTCGGATCCAACCCCACAGCAGTGATTTTTTTTTTTTTTTTTAAATCCCAAATGATACTCTCACATTTCACTCAACAACTGCAGGTATTGCAGCTTTCAACATCCTGCCCCCTATGGTTCTGATGTGCAGTGGTGAGGGTTCAGACCATGGTTTTCTTTGGGCCCTGTCTTGAAGCAGCCCTTGTGTGAGATATAGATCCATGTTTATGTGTTCTCAGAGGTCTATCCAGTTGTCCCAAGACCACTTAATGTGAGACAGCCCCTGCATCAAAGACTATAAACTATCAGGTTTTATGCTTAAAACTTTGGAATCTCTTCTATAAGATACTGATGATAGTTCAGGGTCTAGGCTCTAGAGCCTGCAAAGGTCCAACTTGGAGTCTCTACCTGAAGACTCAACCTTGGTCTTCACAGGATGAAACTGAGGGATTTGGGGGATGGAGATTCAGGTTGGAGGAGCACTTGGACAGCATGGAGCCCAGTGTCCTCATTCAACATGTGAGGAAATTGGCCCCAGAGAGTTTATGTGAATTGAAGCTACTTTCTGGCAAGCAGGGGGTGATACTCTGGCTGAGCCTGGACCCCCTGAGCATGGAGCCCTAAGCAAGCCTCACCTGAGGCCAGTGGCTTCCTCTTCCTCCAGTTCCTCCTTCAACACTTGTGCCTCATTACTTTCCCATCTCATTTTAGAGGACTATACACCTCACTCAGGTCCAGTCTGTAAAGGGGCAGCTACTCATTCCTGAGGCACACAGAGTAGATTTGGATTATCTATTAAAAACCTGCAGTTCACAAACAACTGTCTTCGAAGGAAGGCATCAAGGATATTATCCTAAAAGCACTGGGCTCAGTGACCAAGGGACCAAGAAGTCTGAAAGCCTTGAATTTCAGCCTGAGGGGAACTGGGAAACACTGTGTAGAAGCTTCCACCATAGATTTTCAGTCTAAAGTCCCTGCAGAAGCACACCCTGCCCCAGGGACAGAGGCTCAGGCATCCGGTGCCTTGGGAGAGGACACCAGGTGCTAGGTGCTCCATACTGAGCACCAGGGCCCCCTGTGGGAGCAACAGGCAACTGGACCCATCAACACCAATAGCCAGCCCAGCAGAGCCAACAAGAGATCCTCATGTAGTTCCTTGATAAAGCCCATTGTGGCCGAGACCACAGTAGGTAAGGATGCATGCAAACTCACCATATGAGGCTGGGAAGGTCACATCATGTTAGAATTCTCCAGGGTGCAGCCTGAGATTCTGCATTCCTATCAAGCTCCCAGGAGAGGCCAGGGCTGCAGGTCCACAGACCCCATTCTGAGGAACAAGTTTTTAGGTTGCTTTCCTATACCCTGCTTCATCGCTACACTCCTAGGCTTTCTGAATTCCAGCCCTGGAGGTTAAAGCCACAGCCCAGCAGTAACCCCAGGCCCCAGGACTGCTCTTTCCCCATCCCCTTCTTCTGTTGCAGTCCTCAGATGTCAGGCTGGCTCCTGTGTTAAAATCACTGAAACAGAGGTCTTGGCTGGAGAGCCATGTGCTGACTCCAGAGACCATCCCAGATAAGGCATTTTTTGGTGGTGCATTTCTCTATCTAATGATAGAAGCGAGAAGCTATGATGAGAGTGTCATCCACACTGGAGGAGAGAGGGGAGTGGTGCTTGGGTAGGGTTACAGCTTCCCTCCTACACCCAGGGAGAATCACTTTGTTAAGAGGAACAGTATTTCCAGGGAGGCAGGGTGCAGGAAGGAGGGTCCTCACGTCTGAGGAAGAGTCAGCTAGCCCCATGCAAAAGCCAGTGTCAACCTACACGGGCAATTGGCAAGGTCTTTCCAGTAAGCAGAAAAGACTTCAAAAAGTACTACAGAGTTTCCTTTCCTTCTCAGTAGCCTACCGGTGACAAAGAAGAAAACTCCAATTCTGGAAGAGAGGACGTGGGGAAGCGCAAGTATGCAGTGCAGTGCTCTCCTGGAACTGCAGGGCAGGTTGTTGGGTGCTATCTTGTGATGGTGGTGTAGTGCCTAAGGCATATGACTGCTAACTAGAAGGCTGGTGGTTCAAATCCACCAATTACTCCTCAGAAAGAAGACTGGGCAATCTACTTCTGTAGAGATACCACCTCAGAAACCCAAGGAGGGGTTGCTATGAGTTGGAATTGACTTGATGGCAGTGAGTTTTGTTTTGTTACTTGCAATGGCATCTCAGCTTAAGTCCTGGTGTCCTCTAGGGGCGACATCAGGTAGGTCCCCGGGAAGATGGACCATGGGCTGGGCTCCCTAGTAATAAATGCAGCCTGTTGGAAAAGTTAAACTAAAAAAGATGCTGCAAGACCTTACAATTTACAGTGGGATAGTTCAGTTTTGGGTTAGAAAAAGATAGGATTATGGTGTAATTATAGGGCTTTAGGTCAAATACTATCCAGGAAAATGATGATCATGGAGATGATGAGCAAATAAAAGTATCTGGAAATTAGCCAAGCAGTGACGCAAGTTGGCCCAAGGAAGAATTAGATGCAGAGGAGAGAAAATTACTTGGACACTGAATTACAATTTGTAGAAAGCTAGAGGTTCAAAACTTTTGAAGTTTGTGGTAAAGGATAATGAAACTAGCATAAGAGGATGGTCAGATGTCGTTGTGGGGAGAGTGTTCCAAAGACTGTAAAGAATTTCAAACTTTTTTCCTATGAGATATTTCAAATAAATAAGGGCTTATTTTGTTGGGATGGGGGTGGAGAGGAGCAGGGGTTGTAAGTAAGAAGGTAAACAGGTTTAGTGCCACTTGTGTAGAACCCTCTGAGGAAGGTCTTTGGCCTAGCTTCAGGCAGCAGTAGGAGGGCACTGCCCAGCTGTGTGTCACTGGCAAATGCCTTTAGTCAGGATGTGTGAAGGACAGTCGAGTGGGCATTGTGGGTGGTGCCTTTCTCTGTCTAATGGTAGCATAGGTCTCTCGTAGCTCAAGGCAAGATAAACAAAGCCTCTGTGTACTTGAGCAGATGAAGGAAGAATGAGAAATGAGAAAAGCAATGTGAAACTCAAGAAATTCTCCCACCTCTCTCTCCTGAAAGGAGCTTCTCTGGCTGAATTTTCCACTGACATGTTCCAATCTCCTCTGCTTCTCTCCCGGTCCTATCAATGTCCCCATTGTCTTCCCAGACACCTGCATGGCCACATCCACATCACCTTTAATTCAGCACCATTCCTGTCCTCCTCCTCCCTGCCCCCAACCAGCTGCACCTTTGTTCCAATCCCTTTTCTAGCCATCCCAAATCCTAATCCTCCCTTTCTGCCCACAGCCCTTGCTCACATCCAGGTTCTCAAGACATTGAGCCTGAACTGCTATGGGTTCCTAACTGCTTTCTTGGCCAGTAGGCTCCTCCTGTAAAACTTGTCCAACCCAGTGTGTCTCACACACCACTCTCAGGGAGCTTTTTGTTATGTACTCTTTCACCCAGGTTCTCCATTGGTCAGTAAACCTTCCTTAGCTCCCTGTTGCCAACAGATTAAAAGTCCAAACTCTTTAACTTAGCTTAGAAGACTGAACGGCCTGCTCTCAGCTCTTCCTGCCTTCCCCTCCTTTGGTTCCTTGAATACCTCTTTTGTATCTCCTCAGTTAGTCTTAAGTGTTCCTGAATATACCACACGCTCCTCTCCTCCTACAGGGACCTCTCTAGTCAAATCTGGTTCAAGTTCCAGTTTCAAGGGGATGGCTTTGCTCACTTAGGCCGTGGAGCCCTCCAGCGGTGTTTGTGCTCCAAGACTCCCCACCCCCTTGAGATCTATGATCTGGGGAATTAGATGTAATTCTAGGGGCCAGACTTTCTTTGGAGACCTGAAAGCCTATGACCATGAGGTCACCTTAGTCTCATGGTTTCTGCTTTCTGTATGTCTTCTCTGTTTATTGGGTCATCCTGGGTGTAAGATGCAATCAAAACTCAATCACATCAAGTAGTTGTGGTTAGAGCTTTGACTCTGTGAACAAATGGCATGTTCTGGGCATGCCCGACTTTGTGTACACACACACACATACACACACACACAGACTTTTACCTTAATAATCACCTTGACCATTCCTGTTTTTCAACATTCTTTCTGTCCCCTTTTGACTGGAATGTTCTCTTGGCCCCAGGTGAGTGTCAATGGTCAATCTCATACTCATGTCAATTCTACTCTTTTTGCCCAGCAACTCTTGCTTCACTTTTCTTTACTCTTCCCATCCCTTTTATCCCAATCCATAAAAATTCAAATCCCCTGCTCATTGCATGAAGCTAGTTCACCCCCTTTTTGCAGTCTTGGTGTAGTCCCAGGTTCAGGCTCTCACCTTCTGCCATAAGCACTGATCAAACTATCTGCCCCTCCCCCCATTGGGAGCAAATACATACTTTCTCTAAGAAGGTGCCAGCTGTTCAAACACTCCCACATGCTTGTTTTTACCTCTACAGCTTCATCAGGGCAGGCTCAGGCTTCCCAGTGAGAGCTTTGGTGAGAGCATGGAGTCTTAGTTCTCTTTGGTCCCAGTTTGGGGTCTTATACCTGGGAGCAGGCACAGTAACAACTTTGATAGTGACAGTGATGGTAGTATGAGGACCTGCCTGTTGAGTGACTTTGGGAGCATTTTTGTAACTGAAAATAGTCATCCAACATTTTCCTCTAAGGGTATTCTAAAAATTCCAGAGGGTTCAAGCACCTGGGAAGTCTTGCACAGAGTCAAAAGAAGAGGAAAATGAAGGGGTACAAAGAGAGGGGTTTTCAGTAATCCAGGAGGAGAGGGAAAGTCCTGCACTATAAGCAGGGAGCTGTAAAAGCTGGCCTCCCATCTCTGAGCTTCATAGGAAATGCTGCAATTTCACTCATTCACTCAAAAATAGCAACTGAGTCTTCTGCATTCTGTGCCAGGCACTGTTCTAGGAACTGGGAATGCTGGAGTGAATTAAACAGCCTTGGTTTCCATTTTTGTGAAATTTATACTAAACCAAAGACAGGCACTAAGCAAATAAATATCCTGTCATTGTGCTGAGAGCTTCATGGGATGATGAAGTGATTACCTCCTGCCCACTGTAGATGACAAGCCCAGGTGGTGGTCAGTCCTGGACCTAATTTCAAGGCACAGGAAAGGCATGAGCTGGACTAGGGAGAAACAAGAAGAAGACTCAGGAGAGATGATCAAGAGGTGGGATGTATCCCAAGTCCGTCACACAGGCTGGAGCTGACTTTCCCAGTTACCAGAGACCGTCCTGCAGCAGGGCTAATGATTTCTAAGAGATCTTTATGGCTCCTTGCAGAGAAAAATATGGGAGAAGAGGAGCTTAATGGTTCTAATTTTGATTTTTTTTTTTTTATTGATTTCATATAGCAAGAAGAGGCTTCCAGACACGCCGCAGCTGGGTCCAGGTTCATCTCAAAAAGTGCACAGTGAGGGCCAAGTGCAACTTGGGGAGCAATTTGAGTTTTTTCCTGTTCCATGGATCAGACAACATCTATAGCATCCTGGAGACCCAGATGGATGGCCTCCATGGGGCTTTTTAGAGGGAGGAACCAGTTATGAGTTCCTGGTGGGGCAGGGCTTATAGGAAGGCTTTTTCGAGGCCTAGGATTAAGGTATTTTCCTTTAGAAAGGATAGCTTTCTGTTCTGATGCATGTCTTGTGTGGATCCAGGCTGAGACCACTCCAAGTTCACAATGTAAGGTTCCCTGGATCACCCAGATGACTTGAAGCTGAGCAGCATGTTCATGGAAGGCGGGCTTAATTCTGGTTCAGTCTTACCCTGAGAGATGCTCAAAGTGGTAGTGGAGGATGTATTAAGAGTCTCCAGCTTTGGTGAGCATTGGGCCGTTGCTTTTATCTATATGCCTGTTGGAACCACAGCTCAGTTTCTAAGCAGATTCATCTAGATCCACCAGTGCAAGGCTAATGCAGCTTTGAGAGCTGGATTGACTGTTCTGGGTTCTCTTCTCTACTGCTTTGCCACCTCATTTATCACTATCTTGTTATCTCTTTGATGTTTTTAAGAATACATATATTTAGGGTCCATCCTTCTTTCTAACTGTCCTTGGTGAAGGAGTTCAGTGTCTGAGTGTGATGTTTCCAAAAGTGGAAGTCATCCTTGCTTCCTTTGGCCCTTTCTTGCACGGGGCTTCCTGTCTGCTATGCACATGCACAGGCTGAGAAGTAGGAGTCCAGCAGAACTTAGAGGAAAGGGGTAGAGGGGAAGCTGGTTGAGTCCTACAGCAAGAGTGAAGACTGGTGCATCTGAGCCTTTGGGAAGAGAAGAATTCAGAGGGTACACCCTCAAGTCAGAGAGCTCCCCCATTCCAAGGATTCAGAGGGACCAACATCTGGACCACCTAAGAGAGCCTACAGAACTGGGACCCTCACTTACAAGCTGCCATGTCCATATTTCTCAGAGGAGCTGTGGGGGAGATAGCCCAGAAGGAGAGAGGAGGAGTCAGGAGTGCTGGAGGGTCCTGCAGACCTCAAAGGATCAGAGAGGAGGGGTCAAGTGGCCTGTAGACACAAAGAGCTGAGATATTTCTAGGGGGTTGGGGGCTCTACCTAAGTCTTTATGTAAGGTGTTCTATTATTTTCTGAACGCAGGCAGTGTTACAGAAAGAGAGATTCCAGTAAAAACCAAATTACATTGACATTACTTTCAACTGACTTCAATTCCTTTTTCATAAATGTAGGTGTGTATATTTCTGTGATTGCGGTTAGCTTGTACCATATGAAGTGTGGCCTGTTTCTGTCATGTCTCATGGGTCCCTAGCCATTTCCTTTTATTTGGCCCAAGACACATTCTATTTTGGTCTCTCTTTTTTGTAAACAACTAATAAAAAGGAAGGGAGAGACAATGGAAGATAGTGAGTCCAGAGAGTCTAGATGAGATCTGGGTACTTGGGAGCTCTAGTCGGGCCAAAGAAGACACTGGGACACCAGGACAATACATAAGTATAAGATATTTTTCTTTTATGATTAAAATGATGTGCTGTTTGTGATATAAGTCATCCTGGTAAACCCCTAGATGTTCTGCAAATTTGCATAATTGCTATGTTTGGTTTGGCTGAATCTGAGCTTTCTGCCATCTCTTGGTCCTAACATGTTGCTGAGGGAATTGATGAATTTCCTGATGAAGTAGCCTCTTCTCTCTGACCATGCTCTCTTACTGTGGAGCATGTATGTGGTTTCCAGTTGTTCATCAGTAAACATCCTTTCACAAGCATCTCTGATTGCCTCTTTCTTCCTTTTTATTAGCTACTTCCTAAGGTTAGATTTCTGGAAATGGGGTTACTGAGGCAAAACCTCTTGGCATACATAACTTTCGCTTTTTGTTTTTCCATTAGAGAGTTTGTGCCAGATTGCAGCCCAAGAAGCCACATATGATAATATGAGTCTCACCCAAGTTTCCCATTAATGTGCCTTGTCCTGATACCACAATTCCCAATCCTAATGTAAACTCCAGGTGTGCCCTTTTAAGGCACCAAAGCCTTGTTCTTTCCTAGTAATTACCTTGACCTTCAGGTTTTATCCATTTTCCCTGTTAAGGAAAACCAGACTTCTGAATTTGCAAAGGCTGGCAGCTGACCTGAATGGAGGTCCTTCTCCCTACTCAGATGCTCTTTTGGCTTCTAGAAAGAAGCCCTTTGGAAGAGAGACAGCTGGGAACTGCCTTGTGTAGCTTGGTTGACTTGAGCACTCTTCAACTTCATAATTTCCACAGATCTATTTTCTACTTGTAAGGAACTCATCTTGATCTGTTCATTTATTCATTCATTCATTTCACAAATATTTACTAAGTACCTACTCTGAGCCTAGTCCTATTTTGGGTTCTGGGGATACAACAGCCTACAAAACAGACAAAAAAGCCTTGGCTATGGAGATTGCACAGTCTCAGGGGAGTTTTCCTGCATGAAGATATGTTTAGGAATCTCTCAATCTCCTGAGTCATCAGGGTAAGATTTCCCTCTCTTTGTACTGCAGAACAATCCCCATGTTCCTCACCACCCCCAACCCAGGTCCTCTCCCAAGAATCCATATTTGCCAGGAGCCAGGGTGCATGGCATGTCTTTAGCTTCCATCAGTAGCCTTTTGGGGATAGGCAGACACTTTTGTTAGATTGTACATCAAAGCAGAGTTCAGTGTCCGGGTGTCTGTAGACTTTTCTTAAGTAAAGTTGGATGTAGGATATGGTTCTGTGATTGTAGACCAAATGTCAGCTAAGAGAGCTACACCAGAAGTGCACTTAGCCAGAATGCTGGAGACCTGAGGCCCAGTAGTGATATATCTGGGGTTTGGATGTCCAACTTCAGACAAGCACTGGGATTGACAAAAGACTTGGTTCAGACACTGCAGCTTTTGGATTCATTCCTTCATATCTTCTTTCTATTACATGGCTTAAGAAATGGGGCGTATGTTGGCATAATTGCAATTTAGCACTTTGAAAATTGTGTGTGAACTGAACTCTATTGAGACATGCCCGTCCCTGGCAAGGCTGCTGTGTGGGATGAGGTAGTCCATTGGATGGACATTGAGGGAGGAGCTGGTTGGTCATCCCAGGCTCAGCAGATTGCATCCTTGCCAATGCTCCAGGCTAAAGTACTACCCTTTTATGCATTTCTGGAAAGGGGCTTCTCACTGCCCCTGGCCATGGGCTTCTGTGTGAATTCACACTGCCTCTGTCTCATCCTGTGTTAACAAATGTGCAATGTAGTCCCTTCACCATTTTCTTCTGACAAGCCAATCACATCAAATATGTCTTGTTCTGTACTATAGACTTGGCTGTTTCAGTAAGGGAGTCATGCTGAGCCACATGCAGTCTTCAGAAACACCCACTAGCACCCTCTCCCAACAGTGGCATCACTAGGGTTGGCATCACCCAGTGCAGTAACTCATGGTGTTAAATACCTCCCCCCATGGACCTCTTTGCCCTACTAGACCATGAAGAACACTGAGTAATGTTTATGATCAGTTTTAATCATAGAATAATATGTGATAAATGTGGTTGTAAATTGCTTAAATATAATATTTCTTAGATTATATAAATACTAACAGTAAAATTATTTTGTAAAATCTTTCTACATTGAATTATTTTATGAGTTACAACATTATTAATAACTGAGCAGAAGCCTTTTCGGATTTTTCTTCTTTCCTTTAGTTACTAATTCATTCTCAGAAAAGTTATTGATATAGGTTTACAAATATTACTTACCACAATATTGTAGCTAAAACATCAGAAAATTTGACAAAATCAGTGACTATAAAAACGCCAGCAGCAATGGAAACAACAGCTCATGCAGATGAAAGCACTGGTTGGAAGCATCATTGTAATTGACTAATACTAACAGCCCTGACTGTAGCTCATTTGAAGGTTCAAAAAATAAATTAGCATAGAGTTTTGGTTTTTTTAAATTGTGCTTTGGGTGCAAATTTTCAAAGCAAATTTGATTTAAATTCAGCAGTTCATGCATATTTGATTCACGGCCCAATTACTGTCCCCAGCCATAAAAAACTCTCCTCCCCTCCCCTCACTGTGACTACCCCCTCCCCGTGTGCCCTTCTTAACTATGCATTCCTGTATTGTAGGTACATTGATACATATAAACTGGACTTACGAAAAAATGTTTTTGTTGTTGTAACTGACTTCAGGAACATTTTCATAAAAAATAATAAATTTTAATTGAAACAATGTTCCAAAATTTTATAAACAGTCATTTTGGTATCACCTCTTCTGACAATGTCACCCAGTGTGGTCCACATTCCCCACAACCGTTTGGTATGCCACTGTCTTCACCTTCATGCCATCACTAGTTCTAACCCTCCCCTCCTGTTATGAAGAGAACTTTTCTGTCTGTTAAGTAGAAAAATATAGCTTCCTGCATTCACCCTGTGCAGCTATGAACCTCCAATGGTACTCAGCAAAATAAAGAGCTCTTTGTTCACCGAATCCCCTTTCCTGAGAAGGTAATGGAGGTTATAATTACTGGCATTTTGATGGTGAGGAGGGAAGACTACCAGGTGTTCTTTTTTTTTTTTTTTCACCCCCACCCACCCCCTCCATGCTTTCAATATCCTTCCCAGGATGCATCTGTGCATTCTGTACCTATTCAGCTGCTACATCTGGCTATGGACCTACCAGGAGTTGTTCTCTATGGATTGACACAGAGAAACAGCTCTGGTGAGGGCAAAGTTGGGGCATGATTCTTACCCCCTCAAAAATTAGTTTCCAGGGAGTAGGAAAGAGCCACCTCAGGTCTGGTGAAGCTCCTGTGTCCCAGAGTTAGGGGCAGATGGGTGAGGGAAAGGCCATCCCTTGAGGCAAGATGACCTCTTCTAGATCAGAGGATGGGAAGTTCGTCTCAATGGGAATGTTTCTCTGAATACCACCACAAATATGGCAGTTAGTGAGGGCCACCCCCCACGGGAATATTGAGGGATGTTTTAACAGGATTTTGGGAGAGTGTATTTATCAGGTTCTGTGTAGTGCATAAGGCATTTATTTGACTGCTAACCAGAAGGCTGGTGGTTCAAACCCACCAGCCACTCCTCGGAAGGAAGGATGGGCAATCTACTTCCGTAGTGATACCACCTCGGAAACCCCAGGAGGGGTTTGTCCAACTCCACGGCACTGGTTGCATTTTTTTTTTTTTTGTGGTGTGAGACATGCCAGCACACACCTGACATGCATTTTAAAATGTCAGCAAGCTCTGGAAACACCCTAGAGGGTTCATAAGGACATATCAGCAGATGACTGAGGGAAAGGAAGTGTCTGCTCACTCCAGCCCAGGTACCCTTAGTATTTCTGACCAGTAATGGATGGTTTTATGCTAACAACAGTAGTTTTCTTCCTATAAAGTGATTCTCCCCATAAAGGGGAGTTCTAAAGGGGGAGGAAAATTACCATGTGTCCTTCTAGAACCTTTGCGTTTTTCCCTTTTATACACCACTTTAGCACCACGTCATCGTTATTCTCCAGGTCCAGGAGAAGGAGCGTGGCAGAAAAGAACTGGTTTGGTGACTATTTGATTGTGTTTTGGAGCCCAATAAAGAGTACCGTTGTTTCTGGGAGGTCACTCGAAATGTACATATGACATTCTGGTAGGCATCATGTCAAATGACATGCTGATTCTTCAGGGAATCCTGCTTTCAACCCTGCACCCTGCACCTTGCTGCCCAGCCTACTGCTGTTAACAACTTCACTCAGAATCAGACAAGGTGCACCCAGAGCTAAGAGAGAGCAAGGCCAAGCCGCAAGAAAGGGCAGAGACCTATAATAAACTATTGATACTTTTCTCTCTCTTTCTCTCTACTAGATGGCTAATTCATTAGGGCACTGGATTCTTCTTGCATTTTCTGTCCAGTTCCCTTTCCAGTAGCTAATCTATCTGGGAGACTCTTAGGATAGGCTTGTTGAATTGAAAAACAACTCTCCTTTCCGATACCTCATTCGAATGAATTTTCAAACTTGTGTTTAAGTTCAAGTAGGGTTACAAAAAGCGAAGGTTAACCTCTTCAAAGGATTTTAAAAGAAATTTATGAATGTGTAGGCCTACTTTTCCTAGGTTGTTGTCAACACCAAGAATTGCAATCAATAGGGTATGTAGTCACGTAGAGACTGTGTTAGGGTAGGCCAAACTATTATAACAGCTAGGCCCAAAATACAATGGCTCAAACACAATAGATGCCCATTACTTTCTCACATTAATGTTCCACAGCAGATCTTTCAGATTGATGGCATGGAGGGAGGGTTTGGGGGAGTCCTGTGCTATATGGTTTGTCAGGGACCCAGGCAGATAGGGTTTCTGCCATCTTTAACTTTTGTCTTCCAAAGTTGCTACCTTCATTGTCATCATTATTCCAGCTCATGAAATAAGGAAAAAAAAAAAAAAAAAAGGATGAAAGCACCTGCAAATGCTCACATTGGAAAGAATGCAGTCACACACCACACCTGATAGTACTGGGAAGCAAAGCAGTAGCTAGGTAAGCATATACCTAGCAACCTTGGAAACAGAGGATAGGTTTGTGTGGGAGTAGAGAGATGTGTGGACTTTGGTATTGGAAGAGATCTTACGTATGTCCTCCAATGGCCAACCTGGTGCAAGCACTAATTTTCCTGCTCAACCTGTTCCCTGCCCCCATTACCTACCTATCACCTACCTATCCAAGCCAACATTCTGATCTAAGGCATGGAGGAATAATAAGAACCTGTCTCTGGGAAGACAACAGGAATGGTCTCTTTTTTCAAACATATTCTTTGCTATGTGACAACAAAGATGACACAGAGGAAGGAACCTATGCTTCATGGACCTGGGCCTAGGGCCTAGAAAACTGTGCTATGTCACTGATGAGATTGCAGGATCTCTAGAAACCTCAATAACTGCTTGAATCCTAAATGCTACTTCTGGTTGGCTGTGGTTGTATTTCTGGAAGGTACCTATATTTTTATGATTCTGGATAAAAGGCAACATCAACCCACAGATGATGCTAGAAGGTTTTGCTGAATCCTAATTGCCACTCTCATGTGTAATCTTTTATTTACCTAGGTTGACTTAACCTTCTTACTGCTCCATACCCCCCGCCCTTTCCCATTCACTTTGTAATACAAACAAATCTTGGCCTGGTGGTGTCTTAAATTGTTCTTGGATATGCACAATCTTACTTGTGCCCTTGAACTCACATTCTGCCTCCCAGTCACCCTGGCCAACTCTGACTTCCTAGACTCTGATCTGAGCTATTTGTGCACACTTATGTATTGTTTGGATTATTGTGAAGAAATAAAGGATGAGTGTCGGAGAAATATGAGTGAGATTCTGGAAAGACATCCAGAGGATGGACTCTCTGCTGAGACCATTTTTTATGGTTCAGATTCCAGCAGTAAAGGTTCCAGTCACCTTCCCTGGCAGATTTGCCAGAATAGGACCAATCACATAGAAACAGGGAAGTAGGGAAGACCTATCACCAATCCGTTCAATATGAATCATGTCTTTCCAATTGACATTGTAAGATTCTTGAAATTTGCTTCTTCCTTTGTTGCTTTCTTAAGCTTGAGTATGGTGCAGTGAAAATTATGTAAATGCTTGTGTATGATAGTGATGGTGTGAGAACTTGGGAGAGCCTGAAGTGACTTGAGCCTGAGATGTAGACAGTAGTTGTAATCCTTGGATGGCAGGAACTGATAAAATCCTTCTACTGGGCCAGCCCCTGCTGGTTAGGGTCAGAAGAAGAGATCTGGCAAGAGGAGAGGAAGACAAAGGGAAGGGCTCCCAGCTTCATTAAGCAACAGTGAACCTAGCTTGAGCTAGATCAGTACTAGTGTACAAGTGCCCTGGGATATTGGAGTGACTAGGTAATGTGGCAATTCAAGGGGTGTTGCTGTAGGTGGATGGTGATGTGACTAGAGATATTCAGTTCAACAGGTAAGCAATAGATGCCCAAAGTGATACAGAAGGCAAGGAAAAGCAAAGATGATGAAAATGGGCTACAGCTAAGAGGGCTGAGTTTGGGATAGGGCTTTAGGCCACTTTGCTTTCTTTCCCCCTTGATTCTCCCTCTCCACCAGGGATTTTGTAGGCCACAAGTCTTGCCTTGAGACAGCAGAGAATGAGATGGAGAGGGAGGGATCATCTATTTCTTGTGTCAGAAATGAAAATGTCTCCATGTCAAATCAGTTCAGTCTTACCCTCTTCAAGCTGGAACTTAAAGGCATCCTCAGCTGCCCCTAAACTCATTCAGTCATTCATCAAGCTTATCATTCAGCAAGCTTGTCTCTGTTTGAAACTCAGCATCAGAAAGCCCAGTATTCCCAGAGGGATTGGCCCATGGTATGAAGCTATTTCTTCAGTAGAGAGGAGGGAACATACATGGCATCTGAAAATAGAAAAGGATTTCTTTTCACATATGGTCCTGGCTCGGCAAATTGACCTGTGGCTTGGGTATTGGATGGGAAAACTATCCACATACCTAGTGACAGTTCCCTGGAAAGTTTCGTTCCTCTCCTACTGACTTTCCTACCACTCTCACCTTCCCCACCCCCACCAGACCCAAAAGCCACAGGATTTTGCCTGCAAACCTAAAAGACAGGAAGTAATAAGGGATGAGTGTTGGGGAAATATGAGTGAGATTCTGAAAAGATATCCAGAGGGTGGACTCTGCTGAGACCATTTTTTATGGTCCAGATTATAGCAGTAAATGTTTTAGTCACCTCCCCTGGCAGGTCTGCTAGAATATAACCCATCACATAGAAACTGGGAAGCAGAGGAGGCCCATTACCAATCTTTTCTAACTCTGATCACTTCTCTGTAACATCTAAAAGGAGGGTGCCAGGGTGCCTAGGACCTCAGGGGTCACCACACAACTCCTAGGACAGTGCTTTTCAAACTTTCAATTGCCACCCAAGAGTAAGTTGTGAAATAATTTAGTGGATCTTGAACTGCATTAAATAGTAATAAAACAGAAAATATCAGAGTGCATTGCACACACCTGGGTAAGTATTGTTTTGTGAAACTTAACATTTCAATTTGAATTACACCAATGGGTGGACTGGGCACCTAAATAAGATGTACTTCTTACTTTGGCCCTGGTTTAAAAATATACCTGAAAGAGTTATGCAGAGTGAGGGTGCAAACTAGAATGGGGGTGGGGGTGCAGGAAAGTCCCAGCGAAGAGGTTGGTAGCTGTAGATAGCTTGCTTGGGCCCTTGAGGGTCTAAGGCCCCATGACTGGATCTTTCTGGGCCTGGGAGAGCACCATGAGCCTGACTGAACCCTGGTCACTTTTTGGAGCCAGTCCCTGCCAAGAGTACCCGAATAGGCAGGGCTTCCCTTTGAGAATTTAATTAAAGGAGATTCAGCAGTTAGCTGTGACCATGTAAATGACATGCCCAGGGCATTTCTTCTAGCCTAGAGGCTCCCTGTGAATTTCTGAGATGCACAGACTGGAAGAAGAGGCCTTGCTTTCCTGGAAGGAAGGTGTGGTGGGTATTGGCACTGGTGGCCTTTGAGGGTGGTGGGACTCTCTTCCTGGTAGGTTGCACTCACTGTAGCCCAGGAAGAGCCAGAGGTAGACAACAGCATTTCTGGGATAGGGGAGAGGTTTGCCAGACCAGAGGCTTGGCCACATGGCCTCAGAGTTTGCCCGAAGATTGGGAGGAGTGAAAATGTCCTTAGTCAAGCTCCCCTTGGATTCTGGGCCAAGTCATAGGGAGGAGAACTCCCTATGGGAGGGATGGATCCCTTATCCACAGGCATGTGCTTGTACCAAATAAACCTGTTTGACAGATTAGGAATCCAGGGAAGCATCTGTACAGGGCTGTTTATCATGACCCCTTGGCCTTCAAAATTTGTCTGAGGGCAAGTACACATCCTAGAATGTAATGCCATGTCCTCATTCCTGACTGTGTGAAGTATTCAGACTCATATTCTTGAAATGAGTGACCACCACATAATCCAATCCAATGAGAGCTCTCTCAAACATCGTCCTGTTCAAATGAAAAGCAGATTAAGGACAAGAGAAGAAAAATGAATCCAAAAAATGGCTTTTTCAATCAAGGGAAGCCTTTCTTCCCTGGATGAAAAAGGTGGAGACAGTGATGCAGCCATGTTTCCATTTGCCCTGAGTCCAGGGGTGCCTGGGCTCTTTCCCATCAAGTTAGGTGACCCATTAAGATCCTAACTACGTCTGGCTGATTAGAGGTTTGCATGCTTCTTATGGGTGAACATTTTAATCTGAGGATTCAGAGGAAATTAGGGAGAAAGCATCATTAGTCAATTGGTGATGCTGAAAAACCTTTAGTGGTTCCCATTGATCAGTGTGGCACTGAAGACTCTTTGCCATTTTGCCTTGAACCTCTCTCACAAGCCTTCCTTCCCACTAACCTAGTTCAAGTCCTACCTTGTGCATGGCCATCCATTTCCTCCCTGTGGCCACAGCCCATTTGGTCATCTGAATATCTCCCTTCCCATCCAACACAGGGCAGGACCTCCTTGTACCATTACAGTGTTTTGTTTTGCATCAAATTTGAGGTCTAGTTCTAGTACTAGTTTTAGTTTGGACTCACAATTTAATCTTTTTTTTAAAGTAACTTTTTTTTTATTATGAAACAATTGGTACATTTGACATAAAATAATGAAAAATACATAGAAATATAAAGAGAAAAAGAAAAACCGTTCATATTTCTGTCCTTAAAGGTAGCCATTGTGGATTTCTTGATGTACTTGCTGCCTGCCTTTTTTCTAGGCATAGTCTATTACATGTGATCATTTATAAAGTAGATATGTTGTCAGAGCCAACTGCAGCACAACCATTGGCACCAGATGTAAAGCCAGATGCAGTGCTAGAAACAGCCTCACTCTCAGCTCCAGAGCTACAATCAGCTTTCATTCCCGATCCACATCTAGAGGAACCTCTACAGCCAGCTCCAGAAGTTTGAGTCAGTCTAGCACCAACCCCTGAGGAATGAACAACCTACATTAGCTCAGCACCAGAACCATTCTGCTTCTTACCTAAGAGGCATCTCTCTTTTTTGGTAATATTTTTCTTCTTTTTCATATACTTCCATGGGTTGAAAGAATATGAGATTGAGAAAGCACACAGAGGCAGGAAGGGCCAATATTTTTCCCCAAACAAGCAAACCAACAAAACAGCAACCTCAAACAAACCCTTTTGGCACTTTTCAAAGACCTAGTCAGAGTGCCACTAATCGGGTGTTCTAGGAGACATCTCCCAAATTTTGGTTCATGGATCCTGAGAGAAACATAGTGATACTAAAGAAGGTAAATGCCTAATTTAAAAATTTAAAAATATTTTTAAGCAATTCCCCTTTAAAGCAAAGTGTGGGTGCTCTGCATGTGTATCTATTGCATTTGTGTGGCTCTGTAGGGAGACCATACAAGCATCCTCAGGACTCAAGTCATTCAGTGGCATAGCTCTCAGTTGATCACTGCTAGCTGCCATGATGTTTTTTGACCAAGAAACAGCTTTTCCTCAGTCCTCTTTTATTTGCTATGGACCTGTAATGTTAGTTAGAAATAGAAATCAAAGGGTATCTTGATGTTGAAAATACAAGTAAGTTAATGTGGAGCACAAACATGAAAATAACAATACAGATTTGCTGTAAGATAATGTTTGCTTGATCCCTAAAATGAATTCATCTAATGAAAATCCTTAGTCTGAAAGAACATGTTGAAGAACTCTTGCAGGGAACAAATATCTAGTATCTCAAAAACCTATGTTCAAAAGGAAAATGAAATTTGCCAATGCATTTCAGGAAAGAGGGTAAAAACTTCCCTTAGTTGCAGGGTGTTATATATGGGGAAGTCCTCGAAAATAGCAGTTTGAGTCTGCTCTCTTATCATTTAGACGCAAAACATAAAAATTATGAAAATAAACCACTATTTTTAGTACACAAGTTCACAATTTTTTTTTTTAAACCTATCATGAAAGCAGCTTTGATCTATTTTAGAAGCTATAACTTGTGGTTACATTTCAATCTATGTTTTAATTTTCACTTGATTCTCCCAAACCAAACACAACATGCGATTTTCAAATGTATTTGATTGTGCTTTTTATTCTAGTCTGAATTCTTCTAAAAACAGGTGAAACCAGATGCCCTTTTAAAATCTAAAAACACATTTCTAAAAATCACCATTGAATGCTTAATTATCTTTGAAAGCAAAGTAGTTTCCTGTACCCTCTAAGAAACGCTATTTGCAAAGCTTCATCCCTGTGACTAAAAAAGTTGATTTGCTATGTGGGGTTGTTAGTCAAATTATTGGGGCAGAATATGTAGTAGTTGATAGGAAGTGTGCCAGTTGTTTGGCAAGGTACATATCTAAGTCATGATAATGAAATCATGTTACCTGCATAGAAGAGAGCTCTACTCTCCCTCCCTCTACTGTGGGGGACTTACCCCCAGTTCATCTAAAGGTGTTCGCAAGTTACTAACAAATATGAATTTATAACAGAATACATCCCAATGACACTAAAAAAAAAGTCAACATAATTGTCACATAAGATGATCCCAATCAGCCAGAGAAGAGCAAACCAAGTGGGGCTTGTTGATTCAATTCCTAGAAGTCAAAGCAATTCCTGGAATCAAACTTTCTGGCCTACTCTTTTCTGGTCAACTGAATGCAGGTGCTTCTCAAGGACTCTCACTGAAGAAATGGTGTTGAGCAAGAAGGGAGAACAGACTTTGTGCATTCTCAGAAGCCAGCTGATTGGAGCCCAGGTGAGCTGTATGCCAGATTCAGCTGAGGACTAGCTGGGAGCAAATGCCCACATAGTTCCACCCCAAGGGTGGCAGGCTTGTAAATTAATCTACGATCAGCAGCAAAGGGTACAGTCAGCGATAGGAGGTTTAGGCTATAAACTGGATCCAAAATAGAACTTTACTCTGGAGCAATTTCTGAGTACCTCCTACAAATAGTAAAAATGTAAAACAGAAATGAGCTCAAAATAAAAAAAAAGCTAGGGACCCAAACTTCCTGCATCTGCAAGATTATTGATGACTCTTGTCTCATGGTTCTTGTGCATTTGTTTATCCTGGGGCCCATGGAACAAGGTCCTCAAGGAAGTCTCGGGCCTCTGGAAGCCACAGTAACCATTCAGACCCTAACCGAGGGCTTCTTGTAAATGTAAAAGTTATCTGTAGGACAGCTCCATTCATCTGGCATTTTAGAAGGAAGCTGAGAAGAAACCATCACCAACCAACTGGTGAAATTCCTCTTGGAAACAGCACTAGAAGTCTCCTAGAACCCTTCTCCATTTCCCCCATTCTGAGACCACCATGGACATTTTTTTTCACAGCAGCTATCATAATTATGCATATGAATTTGAGTGATTATTTGATTAATGTCTGTCTCATCCCTCTTGATTGTTAATTTCATGAGAGCAGAGGTCCTCTCTGTCCACTCATCACTTTATCCTCATGAACTCATCATAAGAGGCCAAAGTGTCTGCATATGATTTCAGGGACAGAACCACCTGTCTTCGGGTGCAAGGTGGGGAGGGAGGTATTTTCAAAGGTTGGGGAGTGAGGAAGGGAAAGGGTCTGGCTCCCCTGGCAGGGAAGAACAAGGGCCCTGATGGTAGCAATTGACATGGAGGGGCCACAGGCTGCCTGGGACCGTTTCGTTTCTTGTTTTAGGGCCGCGCAGAGAGGGCACAAATGCTACCACAGCTTCACAATTATCCATCTATGGAAAAGCCCCCTCAGAGCTGGTTGATACACATCATTTTAGACTTTAATAATGCAGTACCTTTGCTGTCATAATGGACTAGTGCATGTTGATGAAGGAGAGAAGGAAAATGATGTGTCTCGGGCCCCAAGAGAGTGAGGGCAAGTGGGAAGAGCAGTTGTCATGGCTTAAAACTGTCACCCAAACAGATTTGTTTGGTGTCTAGTTTGGTGGAAATCTGGCTGAAGAGAAGGACAGCAAAGAAAATAGGAGAAGCTGGCACATTCTTCTTTGGAGGCACTGGACTGTAGGAGGGAGGGGGGCTGGCAATGATGGGTGGACAGTTTCCACTGTTTCTCAGATGCACCCCCATCATCACAGTCTACCGTAGCTTCCACAGCCCAGGCTGCTTTCTTGCTTAACTATAGGGGGCATGCAACATGTGGAGCAAAGAAGGGTTTCCCTTGTGAGGTTCCCACATAAGGAACTGGAGACCTGTGTCAGCACTGGGCAGCTCATTTTTGATGGCATGAAAACCACCATCAAAACCAAAGTATAGAGGGAAAGACACAGGAAAGCCCACTCCAGAATACTTTACTCTCCAAAGAACAAGCCCTGGACTAGAGGAAAAGTCCCCAGAGGCAAAATTGGGCCTCTCCCCTCCAATTATCTTCTCTGAGGGCTCTTTTTCTTTTCTTCTGGAGCAATCCCTACCTGATCCTATCCCTGCTGACCATCCCAAAGTCTGCTTCCCCAATGTATGTAGTGCTAAGTATCAGAAAGCCCTTTTTATACTGACCATAGGTCTGTTCCAGAGGCAAAGCCAGAGGGCTTTGGCATGCACTGGTAATATCAAAGAGGAGAGGAGAGCAAGGACCTCTGTAACACATTGAATGTGAGTTCAGTTTTGTGATAGGAATGACTTTTTGGAATCAACTACTGGGCATGGGCACCAAGACCAATGCATTAATCTTCGAGTGACGATAAACTTGGATTTGTGCATTATAAGGAATAAGAGTAAATAGATGGTCAGACCATGGGGAAACAGGACTAGCATTATCCCCAGGTATAGCCCAGTTCTTCTGCAGAGAACTAGAACCTCCTACTGGTCAAGAAGGAAGGTCTGGACCACCAGAAGTAGAAACTGGTAGGGCTCTGGCCCACTCCATGGAGCCAAGAGAAAGAGAACTGTCACTCTTGTTTCCCAAGGACAAGCCAGAAGTTGAGGGATCCAGCGTTACTCCCAGCACCACCCTGCCTTCCTCTCTGAGCTGCCAGGCCTGCTACATGGAAGATGGGACCTGGCCTCTGCCTGGGCCAAATGATAGGTGAGGTAGGTATGGTAGGTGGGGCAATTGGCTAGGAAACTATCAACTAACAAACATTAGAATTGCTTAGGGCAGAAGGACACTCAGACTTAAAGAGAAGGTACTTTGATGCCTGAAAGAATGAAAGCAATAGTTGAGGGGGGGGGGAATAATAATCACACTCTTGACTGATTGCATTTCTAGGATAATGCATTAAAGATGTAGCATTTCCCTAGAGCCCTAGCAGTAGTGTTCCTGTAAAGGAGCTTTTTTGATTGTGCTCTCAAATAATGGCCAATTCCTCATTGTGTAAAGGCATCCCATTTTACCAAACTAGAGTCCAAGATATCACCTTTGATTTGAACACAACCACTCAACAAACCATTCCACTTTCCTTCCTGAACATTCTTATCCACATATAGAATGTTAATGCACACCTACAGTCTCCAAATTAGTTTACATCCTGCTGGCCAACCAGCAGCAAAGACTTCTGCAGAATTTCCTAACTGGTTTCCCATCCTCCAAACTCAGTCCTTCCAGTTCTTTCTCTGACAGGACATTCCCACTACTGACAGATCACTCTCCTCACAAACTGTTGAGAACACGTAATTTTCACGTGCACAAAATCTCCAACCACTTCCCATTGCCCACAGATTAAAGTCCAAATTCTTTAACATGGTGTGTGAAGACAAGACCCTCCACAGTCTGCACTTCTATCTCTTGCTTTGTGCTTCACTGTTCTTCTGCAGAAACTTCCAGCCCTCAGTTGCTGCTAAGCACTTGCACACTCCCACCTCTTCTGACAGAGTCAACTTTCAAGAGCTAGCCTCTAGACTGACGCAAGCTCTTGCCAACTGGGGCCAAAGAGCCTCCCCACCCCACTCTTTAGGGATATTACAAACTGACTCCTTTCCTTCTACTACCTTGCATGGCTATTTATATTTGTATGTCTTTCTCTCCAAAGACACTAAATTTCTTGTGGGCATGGATTGTGGTCTATAGTCTTGAAGACTGTGCTTGCTCTTGCTGCTGGTTTATGGATTTGGGGTCTTTCTAGGCCTTAGGATCAGGTTAGGGGGGTTTTAACATGCAGTTGGGCAGAAGGATTCATTTACTAATCACTATGGGCAAGTGTGAGGTTGGGCTGAAATGAAATGAGTGGGGTGAAATGGAGAGGAGAAGAGAGAGTCAGGGAGTAGTCTCTTGGACTACTGAGAGAAAGGGAAACTAGTCACTGAGAGAAAGGGAAACTCTCCATACTCACACAGGGGATCCCAGTGCCACCCTGGCCCTATGGTGGCTTGTGTGGAAAGCATTGCCACTGTGTACCATGTTCTTTCCAGGGGCCACATAAATGATATGTCTAAGGAGCAAATATCAGGCTGTAATCAGTAGGGAAGTTGATGGGGCTGGACAAAGGGTAACAAACACAACAAAAATAATATACCTTCAGGTAGAATGAACATCACAAACGACCACTAGAGAGGAACGGAGAAAAGAATGTGAGTGTGGGTGAGTGTGGGTGTCAGGAGGCCTCGGGCTGGGGCAGCAAAGGCCTCCCCCACTCCACCCTCACTCTGGTGCCTGGAGAGGGGGTGGCATGAGGGTGTGGGAAGGGCCAGGAAGACTACAGTTATCTTCTGTCAAAACCTAAAGACAGTCAAGTGATTCCCAGGTTCTGTCCCTCTTCAAGCTAGAATTAAATGCCATCTCAGATGTTCCCAAACCCCAGCCGTTTGGGATGTAGCGACAACCCACTGTACCATAGGCTTTCAAAGTCAGGGATGACCTCTGCTATGCAAAGTGTTTTCTAGGTGGAGAAAAAGGGAGTATGTTCTGAATGATGGGGTCCTCTGCATGGACAGGGAGAAGGTGGGCAGGCACAGTCTGGTGTCTAGATCTGTGTGAGTTACTGTGCCAACCACCCTACCCAGGAGAAGGGCCTGACTTTTCCTTCCTCCACCACATGCTCACTTCTCCATGCCTGTCTCTTTGTCCTGGAGCTTCCACAGGTACTCTGGGCTCAGCACCACCCACTTCACCACCTTGTAAGCTACAAGAGAAGAGAAGAGGTGGGGAAGTTGGACTGGAAATGCAGTTCAGGGGAGACAGCCATGGAAAGGGATGCAGGCACATTTAGCTTGCTCTCCTGCAGACCCTCTTTGGGGGCAGAAATTTCCCTGAAGCAAAGCTGACGGACTCCTTTCCAAGCCTCCTCTGAAAGAGAAGTGGGTGGGTAGAGGGATGTTTCTGGGATCTATTAAAACATGGATTTTTTTTTTTTCTATGTATCCCTTGAGAATGAAAGGTTGCTGGGTACAAGGCTGAATAAGACACATCATCTCACACAGCAGTGTTTTTCATACTGTGGGTTGCAAACCATTAGTGGGGTTGTGAAATCAATTTAGTGGTTTACAGCCAGCATTTTAAAACAATGGATAAAAGAAAAAGTATCAAAGACTTCAGTGTGGAGCACTCATAGAAAGGGTAAGCATTTTATTCTATTATATGTATATCTATCCATACCTATATCTCTCTATATATTTGTACTAGTGGTGGTGAAGAATTTCTTTCTTTGTGTGATTTATGGTCAAAAAAGTCTGAAGAATGTGAAGAGTGTCCCTGCTGGGCCTAGCTGGCCCTGGAGAAGAGCAGAAAGTAGCACTAATCCTGGGGGGTGGGGATGGGGGGAGCGTCAGAACTGAAGTGCAAGGTCTATTTTGGCTTCTTGGACCTGACAACCAGATCCCTTTAAGACACCTTCCAGGAATTAGGGGGTCACCTATTTGAGCCTTGTCTTTCCTTAGTGGGAGGACATGCCAGGGGCCCAGGATAGGAAGGGCTGCTGTAGGGACACTTTCTTTAGAGGATCTTAAGTTTCTTTGTAGCTGTCTAAATGCCATGTGAAAGCTCTCATTGGTATGGGGCTTCACGTAAGCTTCTGAGATGTGATAACTGAAAAAAGAGAGCCCTATGTACCTTGGAGGAATTGGATAATGGTGAGGCAGAATGGGAAAACAGGGATTCATCAGGGTATGTCAGAGGCCCTCTGGGACATGCCATTATTTGAGCTTCAGGGATGGGCAGTTCAAGTGCTTTGGGTTTGCCAAAGTGTGAAATCCAAGATCTCTAGGGAGAGTTGGAGCTGCCAGGGTTGGGGGCTTTCTTGCTGATAAATCAGATGTGAAGTGGCCAACTGGGAGATCATTCAAGAAGTACAAATGGAGTCTGGGGAGGGGGCATACCCTGCTAGATTCTTCAGTCAAGTAGCCACTTCTGGTAGCTACAAGCTGCATTAGAGAAAGAGAAAGGAGTGCCAGATTTTGATCGTTTACTACAGGGGGAAAAGAAAACAAAAAACCAAAACCTTACTGCCATCGGAGGCCTTCCCAAATTACTGAGGTTTGGAGAATTGGGTCCAGAATGCTGTGAGGGAGGAGAAAGAGAGACCATGAACGTATGTGTGTGCACATGATGCTACCATGTGGCTTCTCATAGTGATAGCATTTGCTCAGGAGGATACACTGGGGCATTCTAGACATCAGGGTCATAGGAATGCTATGCAGACAGATGACACATTTTCATAAGGAAAAAAATTATATCTTATCTAGCACCTTGTCTTGAATATACTACATGCTTAATTTAGTTACAGGAATAACTTTGTCAAAGATTTCAGAATTAGTTATGCTTTTCACCACTTTGGAAACCAGGAAAGGAACAGTTTAAAGGTGTATGTCCCTGTGGCGTGGACTGCATGCAGAAATGGCTGAAACTGGAATTCTAGTGTTGAACGAATCTCTTGCTCTTGAAGCTTACACTGTTCTTTGTTCTTTGCTTCTTTCAAAATCTCTTTTTCTTCCCAGCGGATGGAGAACCTTCCCCCATTTCCCTTTTTCCCCCCTTGCTCCCTCATGATACCTCCCCCAATGCCAGGGCTACCCATCTCTTTGGCTTTTGTTACACCATGAAGAGGATAGAAAAATTAACTGGACAAAAAGAAGGTATGGATTCCAGTGTCAGTTCTAGGACTGAGCCTCTTCTCAGGCCTGGGACTTAACTGATTCCAACTTCAGTTTACATCCATTTGAAATGAACAAGAAAGGATCCTAACTGGCTCAGGGATGGATTCCTGAGCTCATATGAGATAGCCAAGTCTACCTATAGGGTACTGGCCTCATTACTGTCATCTTAAAGGGGACACTCTTTAGCCACAGCAACTGCCCAATAGCAGCCATTTCGTTCTACTACTTCCACAAATGTTTGTGGCTTTTTATTGGCCAGCATTGACCTAGGGAGGGAACTTAAGAAGGATTGAGACCAGAATCTTTTGTCTATAGAAGGCTGTGAGGGAATGTGTGGAAACAGAGACACTTCAGAACAGAGGATATTGTCAGCTAGGACCAGATCAAGAGCACAACTCTCTGCAACGGAATTTCCCTGCTCTCATTGCTTAAAATCAGAGTGCATTTTCTAGTTTAAGCTTCTTTCCTTGTTCACAGGAAAATCTGAGATTCTTTGAAATGCCCTTCAAGATGATTCAGCTTTAATAGTGGGGGCAAACATTTCTGAGAATACTACAGCACATTGATAAAACAGTGACTCCTTTTAAAATAAATTTTATGTAAATTTCAGACAAACAATGCCTGCCATCTCTCACTCTGGTAGTAGCTGCTGATGGACTCAACCAGGATTCCTAATCAAATGCTTGGGTCTGTGGTTCCTAAATTCTGTGCTGAGGTGTCTTAGGACACTACAGAAAACTCATAGGAGAACAATAGAAGCTTTTAAGGTTTCAAAGTGAGCACTGTGACATCTGTCAGACCTCACTGCTTTGTAAGTTAGGTCTTCCTCTTAGCCTATAAAGAATTACTGAGACACTCGGGGCTCCATAAACAAACTTAGGATGTTCAGCAAGCTCTTTTGGCAGTCCATCAGCATGTCCACTATCTGATGCTCTCAAACATGTCTTCTACATGTCATCTGCTTGGTTTTGTCATTGGGTAAACCCTTCCAACTTGCTGTTGCTGGTTAATTTTTGTTAAAAAAAAAAGTTGCACGTTCAGATTGAACTCTATTCTGATTCCAACTATCCAAATATATTTCAGCACAAGTTCAGCTACAGCACCAGTCCAAGTACAGAGGTGGCCAATTCACCTGCCTTTTGGGCAAGAAAGAGCTCATCCATTCAGTGGCTGTGGCAGAAGCTTTAGGTTTTCATTTCGTGGCAGGCCCTCAAACTGAGACACAAATTGCCATAGCTTGCCTAGAGGGCTATCAGGTAAATGTGCCTTGGCTTCCTCCTTTGGGATTCTGTTCTTCTCTTCCTTTGAGGCTTCCAGCCCAGGTCTCTGCCCCTTTTTTCCTGCCAGCTTTTCCCTGGAGCCCCTGATATGGCCTCTCCCTCCTCAGTACCCCTCCCAGGACTGTGAATTCTACTACCCTCATGCCACCATTGACAGTTGTCTTCAACTGCCATTGGAATTTTCTCTCATTAGAACTCTCAGGGGTTGGTGCCCTGGCTCTGCAGACAGGTGGACTATATGGCCCAGACCTTTCTGTGGGCTCTCAGCAGCTGTTGTTGTTAGGTGCTGTCAAGTTGGTTTTGACTCATAGCAACCCTATGCACAGCAGAAGGAAACACTGCTGGGTCCTGCGCCATCCTTACAATCCTTGCAATGCTTCACCCATTGTTGCAGCAACAATGGAAAGGCCCAATAAATCCATTTAATAATCTAATTCCCAACAGGTTTTTTGGCAGTCACAGCAGCGTATGAGAACTTCTTACCTGCCTTATCATTTTCAAGGGGCTCTTCCTCCCTGCCTTAGCCAAAGAAAAACTAGACATGGAGCCTTGCCAGGCCCAGCAGGGGGGCTGTGGCTAAAGGACTCCTGTCTCCATTATCTGGCTTTTCTCCTGTTCCTGGGTCATGCCACTTCTTTGTTATAGCTTTTGAGTGCCCTTCCAGGCAGACAGGTGGCCAAGTTCACACATAAAGATGGAGCAGGGCTGCATGGGGACTTCTGTGCTGGATTTACCAAACTTATCCCTTCTCATGGCAGCAGGGAAAAGAGACAACGTCTCCAAGCTGAGCACCAACCTCCCCTCCCCACTTCTACTCTTCCCCAGGATGCCTTGGCTCTGTCTCCCTGGCTGGCTGCTGATTTACAGAGTGTGTATAGGTGCTGGTGTTGGGTTGGTGTTGTGCATGACAGGTCCTGCTGGGAGGGGGCAGGAGAAGTCATTGCCCCAAACTCTGGCACCCCTAGTCTCCTCAGATAGTGT
The DNA here is from genome assembly GCF_000298275.1 of Orycteropus afer afer. Taxonomy (NCBI): domain Eukaryota; kingdom Metazoa; phylum Chordata; class Mammalia; order Tubulidentata; family Orycteropodidae; genus Orycteropus; species Orycteropus afer. The sequence continues at coordinate 19,999,200 of NW_006921606.1, forward strand.
TGGCACCCAGCCCTGTCAACACTGAAAGGGACCTTTTAGAAGTGGAAACAGGCTCTGATTTTATGTTCTGAGTACCTTGAATATTAAAAAGGAAAACGTAAAGGAAGAAAAATACCAACAATTATTACAAAAATTGTATGTGGTATATTTTATTTTAAATGCTTGGCAAAAGAATGATTTTTTTTAAATGTAAATACAAATAAGATAAAAATTACCATTTAAACCATTTATAATTCAGTGGCGCAGTACCTAAGGCATTTGACTGCTAACCAGAATGTTGGAGGTTCAAACCTCCCAGCTACTCCACAGAAGGAAGATGGGGCAATCTACTTCTGTAAAGATCTCCCACCTTGGAAAACCAATGGGGGTCACTGTGAATCGGAATCAACTCAATGGCAGTGGGTTTGTTTTTGTATTTGGTAACTCAGTGGCAAAACGAATAATTTTTTAACACATATCAATACAATGGCTAGGTAGAACCTTATTTGGAGATAAGATTCAAAACCTGTGTTGGAGACCCTTTGTAAATGAGGTTCAGAACATGGCCTTCCTGGTGCCCTACTCCCTCTCACCCCCATATTGAGCCCAAGCATCTTTGAGAGTCCCCTGCCAGAGCCCCATTCTCTTGAGGGGAGTAACTCTGTGCCACTGGGTACGAGAGTGGAACCCTCAGGTTGACCTGGACCCTGAGGCCTGCAGAAGGGAGGCCTTTAGCTGGCACTGGCTGAGCAGCTGGCAAGGGGTCAGACCGGGGAGCAGGCCTGGCAGCACCCAGGATCCAGACTCCTCCTCTGGCTGCTTCCTTCTCTCTGCTGGGGCCCATCCCTGGGATATCAGGATTCTGGTTACCACCTCTCCAAATGACTTTCACTGGGGCCTACATACTTTTAGCTCTAAGAAACAGCTCCTTCCCACCAACTCAGTCAACTTTCTGCTAGTTTCCTTCTCTGATGGTAGTAACTATTGGTTCCCTTTATGAAGTGCCTAAATATATAGGCCAGGTGATGTGCTGAGAGCTGAAAACACAGTGATTTTTTTCAAAATATCTGCCCTACAAACTGATTATTGACTTGGGGGCAAAGCACAAGGCACTCTGTACCTTCAATATAATGATGGGAGCACCATGCTCCAGCTGAGATGGACTCAGAGGGGGGATGCCAATGGTGGGGGCTGATGAAGGAGGGTGAGAAGCTTCCAGAGGAGAAGAGCCTGAGCTGAATCCTGATGAATAAAGAACTTGGCCAGGCCGGGAGAGGGTACTGAGAGAATTGGCAAAGGCACAAAAATGGGACATAACAGGTATGGAGTAGTTGGAGAGTTGAGTATCAAAGAAACAAAGGAAAAGGGTTTTGGAGAAGGGATGAGCAGTGGGGGTAGGATGAGGGGCTTGTGGCATCCTGGATCTTATCCTGCTGAGTCCAGAGAGTAGCAGGACAAGAACAGGGCCTGATGGGTATCTTGGGCAGAGCTTTCTGGCCACGGCCTACAGATGGCAGATCTAAATGAGGTCAACAGCTGTGACAAGAGGGGAGAAGAGGTCACTGCCATAGACCAGGCAAGAGATGAACCTCTGAAGGAGGAGGAGGGAGCAAGGAAGGATGGGTGGGGAGATAGGCAATTGGGTGTGTAGGGTGGCCCCTGGGTAGATACTGGTATTGGTATCTCCAACTAAGAAAAAGAACCAAGTTGGGAGGTGAGGTCTCTTGTGGTCTTAGAAGGGGCAGTGAAAGTGGAGGCATCTGTTGTACTGCCTGTCTAGGATGCTGGACATCAGCATTCATTGGAGGCTCTAAAACTTTGCTATAATCCAGGGCGTGTGAGAGGATATAATTCAGCAGTGGATGAGGGCAGATCCTGGGGGACAGAATTATCAATTGAAGGCAGAAGAGGCTGGGAAGGGTCTTGGAGGAAAATCCAGAGAGAATGATGCTAGGTTGGAAAAGGAGAATTCAGAATCTCCCAGGAGAGTGGGTGGGTTGACACTCTAGTGCCCCTGGTGGCCTGTGGGTCTCTGGGCCCTTGGCCCACTCCTGTTTTCTCCCACCAGTCCAAGAGTCCCTTGAGGGCAGTGCCCCAGACTTAAGGGCGGGTATCTCTCTACAGTGCCTAACCCCATGTCTGACACACAATGGGTACTAAATTAATATTTGTTGAATTCATTTAACATAAATACAGCACAGAGGCCAGGAAAGGAGAACTGAAAACATCAGTGGATTTGACAGTTGTGGGGGAGGTAGGTGACATTTGTTAAGCCAGTTTCTGGAGAAAAGCAGTTTTTGGCATCAAGAGATAGGGTGAAGATGAGGAAGTAGAAGACAGTGAGTCTTTCATTCCTTTTAGAAGTTTAACCAAGACAAGAAGAAGTGATTGCAATACTTATAGTTGGAACATTTTTAAAAATATTAAAAATAACTTTTATTGCTTTTTTTAAAATATGAAACTACATGTTTAGTGTAGAAAAATCAGAAAATACACATAAGAAGAAAATGGAAATCTCCTATCATTCCATCAAATAAAAATGTATACTGTTAACACTTTCCAGACTTTTTTTGTTGCTGTTTTTTTAGTAGAAATGGAATCACACAGTACCTTATTTCTTTGCCGCATACCTTTTTTCTCTTACTATTTCTTGAACACCATACTCTGTCATTAGCTATTCTTCTAAAATATCCTTTAAGTTTTCATCTCCTTGTTTAATATGTAAGATTCACATGTTTAAAAATGAAACAGGTACCACCACCAAACACATGAAAATTTGCTCAGTGTTACCTGCCATCAAAGAGATGCAAATCAAAATTACAATAAGATACATTATCACTCCCGCTAGGACAACTAAGATTAAAAAAGAAAAGAATAGATATTGGCAAGGGTGTAAGGAAATTGGAACCCTTGCCCATTGTTGGTGGGAAAGCAAAATGGTATAGCCATTGCGGAAAACAGTGTGGCATTTCTTCAAAAAACTAATAGAACTACGCATGATCCAACAAGTCCAATTCCACTCCTAGGTATATACCCAAAAGATTTGAAAGCAGTGACTCAAAAAAAGACTTGTACACCAATGTTCATTGCAGCACTATTCACAATAGCCAAATGGTGGAAACAACCTCAATGCCCATCAACAGATGAATAGAATAAACCCAGTGCAATACTTACATACAAAGGAACATTACTCAGCCAGTGAAAGAAATGAAGTCTTAAATACATACTAAATATGGATGGAGCTGGAAGACCTTATGCTGAATAAAATAATACAATCACAAAAGGACAAATATTGTATGGCTTCACTTATATAAAAAGACAAGAAAAGGCAAATGTACAGAGAACATTTGGGATGGAGGGAGGGAGAGGGAAAGTGGAAGTTAATGGTGATAGAAATATCCTCATTGATTAAGGGTAGGGTTGCACTACTGATTATTGTAATTGCTGTCAATAAATTATATGCCTATAAAAAGTTAGAAAAAAAGATAATGTATGTTTTGTTTTGTATGTTTTAGTTGAAGTAAAATGTTCAAGGAAAAGAAAATGTAACAGGTACAAGTGAGTATTCATGAAAGTTGCCCTTTTATTTCCTGTCTCTGAGCCACTCTCTTCCTCTCCCTGAAGTCAACAGATTAATACTTGGCAACATCAGATCTTCAAAACCAAACCAAACTCAACTGTCTGCGTCGATTCCAACTCATAGCGACCCCTCCTTGGGTTTCCGAGGTGGTATCACTAGGGAAGTACATTGCCCAATCTTCCTTCCGAGGAGTGGCTGGTGGGTTTGAACTACCAGCCTTCTGGTTAGCAAATGCCTTAGGCACTATGCCACATCAGGTCTAGTGATTTGATAATTATCCCATAGTGCGATTTTTCTGGAACTTATTTAAATAACACTCCCCCTTCGCCATCGTGGGTATTTGGATACTATTTAGTTTTATTTTGCTCTTATACACAAAAGTATGATGGATATCCTCCTAGCTAAATCTTTGTATATGCATACTTTATTTCCTCAGAATAAATTTATCGAAGAGAAGAAATTTCTGAGTCAGCAGGTAGGGCAGATTTGTAAAAGAAAACTTTTCATATCAGATTTAACCTGCAAAAAAGTGTCTACCCTCTACTCCCTGCACCCACGCTATTCAAACTTGCTTCCTCAAACTGCACCAGCTTAAAGGGTGACAGACAGATTCACAGGAGTGCCTCTAGCTCTCACTGTGAGCTGCATTTTAGGGGAGGCAAATGGCACCTTGGGGAAAATAGGAGACTAGATATTTGCTTCAGGGAGGGCAGCTCTGAGTTCCAGGAAAGGGCTGGCTTGGATGGCCAAGTTGAAAGCACACAACCTCTGTGATACTGTCCTCCATTTTCAGAAACCCAGGCCATGAGATGTACACACTGCCAAAAAACCCCTTGAAGTTATAGGCCAGGTACAGGGGTGATTGGTTTATAGGCTGGACTTCTGCTTGTTTGTTTTTTCTTTTGTTAAGAGATAATCTTGTGGGCTTTCTTTTCTTTCTTTTTTTTTTTTTTTGGCCAATTTACAGATGTTCTGAGAAGGCTTCCAGGAACAGGAGGGAGGGGTGGGAATGTTCTCAGTTGAACAAAATTCATCCCTATCCCTAGACTTTGCCCCAGGCCCAGGCTCTGAGGTGAGAGCTGAGTTCCTGTGCTCCCCTAGGTAGGGCTGTACAACCCCTAATTGTGGAAGGAAGACTAAGGGCTGCAGGTGACATGCACAGGGTTTGGAAGGGAGGCAAGGGGCCTGGGAGGAAAGCTGCTGCTCCCTTACTTAAAATCCCGGGTTGTGCAAAGTTGGCACTGGAGGGTGAAACTTGATGCTGGGAGAAGCAGTTGGACCCGGAAGCCGGGATTTTCCCCTCTGAATTCACCCTTCCTTTGGGAATCTCTCAAAAATTCCTACTTCTCAGGGTGAGATGCTTTTCTTTGCCTTGCTGGCCCAATTATAGACACTGGACTGCTCTCTAGAGAGAATTTTTTTCCCCCTTAAAGAATGTGGAACAAAAAAGAGAAATAAAACAATTTGGTTTATAATATCTAGTTACTTGTCTTTGGGTTAGGATTGCCGGGGGTCTCCCTGCATCATTTCCAGCCTATTTCCAAATTTGGGACACCAGATTTAACCCCTGTCCCTCAGGCTACCTTCAAGGACTGTAATCTTCCTTGAAATTTGTATCATTAGGAATGCTGACCTAAGAACAAAATAGGAGTTCCCACTCCCTATGAATTTGAAGTCACACCTTATTTTCAAGTTATCAGTTCCCATTGATTTTTCTTTTGGAATACTGCTTTTTTCCAAGACCTTATTTTTATGTGGGGAGTCATTTAGTGTCTGTCATTTAGTGACTGCTCTGGTAGCATAGTGGCTAAGGCACTTGATTGCTAACCAGAAGGCTGGCAGTTCAAACCCACCAGCCACTCCCCGGAAGGAAGGTTGGGCAATCCTACTTCCGTAGTGATACTGCCTCGGAAACCCAAGGAGGGGTCGCTATGAGTCAGGGCTGACTCGACGGCACATAACAACAACAACAACAACAACCAGAAGGTTAGCGGTTCAAATCCACTAGCTACTCCTTGGAAGGAAGATTGGGTGTTCTACTTCTATAGAGATACTGCCTCGGAAACCCAAGGAGGGGTCGCTATGAGTCAGATCTGACTCGATGACAGTGAGTTTTTTTTTTTTTTCCACTCCTACTAGGTTCTTTGTTGTTCTCTGTATTAGTTTCCTAAGATTGCCCTCACAAATCACGAAAAACTGGATGGATTAAAATGACAGAAATTTATTGTCTCATAGTTCCGGAGGCCAGAAGTCTGAAATCAGGGGGTCAGCAGGGTTGGCTTTTTCTGGAAGTTCTGAGGAGAATCTTTTCCAAGCCCCTCTCCTAGCTTCATTGGTTGCTGGCAATCCTTGGCATTTCTTGGCTTGTAGACACATCACTCCAATGTCTACGTTTGTTGTCACATGATATTCTCCTCTCTGTATATGTGGCTACATGTCCTCTTCTCTTCTTATTAGGATGCCAGCCACTGGATTTAGGGCCCACCCTAATCCAGTGTGACCTCATCTTAACTAATTACACCAGCAAGCACCTAGTTTGCAAATAAGGTCACATTCTGAGGTCCTGGGTGAACATGAATTTTTAGGGGGCACTATTCAGTCCTAAGGCACTTTGCTTATCCCTATTCCTAGTCTTTGTCCCAGGTCCAGGGTCTAGGGTGAGAGCTGAGTCTTTGTGCTCCCCTTGGTAAGGCTGAACAACCTCCTAATTGTGGAAGGATTGTGCACAACCCAAGGTCAGCAGTTCAAACTCACCAGCTGCTCCAGGGGAGCAAGTGAAGCAATCTATTTCTATAAAGATTTACAGCCTTGGAAACCCAATGGTGGTTGCTATGAGTTAGAATCAACTCAATGGCAGTGGGTTTTCATTCAGTCCAGTACAATATTGTTGCCTTCAGACCCTTCCACTTACCAATCCATCCCATATACCTTGTCAGAGTGATTCTTCTCAAACCTCACATAGCAAGAGTACCTTTTCCTTGCTCAAAAACCCTTCAATGACTTCCCAGTTCAGCTTTGGAAGTCTCACCATGATTTGGTCCCAAAAGATCTTTTCTACATTCTCTTTCTCCATTCTCTGCACACACCCTCCAATCAATCACATTTGAAAGGTCTCCTACTTGTTCCTGAGCATGCTATAAGCACTTTAATCTCCTGCCTGTGTCTCTGTCCCTTGCCTAGGTGCTCTTCTTCTATAACAGCCATATCCTATCATCTTTCTTTTCTCGTGAGAGCATTTCCAGGTAGTTTGGGTTAAAGGGTTCTCCTTTGTTCCTAGAGCAATTCTATACCATGCTCTGTACCACTCATATGCCTGGAGTGATACTATCTTCTATTGGAATTTTTACCCATGGATGAGCTTACGTTTGATATTTCTTTGGATCCTTGTATTGAACATGGCAGTTTGAATCATGTGGCTTTGTGGTAAATGATTGTGGATGCAGCTGCTGGTGTTAGGATACTAGGAGGTTATTGACTTAGACCTGAAGTGATTAAGGTGATCATGATTGAATATTGGACTGAATTAGTCCATGCCCACATCCCCTCAGTGTCCAAAGCAAACGGAAGCCTTGGGCTGAGGTGAAATGAGGGGCAAGAAAAAGAGTGTTGCTGCCTTGAGAGTCAAGGGCAATGGCCTTTCAAAGGAAGTGTGAATTGGCAGCGTCACAGTGATAGAAAGGCATCTTTGAGGCTGTGTGTTGGGAAGCACTGGACTCAGTGGGAAAAATTGTAACAGCATCATGGGGGGATTTCTTGTGTCCTCACTCCTGAAGGACAATTGGTGCACAACAATTGGCTAGGTGTAAGGACAGGGAGGAAGGAAAAGAGGAGACATATAGTGCAATGAACAGGATAGCTATCAACACATTTTTCTCCCCTCTAAAGCGGATTGAATAAGGGCCATGTAAGGCATCCTGAGACAGACTATGCCAGTTGCATTTCACTTTGCACTGAAAACTTCCACATGCTGACAATAATCTCTTTCCTTTTGGTGGCTGTTCTAGTTATAGCATTTATGGGAAATACTTGGTCCTTGAATCTGATTACTACTTTAAACAGTTTGTAGTAATCACAGCTAGGACAAGTTCACCAGTTAAGGATTTGACTGTCCTATGAGGAGGTACACTTCCTGAGGTTAAACAGGAGTGGATTCTTGAGGATGTGATCTGTTCTATGAATCACTTCCATGTGCTTGAACATCTCTGGTTCCTGGACAAACATTGCACCATCTGCATCAGGCACTAGAAGAATAAACATGATCCTAGCATATGTCTGATGAGAGTTCAGGATCACAACATGCAAGGTGGATTGGACGCAGTGCATACAAGTCCTGAGCTTGGATATCTGGGCTGGGTGGACTAGGGCAAACATTGTGTAGGCACCAGACCATTTGAATTTGGTGTCAAGGACTGCTGTGTGAAGCTCAAAAGTGGTGGCCTTGTTCTCAGGTTCCTTATGAGGTTTACCTTTCTTTGACATCTTGTACCTCAACACTTTTTTGAAGTATCAAGGAAGGTTTTATTCTAATGACTGTTGTTAGGATCCTTGTGCTGGTTTCTCCTAAGGGACAGGGTTGCCCATTGGCAACTATCTTTTCAAATCTCCTTCCAAAGCATTGTCTCTCTATGTGGGAAAGATGTGGATCTTAGTTTACCTGGAATCAAATTTCCTATAAACTTTCTTGCCTCACATAGTTCTATCTTTTTTGATTATGCCTCAATTGCATCAAGAGCCCCATAGGCATTGCCCTTTGAGATCAAGAAGTAGTCTGCCCAAGAAAGAAGAGTAGAGCTGGAATGAATCAGGGCAGGTGCTCAAGGTGTGGGATTTGGGTTGAGCCAATGATATGTGACACTCATTTCCATTGTTCAGGCACCAGGATACGTTTCCAATGCCAAAATTTTTGAAGCCACAAGGGCCCTTTCTTGTTGGATCTTGACAATACATCTTCATGAGATAGGCATGGAAACTCAGGCCAAAGAAAGTATGTGGAGAAGATTGGCTGCCTCTGGAGCAGTTTGCAATGGCTGCTCTGGCCCTTGGTGATTTGATTCATAACTCCACTTTCTTGAGCCCTCCTGACTGGATTCAGAAACTACCTTATTGTAATAACAAGTCACCCTCAAACTCATGAAAAAATTATGGCTTCTTAGACATTCCATCTAAAATGTCTGTCGGTTTGCCACCTGATAAATTCTCAGTTTGGCCATTTCAGTCAATATTCAACACAAGAGGAGGGATCAAGTCCAGTCTTCTTTATTCATAAGTCTTCTGTGCAAAAAGGTTATTTCCATGTCCTGATGATAATTCTACTCAAGTTCCCCTGACACCACTCCCCCCCCAAGAAAAGTTACAGTAACTCAAATTTGAGTTTGTTCTATCCATCTACTATATATTTATATTTATTTATATTTATATTTATATTTATATATATGCCTGAGTTTAAAATGCTTTGAGAATCAGGAAGATGAGAGGCAACCCGAGGGAGGCAAGGGATACATTGTTCATTATTCTGCTTTTAAGCAGTGATTATCTTTACCACTTCCCCTTACTAGAATTTTACATCCACCTCTAACAAAAGTGTAAAGAATTTTGAGCACAAAGTAGACCATGAAAAGATCTACCAATCGTTCAGTGTCCTGGCTGTGACTCAGTATGATTCACTGTTTTTTGTTCATTTTTTTTTTTTTTAAATAATACCTATGCCATGGTTAAATCTGACACCATTGCTCCAATGATTAGAGGTTGAAGCAGATGTGGCCAATTCACACCACTCCTGTTGCCATTTGGGAGGCTGGATTAATTGAATTTATCTGACTCTTGAAACATCGAGATTTTAGGTAGTTGCTCTTGTGTTTCTTTTTCCAACTAGACAGTGAATTCCTTGAGGGAAAGGATGGTTTCCATTTGGCTTTGCATGCAGAGACAGAGTACCTCAGTAACTGGCACAGAAGAACACGCTGATAAACGTTTTCATTGACTGACAGTGATTTAAAAGGAGCAAGTTCCTCTGTAATTACAGGGCCTTATACTTCTGTTTTTCTTCAGAGCATAGCTTTGATGAGAGGAGAGGATGGATGACGATTGGGATTCTGACTCCATGGCCATATTGGTACCTGGGGTTCTGTGACTTAAGACAAAGGAGATAAAGCCTTGTTGAAGAGGAGAAAGACAATGAGAAATGGTGATGTGGATGTTAGGGATGGAGGGTGAATTAGTTTCCTGTGGGAGTTGTAGCACATTCTTACCCTAGTGGCTTAAAACAGCACAAAAGTGTTCTCTTACAATTCTGGAAGTCAGAAGTCTGAAATGGGTCTCCCTGGGCTAAAATCAAGGTGTTAGGGAGGTTGCATTCCTTCTGGAGGCTCTAAGGAAGGGCTTGTTTTCTTGTCTTTTGCAGCTTCTGGATTTAACCTGCATTCCTTAGCTCACGGCCCCCTTCTTCCTCCTTCAAAGCCTACAGTGTAGCATCTTCATTTCTCCCCCGACTCTGACACTGGCTCTCCTGACTCCTTTTTTGGTGATTACACTGGGCCCACTCTTATAATCCAGGGTTATCTCTCTACCTCATGGCCAGCCACATATTATGACATCATCCAAAAGTTCTGAGGAATAGAACATGGACTCTCTGGGTGTGTGTGTCATTTTTATGCCTACCACAGAGAGCACTTGGACAGTATGGAGCTCAGTGTCCTCATTCTACATTTGAGGAAATTGGATTCAGTGAGTTTCTTTGAATTGCTATTGCCTGTCTTTCAGGGGGAGATATTCCCTATGAGCCTGGACCACTGGACCAGGAGCCCTAAGGGTGCCTCACTTAAGGCTGGGTCACTTCCTCTTCCTCCAGTTCTTCCTTCTACACCTGTGCCTCATCACTTTCCTGTCTTGCCTCAAAAGGGGACTTTGTGGGATTTGTTGGGTGGATGCACCTTCCTATGTTCAGAATGAAGGGAGAGTGCCAGTGCTTGGAGTCAGAATGGACTAGACCCATCCATAAGAAACTTATTGTTTTGATGAAAGAATAAGTTCTTTGAAGTACAGCTACAGAGGCCTGGTTGGGGACACTAAGGTCAGTGACCAAGTGCCCTTGGAGCCTGAATTCCTAGAATTTCTCCCCTAATAAGTCTCTGAAGGGGAGCTAGAGGGTGAGCTCTAACTGGCCAGTTGGGTTTCTCAGTCTGGAGAGTCTGTTGGGCCACAACTGGTCCCTGGCAAAAGAGAGTTTTAGCTTTCTGGTATTCTATGAGGAGGTGCTGGTGATTCTGGTATCAGAGCTCATGTTGAAGGCAGCAGGTCTTCTAGGAGACCCAACAAAAGGTGGGGTGTATTGTTGAGGTCAAGGCCAGAGAAGACACAGGAAGACTTACTGCCTGTTTTTTTTTTTTTTTTTTTAGGCTGGGAAGAACAAACCATGATCTGGGAGTACAGATGCTCTGAGGAGGGTTCAGGTCTTGTTCATAATGTCACCTCCTTCCAAGTCACTTCATTCTGTACAGCTGCCCAGTTCTTTACCTTCATGACTGTACCTAGAGGTGGAAGCTGACAAGAACTTGCTGAGCGTACCAAGCTGGGCCAAGGGAGGGCTGACACAAGTGAACTCCTCAGAACTCTGAGATGAAACCCACCTTGGGAGGAAGATGAGGTGGTGAGAAAGGATAGTTGGGATCACTGAGGAAGGTAGCTCCTCCAATCTTTGGAGAAGGCCTGCTTGGCTCTGCAAGGTACCAGAACTCATAACCCATGGTTGGGCCATGGAAAAGCCACCTCAGTGTAGTATTGCAGAGTTCCCCTTCTTCCGCAGGAACCTACAGGTGAAAAACAGAACCCTGAGCTGAGGAAACTAACAATAGAAAGCAAAGCAAAGTGTCTACCATCAAGGTGAGAGCCTAGGCCTCATGGCTGAGGGCCTGTGGGAATTGGGGCTCACCAAGATTGAGTTATTTTCCTAATAGGAAAAAAGTCTTTTGTCAGTATTCCTGACTAGTACCTAATGCTCTGTGAGACACAAAGCTTACGACTCTGAAAAGGCAAAGGAATCTTTTTAGGAAACTTTGTATAGATAAAACTGTGAAGAGTATTCTGACATAGCTTAGAGATTTAGCTGAGGCAGAAGACTATTGTTCTGCCAGTTATGGTTATTGGGGAAGATGGAGGGTTAGCGGAGAGCAGGTTGGATGGGAGAGAGGAAGAAACATAGGCTGCTGTGTTCCTGAGGAGGCCTAATATAAAGGAAGGATAGGGGGTAGGGATTTATCAGCCTGAAGGATGTATCTTTTGTCGAAATGACTCCTAGGTGGGTAGTGATGACTGTGGATGTTCACTGAGTGGTGAGGATGGTGTCCCTACCCTTACAGTGGCACCAAAATCCAACTAGCCCTGGATGGAAGGGAGGCCTAATATACTTTCTCTAAACTAACTGCTGTAGTAAATGAAAGGTGGCAAGGACAGGGCACACAACCTCTCCCAAGGAGTAGTCAGTTCAGAAGATAGCAGCTGCCAACTCTGGGGAGGCTCCAGACTCAGTCTTGTCAGGGACCTCCACAGGCTCTGCAGTCCAGGCTCTAGGAAAGAGCTCATTTAGAACATAGTGAAAAGGAGGTCAGAAAGGAAAGTGCTACCTGCAGCCTCTGGGGCTCCAGTGCCCTCTGACTCTCTCCTTCTGAGGTTGGGCAGCCACCAGGTTCCTGTATGGTCCCTGGGCTATCCTGCCAGGATTTTCTGAGTTGGGAAGGCTATGTCCTGATTTTTTTGTTTTAGGAATTCACTGTTCAACTAGAAAATGCAAAAACTCTTCATGGCCCTTTTTTCTTCTTTTGGGGCTCCTGACAGCTTCTGAGATGTATAGACTGGAATGATAGAACCCTGCAGAAATGGTGGTAGAAGCAAAAGGTAGGTCTGTTAGCCTGAAATAAGGCTGGGGGAACAACCAGGTGGGGCCTCTAGGTTGCTCACCTGAAGGGTGGGATCTAAAGTGGCATACGGAGCCCATCTAAGAAAGCTTAGGGCTCCTGGGTAAGGGGTGGCCCCTTTACGGCTGATAAGCTCACAGGCTTTCTGCTAAGTTTTTGTTTCTCATAGGGACCCTGGTGGCCTCTTTGTGTTATTGCAAGAGGGGTGAAGAGAAGACTGGATCTGAAGTCAGAAAGTCCTGCAGATCCCAAAGGTATTTAGCTGGATAGGACGCCACTTAGAAAATCCCAGTCATCAGAATTGCATTATTGAGTTAATTCTGATTCAGTAGAAACCAAGAACTTAAGAAAAATTGGATCAGATTCTAGAGTTTCTATTGTTAAAAGCAAGCAAACAAACAAACAATTAGCACATGAATGACAATGGCCTTAGGTAATGTGTTTGAAAATTCGGTATGAAAAAACTATCATAATTATTTTGAAATTACATAATGTGTCTAATTGGCTATTCTTCTAGATGAATTTCATTATGATTTGTCAAGGTATACAATGTGATCATCAGTATCATTACCTGGTATAGCATTAAACGTATGAGTTAACTTAGGAAGTAGAGTCATCATTGCTAGATCTAGTTTTTTTTTCCCCTTAAATTAAAAGAAGCACCCACCAGCCACTTCTCGGAAGGAAGATGGGGCAATCTACTTTCATAGTGATACTGCCTCTGAAACCCAAGAAGGGGTCGCTATGAGTTGGGTCCAATTCGACGGCACATAACAATAACAGCACATGCAGAAAGCAGTAGAGGGCAGTGTGTAAGCACAGACTCTGGGGTCTCACAGGCTGGGTCTGGGTCTCTACATTGCTTCTAAACGTGACTTGGGCAAACTCCTTAACCTTCTGCCCTTCGGTTTCTTCATCTATAAAATGGGGATAAAAAATTATTTAATCCATAGGATTATTGAGAGGACTGAATGAGATAATAGATGTAAAATATATAAAACAGTGTTTGCTAAGTACTAGGGACTCAAATGTCAGCTGTTACTATTTATTTTTTGTTTTTATTTCAATTATTAAAAAGAATTTACTAAGTTCCCGCAAGATGGCGGACTAGGAAGAAGGACTGCACAGACCCTCTTCAACAAAGAAAAGGAAAACCAATTAACACAGACACAGAAGATAATCCTGGACCCCTGAGCCTTGAAGGGAAGGATACAGAAGTGGACTAAACCCAACTAGCAGAAGAATTTGCATGAAAATACCAAAAAAGGAGACATATGGAGCTGCGGTTTGGCAGCAACCTGAGCGATCCTGACAGCACAGATGGCTTGGACATTCCTGAGTGGTGGTAGGACCTAAGAATTAACCTAAAAATCACCCTGCTAGCCAGGGACTGCACGGACTGTGCACGATGGCTGGGGAACAAACAGAGAAGGTGAAGAGAAAGGTGGGCTGAGTTGTGGACCTTTGCTGGTCTGGAGG
>NW_006921606.1:20019470-20036661 GCF_000298275.1 Orycteropus afer afer
GAGAACAATGTGGAACAAAACTCAAAATCATTTGGAGGGAAAAAAAAAAGATGGTGGGGACCAGGTTTTCTGGTCCAATAGAGCCTGATGGAACCACTGAGACTATGGCCCCTAGCTGCCCTTCAGGTCTGGAATTGAACCCGCACCTGTGGTTTCCAGCCAAACAAAGTACAAGCATGTAAGTTAAACATTTACCTCAACTATTTGGCCCTGGAGCTCTGGTAGCATAGTGCCTAAGGCACTGGACTGCTAACCAGAGGGCTGGTGGTTCAAACCCACCAGCAACTCCTCGGAAGGAAGATAGGGCAATCTACTTCCATATTGATACTGCCTTGGAAACCCAAGTCAGTAATCATAGATCATTTTAATACAGTAACCAATTATCTTTGGTTGTTTCTAGATTCAGAGTGCAGAAAAACATCATTGAAAAGTAGCCAGCATGAAGATTCCAGAGTGACCCTCCCTTTAGTATTCTGATGTTCTCTGGGCCTGGGAAGGTGGCATTAAAGAGTACTCAAGAATTTAAAGCTGCAATAGATTGTTCCCTGTTTCTTTCACAATCATTTTCACACCCTCTCTGGTAGAAACCCATCTGCTTCCCCCAAAACACTGAAGAGGGTAATGGAAAGGAGGTCAAGACTTCTCCATTCCAGCGTGAGGCCTGCAACTTCTTAGCTGTGTGATTTAAAACAAGACACTTAAAATCCACTAAAGGAAGAATTACAAATATGTCTTAGCCATCTCACTGGCTATTTCCTCCAGTCAAGTGGAAAGAATGTAAAATGTTTTGAAAGGATGTCATGAAGAGTGACATATTGGCCTCCATGAGAAATAGAAATGGATGCCATATCCTCTAAAAGTTAAAATCTCTCCTAGCAAAGCCATCCCTGGTGTTTTTTTTTTTTTTTTTTTTTTTTTTCCTGTGGGCAAATGGTGCATTGTATTCCTACATCTTAAATGTTTTATCAGGTAAATACTGTTATCCAGGAGTTGTTATCATAATTAATGAGAAACCTTTCATTTATAGAGAGCTTTTAACATATTGGGAGTTCTTGTGGCATAGTGCCTAAGGCATTTGACTGCTAACCAAAAGGCTGGCAGTTCAAACCCACCAGCCACTCCTTGGAAGGAAGATTGGACAATCTACTTCCATAGAGATACCTCCTCAGAAACCCAAGGAAGCATCACTATGAGTTGGAATTGACTCCATGGCAGTGAGGGTTCCCCGCCCCCCCCCAACATATTGGCATCTAGGAGCTTACCTAGTGAGAGATGAGGTACATGAGGTGGAGCTGACATTCTCAAGTTCTAGCTCCAGGTCTGAAACCTGCTATGCACCTTACCTCAAATCTACTCCCCCACCCCAACCCCAGGCTGTTAAGGTGCTCCTTTGAATGTAGTGGCATCAGGAGGTACAGTCATTATGACTCCCAAGCCTTTGATGACGAGAGGGTGGGATGATATTAGGGTCCTCTCAAAGATAGCTAGGAGCCCAGTCTAGCATAAGATCTTTCCCCCTGGGGCTAATGGCATGAGGAACTCCTGTATCTCAGATGGGGTGTGGAGAGGTGGTGGGAAGGGACAATAGTGGCAACTCCCAGGATCAACAGAGGTCAAGAGAAGGAGATGGAAATGCAGAGCAACTATGTTTTTCTTTTCCCATTGGAAAAGCGGAAAATTATGAGGGGAGAGCAAGAAGGGCTAGAAAAGGACTCATTTCTCTATTTTAAAGGAAACGAGTTCGATCCTCCTGGGAGGAGGGGTGCAAATAAGCAAACACTCAGCTGCAAACCAAAAGACTGGCAGTCCAGCTAGAGGCACTCGTAAGAAAGACCTGGTGATCTGCTTCCAAAACCACACACACACACACACACACACACACGCACAAACCAAGCTCACTGCCATCAAGTCGTTTCTCAATCATAGTGACCCCTCCTTGGGTTTCCAAGGTGGTATCTCTATGGAAGTAGATTGCCCAATCTTCCTTCTGAGGAATGGCTGATGGGTTTGAACCACCAGCCTTCTGGTTAGCAGTCAAATGCCTTAGGCATTACACCACCAGAGCAAAAGTCCACCATAAAAACACTATGGAGCACAATTCTACCCTGAAACATGCAATCGAGTAGGAATCAACTCAATGGCAACTGGTAGAGTGGGATCTGAGAAGATAACCCCATTCAAATGACAATTCACAGAACAACAAAGCTTGTGGGTAATAATAGCTAGTGTTTTTGAGTGCTAATTATCTACTGGCACTGGCTAGATACACATATTGGGTATTTTTCAACTCCCAAAGCTTCGTGCTCATGAAAAATTCTTTGTATAACTCAATTCTCCACAGAGCCCTGTTTCATCCGCTAGTAGATTCAGCCAATCTGGAATCTGTATGCAAGATGAGATATTGAGGTCCTCGGGGGGGATGGTGGCAGTGCTGCCCTTGGGAGTTAGTTCATTTGAATTGCATCCCTGATGATTTTTTAGACCTGGAGTCCTTCTCCCAGTCAGTTTGGGGGCTGTCTCATCTTCTCTCTTAGGAACTACTGTGAGGCTGTAGACACTTTGTGCTCAGTTCAGGCCCTGGGACATTTGTGCTTTGTGACTGACTTCTCCTATGAGCCTGTGGGCAAATTCTTGTGTCTCACTCTTTTCTGTGCCCTTCTTATCAAACTTCCACCTAGGAGATGCTTTGCAGAATCTAGCTGTTTTGCTTTTCTCTCAACTTCGACCTGGCCATGGCAGCACCTCACTCCTAGTGTGTAGATGCAGTAGGGACACAAAGGAAAATTTCAGCTTTGAAACCTACTGTTATGACAGGACTTGGCTCTTTAACCTTCTCCAAAAACACTGTTTTGTTTCTCTTTGCATTTCATCTCTAACCACTCTACCTGAAGGCAGCCAGTACACACTGCCTGGGAGAAGAAAGGTAGGGGCCCAGATGCTTTTATTGTTGTTAGTTGCCTAATAAACTCCCACTCAAGATGATCCTATGTACCACAAAACAACACTGCCCAGTCTGGTGCCATCCTCACCATCACCAGCATGCTTGAGCCCATCATTGCCTTTCAATCTAGGGGAATCTTTTTCCAGCCCTATATTGAACAATATTCTGTTGTGATCCATTAGGTTTTCAGTGGCTGATTTTCAGAAGTGGATTGCCAGGCCTTTCTTCCTAGTCTGTCTTAGTGTTTTTTTGCTGAAACCTATTGCCAATGGGTGATCTTGCTGGTATTTGAAATACTGGTGATGTAGCCTCCAGCATCATAACAACACACAAGCCACCACAGAACATCAAATTGACAGATAACAGTAGTCAAGATATACAGACGAATATTTTAAAGTCTTGTTTTCACTGTTTATGCATTCTCCCTGTTTCCACTACTCTCAAGTGTTTGCTGTATCATTTTCTGTGGCTGAAAAGTCCACATGCAGAAAGGTACATACAGAAGGGAGGTTGTTTGTCCTCTATTATGAGCAGAAGTGGCCAAGCTGAGGTTCTACCCTAGGATTGTTCTCACTGCCATGCTCCTTGCCTGTCCACCTATTAGGCCACCATCTACGATGAACGTATTACTCCTTGGAAGGAAGATGGGGCAATCTACTTCCGTAGTGATTGATACTGCCTCGGAAATGGATATGACTCTATGGCAGTGAGTTTTTGTTTGTTTTTTTTTTTTTGGCTCTTTTAGAGTCCTCAAATATTCCCTCCTTCTTCAGAGCACTTTTAAAGGTAAATTTAATGATTGAAAAAGAAAAGGAATTCTCCAGATTTCCTTAAGTACTTCATTAACATGCCTCAAAGGATCTAGAGGCATCAGAGGGTGCAGAAATCCTCAGTCTGCACCCTGTGATTAAACCTGCCTTTCTTGAAGCAGCATCATTCAAGTTAATAAATGATTTCTTACCCAATTCTGTTGTCTTGCATTTTAATTACTGTTTTCTAGAGTATTGTTTTCAACTCTTCAAATGCATTGTTGGTTACATTATTAGTTTAATAGGTTTCTGGGAGTTGGACTTGGAACCTTATCACAACTGATTACATCATTTCTTCTTTGCTTCAAAGTACTCATTCAATGTACAAACATCTTTTTAGAACACAGTCTGGTTGTTGGTGGGAAACTTCTTGTATTCCAATATGAAATCTCTGAAACTTTTATCTCTGGCATACAGTTTGAGAAAATGGGGTATTTTGTTGAGTTTAGCTCCTGTAATAGTGTGTACTACTGAAAATACAGTTTGAATAATAGGATGGTATCAAGAAAAATGGGTGAATGGGAATTGATATCTTTTCCCATCCTCATCCTAGGAAACAAGCCAGCATCAAATTTCTATAATTTATTACTTTAACATTATTTACTTTTTCTAAGAGTTCTAAGAGTGATAAGGGTTTGAATGAACCCAGACCCCTTAGTGTGAGGTAGGATAAGTCCGCTTTCAGCAAGTGGGCAGGCCAAGCTGCAGGCCATTGTGTCCTTAAAAGGCCTCTGAGGGGAGTATGGCTGCTGTTCCTGTTGGCTCATGGGGTTGGCAAGAAGGACTTGAAGCAGGCTTGACGGAAGTGGCAAAACCACAAAGATAGTTTGGATTTGCCTAAATGATTGGGGAGGGAGACTAAGTTCCATGGCAAGACCCGTGCTCCACTGGCATGCTGATAGCCCAGGGATTGACCACGTATCTAGAAAATGTAGATTACTTTGGAATTTTGGAGGCTTCTCCAAAATTCAAGGGGACTAAATATACTTGATGGGTATAGGTCACTAAATTCTTCCTTCTTCCAATTCCAAGATGGGTGTAGTGAATACTACCAATGATCATTTCTAGTAGCCTTCCCTCCTGTGGCTTTGGTGTTCCTGCTTCCATCCCGGAATCTGACTGCCTGGTGTTGGGCTTTTCTTTGTTGGAAGGTTTTTGTTTATTTATACAATCTTTTCAATTTGTATAGGTTTGTTCAGATTTTTTATTTCTTCTTGAGCCAGTTTTGGTACTATAGTTTGTGTGTTTCTAGGAATTTTCATTTCATCTAGGGTATCTAATTTGTTGGTGTACAATTTTTTGTAGTATTCTCTTATCAACCTTTTCAGTTATGTAAGGTCTGTAATGGTTAACGCATTTGGCTGCTAAGCCAAAGGTCAGTGGTTTGAACCCACCAGCCGATCTGTGGAGGAAAGATGAAGTAGTCTGCTTCCGTGAAGATTTATAGCATTGGAAACCCAGTGTAGGTCCCTGAGTTGGAATCAACCCAATGGAAGTGAGTTCTTGGAATGTCAGTAGCAAGATCCCTATTTTCTAATATTAAAAATGTGTGTCTTCTTTTTCACTTGGTCGAAATAGTTAAAGATTTACCAATTTTGTTGATATTTTCAAAGAACCTAATTTTGGTTTCCTCGATTTCCTCTATTATTTTTCTGTTCTCATTTTATTTATCTCCACTCTAATGTTAATTATTTCCTCCTTTCTGGTAGTTTTGGGTTTAGTTTGTTCTTCTTTTTCTAAATTACTTAAGGTGTAAAAGTAGCTTACTTATTTGGGATATTTCTTCTTTTTTAATGTAGGCATCTGCATCTATAAATTTCTCCCTGAGCACTGCTTTCACTGCATCCCATAAGTTTTGGGATCTTGCATTTTTGTTTTAATTTGTCTCAAAGTATTTTCTAATTACCTTAGTGATTTATTCTTAAGCCTACTTGTTGTTTAAAAGTGTGTTGGTTAATTTCCACATTTTTTTTGGTATTTTCCATTTTTCCATATGTTATTGATTTATTCTATAGTCAGAGAAGATACTTGGCAAGATTTCAATGTTTTTAAATTTATTAATACTTTTTTTTTAAGCATAATATATTGTCTATCTTGAAGAATATTCCAGGTACACTTCAGAAGAATTTAAATTATGTTGTTGTTGGGTTCTATGTATGCTTTCAGGTCTAGTTGATTTATGATATTTTTCAATTCCTTTTCTTCCTTGTTGACCTCTATCTATTATTGAAAGTGAGTATTGGGAAGTCTCCAACTATTGTTATAGAATTGTATTTTTTCAGTTCTGTCAAGTTTTGCTTTATATGTTTGGGGCTTTGTTGTTAGGTTTGTATATGTTTATAATTGTTATATCTTCTTGATGAACTCCTGATTTATCAATATATGATATCCTTCTTTGTTTCTTAACAATTTTTGACTTGAAGTCTATTTTGTCTGATATTAGTACAGTTACCCAGCTCTCTTTTGATTACTATTTGCATAGCAAATCTTTCCACATCCTTTCACTTTTAACCTATTTGTGTCTTTGGATCTAAAAATACAGAAGTAGATTGCCCAACCTTCCTTCCAAGGAGTGGCTGGTGGGTTTGAACTGCCAGACTTCTGGTTAGTAGTCAAGTGCCTTAGGCACTATGCCACCAGAGCTCCCATGGCTCTTGTAGACAACATATAATTGTATCTTGTGTTTTTTCTTCATTTGTATTTTTAATCCTATCTTTAAACTTCTGTCTTTTAATTGGAGGATTTAATCCATTTACATTTAAAATAACTATTGATAAGGGCAGACTTACATTTGCAATTCTACCATTTCTATCTTATATATTTTTGTTCTTAAATTCTTTCATTGCTACTTTATTTTGTGTATGATTTTTTCCAGTGTACCATTTTATTTCTTTCTCATTTCCTTTTCTGTATATGCTTTTTAGTTATTTCCTTAGTGGTTACTCAGGGATTACAATTAACATTTTAAGTTTCTAACAATCTGAGTAGAATTAGTAACAACTTAGCTTCAATAGTTTGTAAAAACTACTCTTACCCAGCTTCTTTCCCCTTTATAGTGGTTATTGTTACAAATTGCATCGTTTTACATTTTGTGATTACTAATAAATAATTGTTGTTTTAAGCATCTATTTTTTTTTTTCAATCATATAGTGACAAGAGTTACAAACCAAAAATACAGTAGTACTGGCTTTTATGTTTATCCATGTAGTTATCTTTATCAGCATTCTTTATTTCTTCATGTGGCTTTGACTTACTGGCCAGTGCCCTTTCACCTCAGCCTGCCGACTCCCTTTAGCATCTTTTGTTGGGCAGTTCTCCTAGTGATAGATTCATTAAGCTTTTGTTTATCTAGAAATATCTCAACTTCTCATTTATTTTTTAAGGATATTTTTGCTGGATAAGGGAGCTCTGATGGTGCAGTTGTTAGGCATTCAGCTGTTAACCAAAAGGTCAGTGATTTGAACTCAACAGCTTCTCCACAGGAAAAAGATTTTCAGCCTTAGAAACCCTACTCTGCAGTTTTACTCTATCCTAAAGGGTTGTATGAGGAATCTGAGTTTTTGTTTTTGCTGGATATGGAATTCTTGGTCAATAGATTTTCTTTTCTTTCAGTACATTAAAGATGCCCTGCCATTTTTTTTTTTTTTTTCTGCCTCCATAGTTTCTGATGAGAAATCAGTTGTTAGTTTTATTTAGTATCCCTCCTACACGGCAAATTACTTCTCTTTTGCTGCTTTCAAAATTCTCCTTTCATCTTTTGATAGGTGTGGATGTCTTTGAGTTTTTTGTACTTGAGGTTTGTTGAACACTTTGGATGTATAGATTCAGGTCTTTCATCAAATTTGGAAAGTTTTGTCATTACTTCTTTCAGTATTCATTCTTCCCCTTTCTTCCTCGCCCTTCCTTCTTGGCAACCCCGTTATGGGTACGTTGGTATGCTTGATGATGTTCACAGGTGTCTTAAGCTGTGTTCATTTTTCTTCATTCTTTTTTCTTTCTGCTCCTCAGATGGGATGACCTCAAATTGTCAATTATCTTCGACTTTGATGAGTTTTTCTTCTACTGGCTCTAATTGCTTTTGAAGACATCTAATAAAATTTTTATGTAAGTTTTTGTACTTTTCAGCTCCAGAATTTCTTTTTTATTCCTTTTAATAATTTCTATAATTTTCGCTGGGCAATTGACTGGAAAAGATGCATATTTGTGCCCATTCCAAAGAAAGGTGATCCATCAGAATGTGGAAATTATTGAACAATGTCATTAATATCACATGCAAGTAAAATTTTGCTGAAGATAATTCAAAAACAGTTGCAACAGCATATTGACAAGGAACTTCCAGAAATTCAAGGTAGATTTAGAAGATTATGTGGAATGAGGGATATCATTGCTGATGTCAGATGGATCTTGGCTGAAAGCAAAGAATTCCAGGAAGATGTTTACCTTTGTTTTATTGACTATGCAAAGGCATTAACTGTGTGGACCATAACAAATTATGGATAACATGGTGAAGAATTGGAATTCCAGAACACTTAACTGTGCTCATGAGGAACCTGAACATAGACCAGGAAGCTGTTGTTCAAACAGAACAAGGGCATACTGCATGGAATAAAATCAGGAAGGGTGTACATCAAGGTTGTACCTTTTCATCATATTCAATCTGTATGCTGATCAAATAATCTGAGAACCTGGACTATATGAAGAAGAATGCAGCATCAGGGCTGGAGGAAGACTCATTAACAACCTGTGATATGCCGATGACACAACCTGGCTTGTTGAAAGTGAAGATGACTTGAAGCACTTACTAATGAAGATCAAAGAGTACAGTCTTCAGTATGATTACACTTCAACATAAAGGAAACTAAAATCCTCACAACTGGATCAATAATCAACATCACAATAAATGGAGAAAAGATTGAAGTTGTTATGAATTTTGATTTACTTGGATCTACAATCAACACCCCATGGAAACAGCAGCCAAGAAATCAGAAGTCATACTGCACTGGACAAATCTGCTGTAAAAGACCTATTTAAAATGTTAAGAAGATGTCACTTTGAAGACTAAGATACAGCTAACCCAAGCCATGGTATTTTTAGTCACCTCATATGCATGTGAAAGTTGGACAATGAATAATGAAAACTGAAGACGAGTTGATGCCTTTGAATTATGTGTTAGCAAAGAATACTGACAATACCATGGACAAACAAATCTGTCCTACAGCAAGTGCATCCAGAATGCTCCTTAGAAGTGAGAATGGCCAGATTTTGTCTCACCTACTTTGGTCATGTGGTCAAAAGGGACCATTCCATGGAGAAAGATATCATGATTAGTAAAGTAGAGGGTTGGCGGAAAAGGGGAAGACCCTCAACAAGATGGATTGACACAGTGGCTACAACAATGGGCTCAAGGATAGCAAGGACTGTGGGGATGGTGCAGGACTGGAAAGTGTTTTATTCTGTTGTACACAGAGTTGCTATGAGTCAGAGTTGACTTGATGGCAACCTAACAACAACAATGACATTTGTTGGGACACCATTCTCCTGGTTTACTTTAGTTCTTTGTGTATGGTTTACTTTAGTTCTTTTAGTAAATTTAAGACAGTTTATTTAAAATTATTATCTATTAAATCTGATGTTTGTGCTTCCTTAGGGTTGGTTCTCTCAATTTCTTTTTTCTTATGGATGAGCCTCACTCTCTTGTTTCTTTACATGCCTCATAATTGTTTTGTTGAAAACTTAACAGTTTGATCATTATACTATGGGTCATTCTGGGATCAAATTCTTCCTCTTCCACTGGATTTGTTGTTGCTGCTTAATGTGAGTTTAGTTGTTTTTTTAAAGTGACACTTCTAAACTGTTTTTTGTAATGACTGGTTTTTGCCATGTGCAGTCACTAAAGTTTCTTTTCTGTTTGTTTAGTACTTAGTTAATCCAGTCATTTGACAGAGATTTCTTCAAATGCCTAGAGCCATAAATAAATAATACATACATACATACATACATACTCTCCTGGTCCTTACAGATTGACTGAGTTGGAGCACTTTTTCAATGCTAAGCCAAGCCATTTACAACTCTGTTGTAGCCTTCACTTCCTGCTTTCATGGAGACTAAATGTCAGCAGAGGTGAAAGCTTAGGGTCTTTTTAGATTTTCCAAGAATGAGTGAGTCCTGGGTATATTCGTGACCCTCTTGATGCCCTGACATACACAGAAGGCCTTCAAAGCTCTCAACTACAGCTTCCAGCCTCCAGCCTCTCAGTTCTTGGTCCAATTGTTGCTTACTCTGTCTCTCATCCCCTTATCTAGGCAGATGCAACTTGCACATACACATTTAAATGCTTTGACAAATGTCATCAGGAGGTCACACCAGCTCTGAATGTTCTCAAGTGAGTGAAAAAAGGCAAGCCCCTGAGTTAATCCCTCCACGAGCCACTGAATAAGTCAAAACACATAACAAAAATTCCTTAAGAACAAAGTCTACATTGCTTTCTGTGGCACCCGCAAGATATACCAGGTACATTGGCCACCATTCCCTCAGCTTCCACCAAATATGCAATGTGGAAGGTGAGTAAGTTAAAATGCCTTTGGTGGTTAAGTTTGTGTGTCAGTTGGCTAGGCCTGGTTGAGTGACTGGGCAGCTGGATGTAGTATTCCCTATGATGAGACTGGTAATCAACTCCATGGTGGAATCTACTGTGACCAGGTGAGTAGCTGCCTTTGGGTATGTGGTCTGCTTCCCTTATATAAGAAACAGCTTTGGGAATGTCTCTAGCTTATGGCACGCTTGAACCCTGCATGTAGCCGTGTCATTGTTCAGCAGCCTGCCATGCTCTGCCAACCTTGGGACTGTCAATAGACTTGAATTAATGGCCTACCATGTGGTTTGGTAAGATGGGGACTGAGCCATTTTATTTGTCGACTCTGGGCTTGTTAGTCTCGGAAGCCAGTAGCTGCCAGAGTGAAGAGATGCCTCTAGCTTCAGTGGACTGGGAGCAAAAGGCAGAACTGAAGCCCAAGGTCTAGGGGCTTTCACACAGCCTCTAGAGTCTGACACTTTGAACTCAGACTTCTAGCCTCCCAAACTGTAAGAGAATAAAATCCTGTTTGTTAAGGACATCCCATTTGTGGTATATTCTTGTCAGAGCAGCACTAGGTAGCCAAAACAGAATGTGTACTGAGAGTGGGGTGCTGCTCTGACAGATACCTAAAATGTGGAAACAGGAGTAGAGTACGTCCTTGACCTGAGACCCTGGCAGAGAGACCCTGGCATATGGCATGAGAGATGACAGGGGCAGAGCCAAGAGAACGTCATGAGAGATGGCGGGAGCAGAGCCAAGAGACTAGCATGAGACAGTGACAGCCTTACCAGCCCAAGAGGAGAAAGCC
Source organism: Orycteropus afer afer (assembly GCF_000298275.1). Lineage (NCBI taxonomy): Eukaryota > Metazoa > Chordata > Mammalia > Tubulidentata > Orycteropodidae > Orycteropus > Orycteropus afer. The sequence continues at coordinate 20,030,603 of NW_006921606.1, forward strand.
AGATGCCATTGGGTAGGTGGCTTCTTGATGGAATGGGTTGCCTGCAGGCATTAATTGGTAGAAGAGACCAGCTTGAAATGGAGTAGCAGGTTGGCCGGCCCATGGAGCAAGAAAGCTGAGTGCTTTTGGGGCAGGAAGATTTCTGGTGGAGTGGGTTGCCTTTGGAATTAATCGGCAGAAGTGGAGAGACTAAGGAAATGGGAATCAGAGCTGCCTCAGCCTCAAGGGTAAGACCATGGTCTTTGGGAATGTAACCACCACAGCCCTCTAGGTTTCAAAGAGCTAGACCTTCACCAACTTGGTTCTGGAATGTGGCGCTGCTTGTTCACGTGAGCTAGTGGGATGGAGTCATAGCTGCTGCACAAGAGTGAGGGGGCAGGGCTACCATGCCCAAGAGGAAGAGGAACAGGGCCTGCCAGGCCAAGGGGGTGAGGTTGCCACTCAGGAACTAGGGCACTGGAGTCACCCAGTGAAGAGATCTGTACAGATACACCCACTGAAGATGGCGCCAGGTTAACAAAAGGAGGAATTGTGGTGGTTAAGTTTGTGTGTCAACTTGGCTAGACCTGGTTGAGTGGCTGGGCGGCTGGATGTAGTATTCCCCATGATGAGACTGGTAATCAACTCCTTGGTGGAATCTACTGTGAGCAGCTGAGTAGCTGCTTTAGGGACATGATCTGCTTCCTGTATATAAGGAGAAGGCTTTGGAATAGCCTCTAGCTTATGGCACGCTTGAACCTTGTATGTGGCCATGTTGCTGTTCAGCAGCCTGCCATGATCTGCCAACCTTGGGACTTTCAATAGGCTTGAATTAATGGCCTGCCATGTGGTTTGGTAGCATCGAGACTGTGCCACTTTATTTGTTGACCTTGGGATTGTTAGCCTCAGAAGCCAGTAGCTGCCTAAGTAAAGAGATTCCTCTAGCTGCAGTGGGCTGGGAGCAAGAGGCAGAGTTGAAGCTCAAGGTCGAGGGGCTTATACACAGTCCCTAAAGTCTGGCCCTTTGAACTTGGATTTCTAGCCTCCCAAACTGTAAGAAAATAAACTCCTGTTTGTTAAAGCCATCCCATTTGTGGTATATTCCTCTCAGAGTGGCACTAGGTAACCAGAACAATGACACAACACTCTCTTACTGAAATTTAGCAGCTACTTTCTTAATTTAGTGAGCTGACTCGATGGCAGTGGTTTTTTTGTTCTTCATTTAGCACTTCCTTGGTTGTTGTAATTTTTTTTTTTAAATTAGCTTCCTGAGTTCCAAAACAATTTATTCTGACAGATTTTGCCAGCTTAATTTTTGCTTTAATAAAGGGACAGAGTTTTGGAGTCCTTTATTCTGCCTTTTTTGATGACATCATCATACCTTTTGATTTTCATTCTAAAATATCTCTAAAATGTGAACTTCTTACCCATTTCTACTGCTATCACTCTAGTCCAAGCTGCCATCATTTCTCACCTCATTGCAATGGAATCATAACTGGTCTCCTGGCTCCAATCTTTGTTTTCTAATAAGCTAGAGGAATATTTTAACATAAATAATGATTAAGTTCCTCCCTTCCTTAATGTAACTTCACTGCTTTTATAAAACAAGGGCCTAAACTTTCATATTTTCTCTTGTCTGAGGTGTAGTCATACTTTCCTCCCTGATATGCTTTGGATGGAATCTCCCTTTTGCCCGAAATGCTTTGCCCATTACTTTGTAGTTAGTGCTTATTCATCTCATATGTCTTTTTTTTTTTTCTTCTTCTTCTTTTTTTTTTTAATTTATTGTGATTTGGGTGAAGATGTACAGAGCAAATTCACTTTCCATACAGCAGTTCACATATACTTTGTCTCATGTCATTGACCACAGTTTACCACAATGCAACAGCTCCCCTCCCACTTCCTCCCCATAGTTACCACTTCCCAGTGACCATCCCTCCATACTCTCCTGCCCCCTGAGCTGTCTCCCTGTGCATAAGCAGCCCTTCCTTCTCCCATGATTGTTCTCTTCAGGGTGTGTGTCTACTTGTCATCTCATACATCTTAGTTCAAGTATCACTTCCTAGAGGAAAATCTTCATTAATTGGTCTAGACTAGGCTATCTGCACCCTACATTTTCCTTTTATAGCACTTGAATTAAAAATGTATTTCATTAACATCTGTCTCCTTAACTAGTCTGTAAGCTCTTTAAAGCCTTTGCTTATTTGTTTACCACTTCTATCTCCAGTGTCTGGCACCATTCCTGGTATAATGGGTTGAATGGTGGCCCTCAAAATATACGTCAAATGTTCTAATCCCCTAATGCTACCTTATTTGGAAAAAGGATGTTGGCATATGTAATCAAGTTAATTATCTTGAGATGAGGAGATCATCTGTATTATCTGTGTGAGCCCTAAATTCAGTGACAAGTGTCTTTACAAGAGACACACAGAGGGAAAGACTAAAGAGGAGAAGGTAATGTGACTACTGAGGCAGAGATTGGAGTGATGCAGTCACAAGTGAAGGAATGCTGACAACTACCTCCTCTGACACCATTCTCGTGAGGGTGAGGAAGATCATCTCCTCACCATTGGGAGTGGAAATCTAGGCTCCCCATGTGTTCTCCACTGATATACTGGGAAGTTTGGCTATCTCTTTACTTCTGGGATGGGGTGAAAGTCTTGGATTCCCATTCAGACTTCTCTGCCATCATTCTGATTAGGGAGGAGATGAGGTCTTTTGTTACCGCCTGGCAAGGGTGGAAGTCTAGGCTCCTCACTCAACCTTTGCTGTTGCGGGTGGAGTGGGACCTCAGTATTTTTCTATGGTGTTTCTCTTGAGTAGAAATGTCATTGTCTAAAAGCATTCTGCTTGGTAGGCTGCCCCTTTCCTGGTCCTTTGGAAAAAAAACAAAAGCAGACTTTTTTTTTTTTTTTTTAAATCTGTGTCCATTGGTGTTTCTAGGTTACCAGCTTCTCTAGAATCCAGTCTGGGATGTATGAAGCAAAAGAAAGACCCAGGAAATGCACTACCGTGTTGTACCTTGGGTCCCACAATACTTAGTTAATTTTCCTTGTTATCAGGGAAGTCAATAATAAGACAGGAAAAGTACTATTGAATGCTGCCAAACAACATGATAAAATTAAGCATTAATCTGGTAAGACTTCATGTACTATAGGAAGGAGTACAATGATGAAGAGAATTGTTAAGGCAGGAGTAAGTCGTTGGATAATGATTCATGAAGAAAGTGAAACTTGGGATTAGTCTTGAAAGATGGGTGAGATTTGGAGAGAAATGAATGTATCAGGAAAGGGAAAGAGCGCAAAGTTTGATCCTGAGATGGGTCTGAGCAGCTACCAGTGGTTTTCTTCTATGAAGTTTAGGCAATCCTACTTCTGTAGTGATACTGCCTTGGAAACCAAAGGAGGGGTCACTATGAGTCGGGGCTGACTCGATGGCATATAACAACAACAACAAAGGCCATAGCTCAGGGGGGAAGCCCTCTCCTGCAGCTCCCACTTTCTCTAGGTTTTGATGATCATCTTTCCCAAGTCTCTTCCTGCCTAAAGTTGTAATGGCTTCTTGTTTTCTCTCTCCTGAGAGTTCTACCATCATTGCTGATTGCCCTTAAACACTTAAACAAACCCACACCCCCATAATTGATTCCTTTATTAAACTCTCTTTAGTTGCCCTGGAGCAACTGAAACACAGTTTCAGGAAACTAACCAATATGTCACATGACTATGGTCAGGCCAAGAATGTGTTATAAAGTATAACATGAAATCTTTCATGAACTCTCTTGAAGAGCTAAACCCTCCTGTGCCCTTTCTTCTATCCTACTGCCTGAAATGTGATACTTGGATATGGTGACAGGGACCATACCTAGGACAGAAAAGTGGAGAACTGAAAGGAGCCTGGGCCCAGGGTGATTTTGCAAGCTGCTGTACAAGCTCAGAAGGAATGTAAGCATCCTGAGATATTGGGATAATTACTCAATCTGTTTGAATCTTAGTTTCCTTATCTGTGAAGTGGGTTTTAATAATAGTTACAACATAGGCTTACTATTGTTGTTGTTGTTATGTGCCGTCAAGTCAGCCCCGACTCATAGCGACCCCTTCTTGGGTTTCCGAGGCACTATCACTACGGAAGTAGGATTGCCCAACCTTCCTTCCGAATAGGCTTACTAGGAAGATAAAATAAAATGATTTCTATACAAGTGCCTCTTACATGTGTACAGACAAAAGGGGTTTAATATAGAGTGGTGAATTTGCTTTTAATGAAAATTTCAAACCTTCATACTCCTGCAGGGAAGACGTGTGGTCTATATTTACTTTCACCAAGGACATAATAATGCCTTAGATTTGCAATTTGCCAAGCACTTAGACATTCATTTTCATATTTAATCTATACAACACCTCTGTGAGGAGCAAGGCAGCATGGCCATTCTTATTTTAATTTTCAGTGTGATTTATTTTAGTTACTGCTTTCCCACCTTCTGCAACTGGATCATATGCCCCATGAGGGCACAAACTATTTATTTATTTGCAGGGTTCCTTCCCTTCCCCTCCCACCCTTGGTAACCAACAAAGAAAGTTTCCTTGCATATAGAAACCTTTCCTTGACTTATTAAAATAATGAACTAATACTATATTTGTCCTTCTGTGATTGACTTATTTCACTCAGCATAATGTCCTCCAAGTTCATCCATGTTATGCGGTGTTTTGCAATTTCTATATTATTTTTTAGTGTTGCGTAGTATTCCATGTATGTATGTACCATAGTTTGGTTATTCATTCTTCTGTTGATGGGCACATAGGTTGTTTCCATCATTTTGCTATTGTAAAAAGTGCTACAATGAACATGGGTGTGTATATATCTGTTCTTGTCCTGGCTCTCACTTCTTTAAGATATATATCTACTAATGGAATTGTTGGGTCAAATGGTATTTCTAATTCAAGCTTTTTAAGGAATTATGGTACTGTTTTCCACAGTGGTTGTATCATTTTACAGTCCCACCAGCAGTATATGAGAGTTTCAATCTCTCCACATCCTCACCAGTATTTGTTGTTTTCTGTCTTGTTGAACTTTGCCATTAATGCTGGGGTAAGATGGTATCTCATTGTTGTTTTGATTTGCATCTCTCTGATGGGTAATGGTTGTGAGCATTTCTTCATGTATTTGCTGGCCACCTGAATATTCTCTTTGTTGAAGTGTCTATTCATGTCTTCTGCCCATTTCTTAATTGTATTGTTAATGTTTTTGTTGTTGAGGTATTGGAGTTTTCTATAAATTTTAGAGATAAGTCCCTTGTCAGATATGTAATTATTGACAAGTATGAATTTATTGCTGTAATTTTGTTGTGCTTTTTTTGTGGTGTTCCTGATTTCTTTGTTCCATATAATTTTCTATGCTGAGCTTGTTTTATGAATCGTGTTATCACTTCCTTTGTTGCTATTGTTTTAGTGTTTGCTAAATATTTGTGCTGGTCTTCTTTTTTTACTTTGATGTGAAAATTCATCGTTTTTCTTTGAGGTTATGCTGTGATTTATAATTTTCTTTCCAAAATTAGAACAGTCCATTCTATCTTGCTGTTGTCTTGACTTCCCTACCATTTAGAAGTTCTGCAACTACACATTTTTTTTCTCTCTTTTTGGTTTGTAGTTGCCCTCATTTGTCAAGTGATGTCTCCAGTTCCCTGTTTATAATCTTGTAGGCTTATTTACTTTTCATACTTCCATAACTGGGTTGGTTTCTGAGTTATGTCATAATGTGTGTTAATGGTCAGTTGTTGTTTGCGGCTATTGGTTCCCTGTTCAAAGGACTCCCTTTGGCATCTCTTGTAAGGTTGGCCTGGTTTTTAACAAATTCCCTTAATTTCTGCTTATTTGGAAATTTCCTAATTTCATCATCATATTTGAGGGACAATTTTGCTGGGTATATAATTCTTGGTTGGAAATTTTTCTCTTTCAGGGTTTTATATATACCATCCCATTGTCTTCTTACCTGTATGGTTTCTGCCAAGAAATTCGAGCTTAGTTTTATTGGGTCTCCTTTGTAGGTGACTTTTCATTTTTTCCAGGCTGCTTTCAAGATTCTTTTTG
>NW_006921606.1:20036761-20038629 GCF_000298275.1 Orycteropus afer afer
ATATAATTCTTGGTTGGAAATTTTTCTCTTTCAGGGTTTTATATATACCATCCCATTGTCTTCTTACCTGTATGGTTTCTGCCAAGAAATTCGATGTTAGTCTCATTGGTTGCCCCTTGTAGGTAACTTTTTGTTTTTCCCATGCTGCTGCTTTCAGGATTCTTCTTTTGTTTTTGGTTTTGGTGAATTTGATGATGCTGTGTCTTGGTGATTTTCTTTTGGGGTCTATCCTGTTTGGGGTTCATTGGACTTCTTGAATGGATAAATTCTCATCTTTTATCACACTGAAGGAAATTCTCTTGCAAGAAGTCTTCAACAATTTTCTCTATGGTTTTATTTGTCTCTTCCTGTTCTGGAATTCCAGTTACATGTAGGTTATTCCTTTTGATGGTATCCCACATGAATCTTAGGCTTTCTTCATTTTGTTGTGATCTTTTTTTCTGATTGATCCCTTTCCAAAGAAGTATTGAGGTATTTGTCTTCAATCTCACTAATTCTGTCTTCCATTGATTCAATTCTACTCCTTTGCTTGTTCAATGTATTATCTATTTCTGAAAATTTAGTATTAATCTTCTAGATTTCTATCTGTAGATTTTGTATCATTTCTAATTTTTCTTTTATTTTGTCATTGTTCTTGTATTGCCTTTCAAAATTGTTGTAGGGTTTTCTCTGTGTTTTCCTCAATTTTGTAAGTGTTTTCCTTGATCTGTCTCTCAATCCATTGAAGGTACCTAACTGTAGTTCTTTTGAGTTCCTTATCTGGGAGTTCCAGTGCTGGTTCTTCCTCAGGGATGTGTTTTGGGTCTGTATCCTGGTCCCTTGTTTCTCCTGGTTTATCTTTCTTCTTTGTGTGGACTGTGATACTCTGTTGTCTCTGAGGCATTGTGATGTTTTTGTGTTTATATTTAATTGGTGATTTATGGTATAGTGACTTGCCTACAGTTTTCATTTTCTTTGTTTTGTTTGGATGTTATCTATATAAGCAGGGTACTGTGCTCCTCTATTTGATAGTTGGCAGCACTTATACACCCACTAGCTGTCTTCTCTCCCCTTTGTCAGCCTCCTGTATGTCCCTGCTACCCTTGGCAAATGGAGCCTATTCTTAAGTCCTGTTTTCATTCAGGTTTTCCCACTAGTTGGTGCCTAATCCACTTCTGTATACTTCCTTTCAAAGCTCAGGGCTCCAGGATTATCTTCTGCATCTCTGTCAATTGGTTTCTCTTTTCTTTGTTGAAGAGGGTCTGTGTAGCTTGTCTGCCTATTCCACCATCTCACCAGAAGTCCTCATCATTCTTATTTTATGTTGGAAAATAGAGACACAGAGAAAGAAATGACTTGCCAAAAGTTACTTACCTAAATAGCTAACTAGTGAGTGACAGAATCCTGTTAACCTGTCTCCACAAGAGAGGTAGAGGCCAGATGAATATTTTTATTGGGAAACCTTGTTATGTTTTCTATTTAAATTATTTAAAAATGTCCTGTGGTAAAATATCAAGCCTTGCATAGCAGGTTGTGTCAGGGACATTGTTGTAAATTTTTGTCTGAGGGAACTTGCTGTGACAATATCAGGCCCAGGATAGCTGGAGGACCTTTTGGGAAGCAAAAACATCAGGTAAGGCCTACAAATAATTATGCAGAAATTTGGCAAATATCCTCACAGCCCATAATACCTGGTGTTTTGGTCATCTAGTGCTGCTCTACCAGAAAAATTCCACAAATGTATGGCTTTAACAAACAGGAGTTTATTCTCTTACAGTTTTGTTTTTGTTGTTGTTATGTGCCGTTGAGTCAAACCCGACTCACAGCGACCCCTCCTTGGGTTTCCGAGGCAGTATCACTATGGAAGTAGGATTGCCCAACCTTCCTTC